>NC_091284.1:658218573-658521604 GCF_032444005.1 Ranitomeya imitator | reverse complement strand
AAAAAGTTCAATGTGTCTGCCATTTCCGACCGTGCATGCGTGGCTGGAACTCCGCCCCCTCCTCCCCGCTAATCACAATGGGCAGCGAATGCGCTGTAAAACTGCATCCGCTGCCCACGTTGTGCTAAATTTAGCATGACGTCCGTCGGTACGTCGGGCCGACGGTGTTATGAAAGGTAATTCAGTACCACAATGGACATAGAGGTCAGCGCACATACAATGACCTGGCAATAACCCCAAAAACAAGAACGAGCTCTGAGACGTGGGAACTCTGTTGACCGCAATCCCTAATCCTCTCCAACCACACTAAAGGCAGCCGTGGATTGCGCCTAACGCTCCCTATGCAACTCGGCACGGCCTGAGAAACTAGCTAGCCTGAAGATAGAAAATAAGCCTACCTTGCCTCAGAGAAATACCCCAAAGGAAAAGGCAGCCCCCCACATATAATGACTGTGAGTAAGATGAAAAGACAAACGCAGAGATGAAATAGATTTAGCAAAGTGAGGCCCAACTTTCTGAACAGAGCAAGGATAGGAAAGGTAACTTTGCGGTCAACACAAAACCCTACAAAAACCACGCAAAGGGGGCAAAAAGACCCTCCGTACCGAACTAACGGCACGGAGGTACACCCTCTGCATCCCAGAGCTTCCAGCAAGCAGTAAAAAACAAATTGACAAGCTGGACAGAAAAAAACAGCAAACAAATAGCAAAGAGGAACTTAGCTATGCAGAGCAGCAGGCCACAGGAACGATCCAGGAGGAAACAGGTCCAATACTAGAACATTGACTGGAGGCCAGGATCAAAGCACTAGGTGGAGTTAAATAGATCAGCACCTAACGACTTCACCACATCACCTGAGGAAGGAAACTCAGAATCCGCAGTACCACTTTCCTCCACCAACGGAAGCTCACAGAGAGAACCAGCCGAAGTACCACTTGTGACCACAGGAGGGAGCTCTGCCACAGAATTCACAACAGTACCCCCCCCTTGAGGAGGGGTCACCGAACCCTCACCAGAGCCCCCAGGCTGACCAGGATGAGCCACATGAAAGGCACGAACAAGATCGGGAGCATGGACATCAGAGGCAAAGACCCAGGAATTATCTTCCTGAGCATAACCCTTCCACTTAACCAGATACTGGAGTTTCCGTCTTGAAACACGAGAATCCAAAATCTTCTCCACAATATACTCCAACTCCCCCTCCACCAAAACCGGGGCAGGAGGGTCAACAGAAGGAACCATAGGTGCCACGTATCTCCGCAACAATGACCTATGGAATACGTTATGTATGGAAAAAGAATCTGGAAGGGTCAGGCGAAAAGACACAGGATTAAGAACCTCAGAAATCCTATACGGACCAATGAAACGAGGTTTAAACTTAGGAGAGGAAACCTTCATAGGAATATGACGAGAAGATAACCAAACCAGATCCCCAACAAGAAGTCGGGGACCCACACAGCGTCTGCGATTAGCAAAACGTTGATCCTTCTCCTGGGACAAGGTCAAATTGTCCACTACCTGAGTCCAAATCTGCTGCAACCTGTCCACCACAGTATCCACACCAGGACAGTCCGAAGACTCAACCTGTCCTGACGAGAAACGAGGATGGAACCCAGAGTTGCAGAAAAATGGCGAAAGCAAGGTAGCCGAGCTAGCCCGATTATTAAGGGCGAACTCAGCCAAAGGCAAAAAGGACACCCAGTCATCCTGATCAGCAGAAACAAAACATCTCAGATATGTTTCCAAGGTCTGATTGGTTCGTTCGGTCTGGCCATTAGTCTGAGGATGGAAAGCCGAGGAAAAAGACAAGTCAATGCCCATCCTACCACAAAAAGCTCGCCAAAACCTCGAAACAAACTGGGAACCTCTGTCAGAAACGATATTCTCTGGAATGCCATGTAAACGAACCACATGCTGGAAGAACAATGGCACAAAATCAGAGGAGGAAGGCAATTTAGACAAGGGTACCAAATGGACCATCTTAGAGAAGCGATCACAGACCACCCAAATGACTGACATCTTTTGAGAAACGGGAAGATCTGAAATAAAATCCATAGAGATATGTGTCCAAGGCCTCTTCGGGACTGGCAAGGGCAAAAGCAACCCACTGGCACGAGAACAGCAGGGCTTAACCCGAGCACAAATCCCACAGGACTGCACAAAAGTACGCACATCCCGCGACAGAGATGGCCACCAAAAGGATCTAGCCACTAACTCTCTGGTACCAAAGATTCCAGGATGACCAGCCAAGACCGAACAATGAACCTCAGAGATAACTTTATTCGTCCACCTATCAGGGACAAACAGTTTCTCCGCTGGACAACGATCAGGTTTATGAGCCTGAAATTTTTGCAGCACTCGCCGCAAATCAGGGGAGATGGCAGACACAATTACTCCCTCTTTGAGGATACCCGCCGGCTCAGATACACCCGGAGAGTCGGGCACAAAACTCCTAGAAAGAGCATCCGCCTTCACATTTTTAGAGCCCGGAAGGTATGAAATCACAAAGTCAAAACGGGCAAAAAACAACGACCAACGAGCTTGTCTAGGATGCAACCGCTTGGCGGACTCGAGATAAGTCAAGTTCTTATGATCAGTCAAGACCACCACGCGATGCTTAGCTCCTTCAAGCCAATGACGCCACTCCTCGAATGCCCACTTCATGGCCAGCAACTCTCGGTTGCCCACATCATAATTTCGCTCAGCAGGCGAAAACTTCCTGGAAAAGAAGGCGCACAGTTTCATCACTGAGCAATCAGAACCTCTCTGCGACAAAACAGCCCCTGCTCCAATCTCAGAAGCATCAACCTCGACCTGGAACGGAAGCGAAACATCTGGTTGACACAACACAGGGGCAGAAGAAAAACGACGCTTCAACTCTTGAAAAGCTTCCACAGCAGCAGAAGACCAATTGACCACATCAGCACCTTTCTTGGTCAAATCGGTCAATGGTTTAGCAATAATAGAAAAATTGCAGATGAAGCGACGATAAAAATTAGCAAAGCCCAGGAACTTTTGCAGACTTTTCAGAGATGTCGGCTGAGTCCAATCATGGATGGCTTGGACCTTAACAGGATCCATCTCGATAGTAGAAGGGGAAAAGATGAACCCCAAAAATGAAACCTTCTGCACACCAAAGAGACACTTTGATCCCTTCACAAACAAAGAATTAGCACGCAGGACCTGAAAAACCGTTCTGACCTGCTTCACATGAGACTCCCAATCATCCGAGAAGATCAAAATGTCATCCAAGTACACAATCAGGAATTTATCCACGTACTCTCGGAAGATGTCATGCATAAAGGACTGAAACACTGATGGAGCATTGGCAAGTCCGAATGGCATTACTAGATTCTCAAAATGACCCTCGGGCGAATTAAATGCAGTTTTCCATTCATCGCCTCGCTTAATTCGCACAAGATTATACGCACCACGAAGATCTATCTTGGTGAACCAACTAGCCCCCTTAATCCGAGCAAACAAATCAGATAACAACGGCAAGGGGTACTGAAATTTAACCGTGATCTTATTTAGAAGGCGGTAATCTATACAAGGTCTCAGCGAACCATCCTTCTTGGCTACAAAAAAGAACCCTGCTCCTAATGGCGACGATGATGGGCGAATATGCCCCTTCTCCAGGGACTCCTTCACATAACTGCGCATAGCGGCGTGCTCAGGCACAGATAAATTAAACAATCGGCCTTTTTGGAACTTACTATCAGGAATCAAATTGATAGCACAATTACACTCCCTATGCGGAGGTAGGGCATCGGACTTGGGCTCATCAAATACATCCCGGTAATCAGACAAGAACTCTGGAACCTCAGAAGGGGTGGATGACGAAATTGACAGAAATGGAACATCACCATGTACCCTCTGACAACCCCAGCTGGACACCGACATGGATTTCCAATCTAATACTGGATTATGGTCTTGTAGCCATGGCAACCCCAACACGACCACATCATGCAGATTATGCAACACCAGAAAGCGAATAACCTCCTGATGTGCAGGAGCCATGCACATGGTCAGCTGGGTCCAGTACTGAGGCTTATTCTTGGCCAAAGGCGTAGCATCAATTCCTCTCAATGGAATAGGACACTGCAAGGGCTCCAAGAAAAACCCACAATGCTTAGCATACTCCAAGTCCATCAAATTCAGGGCAGCGCCTGAATCCACAAATGCCATGACAGAATACGATGACAAAGAGCAGATCAAGGTAACGGACAGAAGAAATTTTGACTGTACTGTACCAATGGTGGCAAACCTAGCGAACCGTTTAGTGCGCTTAGGACAATCAGAGATAGCATGAGTGGAATCACCACAGTAGAAACACAGCCCATTCAGACGTCTGTGGTCTTGCCGTTCAACTCTGGTCAAAGTCCTATCGCACTGCATAGGCTCAGGTTTAAGCTCAGGTAATACCGCCAAATGGTGCACAGATTTACGCTCACGCAAGCGTCGACCAATCTGAATGGCCAAAGACATAGACTCATTCAAACCAGCAGGCATAGGAAATCCCACCATGACATCCTTAAGGGCTTCAGAGAGACCCTTTCTGAACATAGCTGCCAGCGCTGATTCATTCCATTGAGTGAGCACGGACCACTTTCTAAATTTCTGACAATATCACAGAATTAGGCTCATCGTACAGCAATCCGAGCACCAGGAAAAATGCATCGATATTACTTAATGCAGGATCTCCTGGCGCAAGAGAAAATGCCCAGTCCTGAGGGTCGCCACGCAAAAAAAGAAATAACGATCCTAACTTGTTGAACTGGGTCACCAGAGGAGCGAGGTTTCAAAGCCAGAAATAGTTTACAATTATTTTTGAAACTCAGAAATTTAGTTCTATCTCCAAAAAACAAATCAGGAATAGGAATTCTCGGTTCTAACATAGAATTCTGAACCACAAAGTCTTGAATACTTTGTACTCTTGCCGTGAGCTGATCCACACATAAAGACAGACCTTTAATGTCCATTGCTACACCTGTGTCCTGAACCACCCAAATGTCTAGGGGAAAAAAAAGGCAAAACACAGTGCAGAGAAAAAAAATGGTCTCAGAACTTCTTTTTTCCCTCTATTGAGAATCATTAGTACTTTTGGCCTCCAGTACTGTTATGAAAGGTAATTCAGTACCACAATGGACATAGAGGTCAGCGCACATACAGTGACCTGGCAATAACCCAAAAAACAAGAACGAGCTCTGAGACGTGGGAACTCTGTTGACCGCAATCCCTAATCCTCTCCAACCACACTAAAGGCAGCCGTGGATTGCGCCTAACGCTCCCTATGCAACTCGGCACGGCCTGAGAAACTAGCTAGCCTGAAGATAGAAAATAAGCCTACCTTGCCTCAGAGAAATACCCCAAAGGAAAAGGCAGCCCCCCACATATAATGACTGTGAGTAAGATGAAAAGACAAACGCAGAGATGAAATAGATTTAGCAAAGTGAGGCCCAACTTTCTGAACAGAGCGAGGATAGGAAAGGTAACTTTGCAGTCAACACAAAACCCTACAAAAACCACGCAAAGGGGGCAAAAAGACCCTCCGTACCGAACTAACGGCACGGAGGTACACCCTCTGCGTCCCAGAGCTTCCAGCAAGCAGTAAAAACAAATTGACAAGCTGGACAGAAAAAAACAGCAAACAAATAGCAAAGAGGAACTTAGCTATGCAGAGCAGCAGGCCACAGGAACGATCCAGGAGGAAACAGGTCCAATACTAGAACATTGACTGGAGGCCAGGATCAAAGCACTAGGTGGAGTTAAATAGAGCAGCACCTAACGACTTCACCACATCACCTGAGGAAGGAAACTTAGAAGCCGCAGTACCACTTTCCTCCACCAACGGAAGCTCACAGAGAGAACCAGCCGAAGTACCACCTGTGACCACAGGAGGGAGCTCTGCCACAGAATTCACAACACGACGGTTTGCAACGGCCCCGTACCGACGCAAGTGTGAAAGTAGCCTTACATCTGAATTAGCTGAGTATAATGCAGTCACCCCATAGAGTATGATGCAATCACCCCTCCTAGAATATAAATATAATACAACCCCCCATAGAATATAATGTAGCCCCGAATAGAAAAGAATGCAGCCCACCTCCCCATAGAATATAATGCAGCCCCATCAAAGAGTATGATGCAATCATCCCTCATAAAATCTAATACAGCCCCCCATAGAATATAATGCAGCCCACCTCCCCATAATATATAATGTAGCCCCCATAGAATATAATGCAGCCCCCCATAGTATATAAGACAGCCTCCCCCATAGAATATAGTATACCCCCCATAGTATATAACACAGCCTCCCCCATAGAATAGAATATACCCCCGCAATAGTATATAACACAGCCACATAGTATATAACACGGCCTCCCCCATAGAATATAATATACCTCCCATAGTATAGCAAAGCCCGCATATAATATAGCACAACTTGCATAGTATATAGCACAGCCTGCATAATATAGCACAGCCCGCGTAGTAGTATACAGCACTGCCCGTGTAGTAGTATACAGCACAGCCCGGGTCGTAGTATATACAGCACAGCCCGCGTAGTAGTATATACAGCACAGCCCGCATAGTAGTATACACAGCACAGCCCAAACAGTGGTATATACACAGCACAGCCCACACAGTGGTATATACACAGCACAGCCCACACAGTGGTATATACACAGCACAGCCCACACAGTGGTATATACACAGCACAGCCCACACAGTGGTATATACAGCACAACCCACATCTCATCCCCCCGATAATGGCTCCACAGTCCAGTAAAAAAAAAAACACTCTCTTCACCTTTCCTCTTGCCCGCGCTGCTCCTGGCTCCTGTCTCGGCGGCTGCAGTCTGTCCGAGACACAGCAGGTGCGCGATGATAAGACGTCATCGCGCACCCGCAGTGTCAGAGGCAGAGCGGGGAATGATGGGAGAGGGAGCGTCAGCGGACGCTCTGTCCTCCATCATTGCATTGCTGTGCTCTGCTTTACGGCCGGCGCTGACACAGTCAGTGCGGGACATGACAGACATCGGAATTTAAGTATGTACTGTTTTTTTTTTTTTTACTTTTACAATGGTAACCAGGGTAAATATCGGGTTACTAAGCGCGGCCCTGCGCTTAGTAACCCGATATTTACCCTGGATACCAGTGAAGACATCGCTGAATCGGCGTCACACACGCCAACCCAGCGATGACAGCGGGTGATCAGCGACCAAAAAAAGGTCCTGATCATTCCCCAACGACCAACGATCTCCCAGCAGGGGCCTGATCGTTGGTCGCTGTCACACATAACGAGATCGTTAGCGGGATCGTTGCTACGTCACAAAAAGCATGACGTTGCAACGAAATCGTTATGTGTGAAGGTACCTTAAGGCCGGAGTCACACTACAGCGAGATACGGCCGAGTCTCGCAGGTTAAATACAAGCTCTAGCACCGGCACTCCGGAGCAGAGCGTGCGGCTCCATGTATTGCTATGCGGCCGCACGCTCCGCTCCAGAGTGCCGGTGCCAGAGTTTGGTTTTAACCTGCGAGACTCGGCCGTATCTCGCTGTAGTGTGATCCCGGCGTAAGGGTGCAGAAACGCTGCAGTTCGGCACAAAAGAAGTGACATGCTGCGGGAAAAAAAAAGCTGCGTTTCGGTGCGGCCTTTTACACAGCATGTGCACAACAAGTCTGCGGCTCCCATAGACTTACATTGGTTGTGCACTACACTGTGAATTTGATGCAATTCCGTACGGCAAAAAATGCTGCGGATCTGCAATCAAATCCGCAACGTGTGCACACAGCCTTAGGGTATGTTCACACGTTCAGGATTTCCATCCTTTTTTTTTTCAGGACAGTTTTTTTAAAAAACTGCAGCTCTTGGCAGAAAACGCAGGTCCTTTTTTTGGTCCTTTTTTTGTCCTTTTTTGATGCGTTTTTTGATGCGTTTTTTGATGCGTTTTTTTATCCTTTTTTTATGCAGTTTTCTATGCAGAGACTGTGTGTTTCCTAGGAAGCTTTTTAGGGCTAAAATGGCTGAAAATACCCTAACCCTACCCCTAACCCTAACCCTACCCCTAACCCTAACCCTACCCCTAACCCTAACCCTAACCCTACCCCTAACCCTAACCCTAACCCTACCCCTACCCCTATTCTAACCTTAGTGAAAAAAAAAAAAAAATTCTTAATATTTTTTATTGTCCCTACCAATGGGGGTGACAAAGTGGGGGGGGTGTCATTTACTATTTTTTTATTTTGATCACTGAGATAGGTTATATCTCAGTGATCAAAATGCACTTTGGAGCGAATCTGCCGGCCGGCAGATTCGGCGGGCGCACTGCGCATGCGCCCGCCATTTTGCAAGATGGCGGCGCCCAGGGAGAAGACGGCCGGACGGACACCGGGACGCCGGCTAAGTATAAGGGGGGGAGATTAGGGCACGGGGGGGGCATCGGAGCACTGGGGGGGGCATCGGAGCACGGGGGGGGCATCGGAGCACGGGGGGGCGGGATCGGAGCACGGGGGGGCAGCCACACTCCGCCCACGCACTTCCGCCCGCTCCCCCGCACTTCCTGCTGCAGCGGTTCTGCACATCAAATCGCAATAAAACCCGCAGATATATTTTTGATCTGCGGGTTTTACTGCGATTTTGACCTCACAATGGAGGTCTATGGGTGCAGAACCGCTGCGGTTCAGGAAAAAGAAGTGACATGCTCCTTCTTTTTTGCCGCAGCTATTCTGCACGGCTTTTAAACGAATTTACGGACCATGTGCACAGCAGTGACTGTTTTCCATAGGGTTACATTGTTATGTACCCTGCATGGAAAACTGCTGCGGAACCGCAGCGGCAATACCGCTGCGGTTCCGCAGTAAAAAACGCACTGTGTGAACATGGCCTTAGCATTTAGTGAACCTAGTAAAAAAGCCAAGCAAAAAACAAGTGTGGGATTGCACTTTTTTTGCAATTTCATCGCACTTTGAATTTTTTTCACATTTTCTGTTACACGATATGGTAAAACCAATGGTGTCGTTCAAAAGTAGAACTTGTCCCGCAAAAGATAAGCCCCCACATGGCCATATTGACGGAAACATTATGGCTCTGGAAAGAAGGGGAGCGATAAACGAAAAAAGCTCCAGGGGTGAAGGGGTTTAGAAACATGGATATGGACATATCTATGGAAATAGATATATAGATATATCTGTATGTATCTATCTATCTATCCCATATCTATCTAATTCTATCTATCTATCTATCTATCTGTCTGTCTATCTATCCCATATCTATCTATCTATCTATCTATCTATCTATCTATTTATCTAATACTAGCTGAAGAGCCCGGCGTTGCCTGGGCATAGTAAATATCTGTGGTTAGTTATAGCACCTCACGTCTCTTATTTTCCCATCACGCCTCTCATTTTCCCAATCACATCTTTCATTTTCTCCCTCACACCTCTCATTCCCCCCTAACACTTGTCATTTCAACCTCACATCTGTCATTTTCTGATCACTCCACTATTTTTCCTCACTCCTCTCATTTTGCACTCACACCTTTTCATTTTCACCTCACATCTCTCATTTTCACCTCATCACCTCAGTATATACATGTTTGTCATCTCCCTTATATATAGTATACATCTGTATGTCATCTCCTGTATATAGTATATACCTGTATGTCATCTCCCCTGTATATAGTATATACCTGCTGTGTGTCATCTCCCCTATATATAGTATATACCTGAATGTCATCTCCTTCTATATATAGTATATACCTGTATGTCATCTCCTCCTGTATATAGTATATACCTGTGTGTCATCTTCTCCTGTATATAGTATATACCTGCATGTCATCTTCTATATATAGCATATACCTGTATGTCATCTCCTCCTGTATATAGTATATACCTGTAGGTCATCTGCTCCTGTATATAGTATATACCTGTGTGTCATCTCCTCCTGTATATAGTATATACCTGTATGTCATCTCCTTCTATATATAGTATATACCTGTATGTCATCTCCTCCTGTATATAGTATATACCTGCATGTCATCTTCTATATATAACATATACCTGTATGTCATCTCCTCCTGTATATAGTATATACCTGTAGGTCATCTGCTCCTGTATATAGTATATATCTGTGTGTCATCTCCTCCTGTATATAGTATATACCTGCATGTCATCTTCTATATATAGCATATACCTGTATGTCATCTCCTCCTGTATATAGTATATACCTGGAGGTCATCTGCTCCTGTATATAGTATATAACTGTGTGTCATCTCCTCCTGTATATAGTATATACCTGTGTGTCATCTCCTCCTGTATATATATGTACTTGTATGTCATCTCCTCCTCTATATAGTATATACCTGTGTGTCATCTCTCCTGTATATAGTATATATCTGTGTGTCATCTCCCCTGTATATAGTATATATCTGTATGTCATCTCCTCCTGTATTAGACCTCGTTCACATGTTATTTGCTCAGTATTTTTACCTCAGTATTTGTAAGCTAAATTGGCAGCCTGATAAATCCCCAGCCAACAGGAAGCCCTCCCCCTTGCAGTATATATTAGCTCACACATACACATAATAGACAGGTCATGTGACTGACAGCTGCCGTATTTCCTATATGGCACATTTGTTGCTCTTGTAGTTTGTCTGCTTATTAATCAGATTTTTATTTTTGAAGGATACCAGACTTGTGTGTGTTTTAGGGGGAGTTTCGTTTGTCAAGTTGTGTGTGTTGAGTTGCGTGTGGCGACATGCATGTAGCGACTTTTGTGAGATGAGTTTTGTGTGGCAACATGCGTGTAGCAACTTTTTGTGTGTCGAGTTGCATGTGACAGGTTAGTGTAGCAAGTTGTGTGCAGCAAGTTTTGCGCATGGCGAGTTTTGCGCGTGGCGAGTTTTATGTGTGGTGCCTTTTGAGTATGTGAAAGTTTTGTGTGAGGCAACTTTTGCATGTGTTGCAACTTTTGTGCATGTGGCAATTTTTCCGCGTGTGCAAGTTTTGCGTGTGGCGAGTTTTCCATGAGGTGAGTTTTGCACTTGTGGCGAGTTTTGCAAGAGCCTAGTTTTTGCATGTGGCGAGTTCTGCGCGTGGCGAGTTTTGAGTGGCGACTTTTGTGTTTCGACTTTTATGTGGCGAGGTTGGTGTATTTGTGGTGAAATGTGTGCTGAGGGTAATATGTATTCAAGCACGTGGTAGTGTGTGGCACATTTTGTGTGTGTTTTCATATCCCTGTGTGTGGTGAGTATCCCATGTCGGGGCCCCACCTTAGCAACTGTACGGTATATTCTCTTTGGCGCCATCGCTCTCATTCTTTAAGTCCCCCTTGTTCACATCTGGCAGCTGTCAATTTGCCTCCTACACTTTTCCTTTCATTTTTTCGCATTATGTAGATAGGAGCAAAATTGTTTGGTGAATTGGAAAGCGCGGGGTTAAAATTTCACCTCACAACATAGCCTATGACGCTCTCGGGGTCCAGACGTGTGACTGTGCAAAATTTTGTAGCTGTAGCTGCGACGCCTCCAACACTTTTCCTTTCACTTTTTTCCCCATTATGTAGATAGGGGCAAAATTGTTTGGTGAATTGGAACGCGCGGGGTTAAAATTTCACCTCACAACATAGCCTATGACGCTCTCGGGGTCCAGACGTGTGACTGTGCAAAATTTTGTGGCTGTAGCTGCGACGGTGCAGATGCCAATCCCGGACATACATACATACACACACACACATACACACACACATTCAGCTTTATATATTAGATCTATCTATTTATCTAATATCTATCTATCTATCTATCTATCTATCTATCTATCTATCTATCTATCTATCTATCTATCTATGTGTAATGGAGTGTGGGTTGGACAAATGTAAAAGAGGAGGTTGGACAGAAATGTGGCAGTGCAAAGCATCATGAAACTTGTAGTATTAGAGCACAATAACTCAGGAGAAAGGAAGTTGTCGATTAACTCCATGAGAGTTGAATCCAGCACTGAAGATGTGCTGCTACAGCATGATAACAGGTAATATTGCTAAAATAAACACAGTAGATGTTTTCAGTGGCACATAATAGCAAGATTTATGAAAAAAAAAAAAAAACTTTATAGTAGTGGACAACTTCTTTAACCCCTTTACCCCCAAGGGTGGTTTGCACGTTAATGACCGGGCCAATTTTTACAATTCTGACCACTGTCCCTTTATGAGGTTATAACTCTGGAACGCTTCAATGGATCCTGGTGATTCTGACATTGTTTTCTCGTGACATATTGTACTTCATGACAATGGTAAAAATTATTTAATAGTACCTGCGTTTATTTGTGAAAAAAACGGAAATTTGGCGAAAATTATGAAAATTTCGCAATTTTCCAACTTTGAATTTTTATGCAATTAAATCACAGAGATATGTCACACAAAATACTTAATAAGTAACATTTCCCACATGTCTACTTTACATCAGCACAATTTTGGAACCAAAATTTTTTTTTGTTAGGGAGTTATAAGGGTTAAAAGTTGACCAGCAATTTCTCATTTCTACAACACCATTTTATTTTAGGGACCACATCTCATTTGAAGTCATTTTGAGGGGTCTATATGATAGAAAATACCCAAGTGTGACACCATTCTAAAAACTACACCCCTCAAGGTGCTCAAAACCATATTCAAGAAGTTTATTAACCCTTCTGGTGCTTCACAGGAATTTTTTGAATGTTTAAATAAAAATGAACATTTAACTTTTTTTCACAAAAAATTTAATTCAGCTCCAATTTGTTTTGTTTTACCAAGGGTAACAGGAGAAAATGGACCCCAAACATTGTTGTACAATTTGTCCTGAGTATGCCAATACCCCACATGTGGGGGTAAACCACTGTTTGGGCGCATGGCAGAGCTCGGAAGCGAAGGAGTGCCATTTGACTTTTCAATGCAAAATTGACTGAAATTGAGATGGGACGCCATGTTTCGTTTGGAGAGCCCCTGATGTGGCTAAACATTGAAACCCCCCACAAGTGACACCATTTTGGAAAGTAGACCCCCTAAGGAACTTATCTAGAGGTGTGGTGAGCACTTTGACCCAACAAGTGCTTCACAGAAGTTTATAATGTAGAACCGTAAAAATAAAAAATCATATTTTTTCACAAAAATTATCTTTTCGCCCCCAATTTTTTATTTTCCCAAGGGTAAGAGAAGAAATTGGACCCCAAAAGTTGTTGTACAATTTGTCCTGAGTACGCTGATAGCCCATATGTGGGGGTAAACCACTGTTTGGGCGGATGGGAGAGCTCGGAAGGGAAGGAGCGCCGTTTGACTTTTCAATGCAAAATTTACAGGAATTGAGATGGGACGTCATGTTGCGTTTGAAGAGCCACTGATGTGCCTAAACATTGAAACCCCCCACAAGTGACACCATTTTGGAAAGTAGACCCCCTAAGGAACTTATCTAGAGGTGTGGTGAGCACTTTGACCCACCAAATGCTTCACAGAAGTTTATAATGTAGAACCGTAAAAATAAAAAATCATATTTTTTCACAAAAATTATCTTTTTGCCCCCAATTTTTTATTTTCCCAAGGGTAAGAGAAGAAATTGGACCCCAAAAGTTGTTGTACAATTTGTCCTGAGTACGCTGATACCCCATATGTGGGGGTAAACCACTGTTTGGGTGGATGGGAGAGCTCGGAAGGGAAGGAGCGCCGTTTGACTTTTCAAAGCAAAATTGACAGGAATTGAGATGGGACGCCATGTTGCGTTTGAAAAGCCACTGATGTGCCTAAACATTGAAACCCCCCACAAATGACACCATTTTGGAAAGTAGACCCCCTAAGGAACTTATCTAGAGGTGTGGTGAGCACTTTGACCCACCAAGTGCTTCACAGAAGTTTATAATGCAGAGCCGTAAAAATAAAACAAAATTTTTTTCCCACAAAAATTATTTTTTTAGCCCCCAGTTTTGTATTTTCCTGAGGGTAACAGGAGAAATTGGACCCCAAAATTTGTTGCCCAATTTGTCCTGAGTGCGATGATACACCATATGTGGGGGGAACCACTGTTTGGGCACATGGGAGGGCTCAGAAGGGAAGGAGTGCCATTTGAATGCAGACTTAGATGGAATGGTCTGCAGGTGTCACATTGCGTTTGCAGAGCCCCTAATGTACCTAAACAGTAGAAACCCCCCACAAGTGACACCATTTTGGAAAGTAGACCCCCTTAGGAACTTATCTAGATGTGTGCTGAGCGCTTTGACCCACCAAGGGCTTCACAGAAGTTTATAATGGAGAGCCGTAAAAATAAAACAAAAATTTTTTCCCACAAAAATTATTTTTTAGCCCCCAGTTTTGTATTTTCCCGAGGGTAACAGGAGAAATTCGACCACACAAATTGTTGTCCAATTTGTCCTGAGTGCGCTGATACCCCATATGTGGGGGGGAACCACTGTTTGGGCGCATGGGAGGGCTCGGAAGGGAAGGAGCTCCATTTGGAATGAGGACTTAGATGGAATGGTCTGCAGGTGTCACATTGCATTTGCAGAGCACCTAATGTACCTAAACAGTAGAAACCTCCCACAAGTGACACCATTTTGGAAACTAGACCCCCTAAGGAACTCATCTAGATGTGTTGTGATAGCTTTGAACCCCCAAGTGTTTCACTACAGTTTGTAACGCAGAGCCGTGAAAATTAAAAAAAAAAATCTTTCCCCCCAAAATTATTTTTTAGCCCCCAGTTTTGTATTTTCCCGAGGGTAAGAGGAGAAATTCGACCCCAAAAGTTGTTGTCCAATTTGTCCTGAGTACGCTGATACCCCGTATGTTGGGGGAAACCAACGTTTGAGCGCATGGCAGAGCTCGGAAGGGAAGGAGCGCCATTTGGAATGCAGACTTAGATGGAATGGTCTGCAGACGTCACATTGCGTTTGCAGAACCCCTAATGTACCTAAACAGTAGAAACCCCCCACAAGTGACCCCATATTGGAAACTAGACCCCCCAGGGAACTAATCTAGATGTGTTGTGAGAACTTTGAACCCCCAAGTGTTTCACTACAGTTTATAACGCAGAGCCGTGAAAATAAAAAATCTTTTTTTTTCCCACAAAAAATATGTTTTAGCCCCGAGTTTTGTATTTTCCCAAGGGTAGCAGGAGAAATTGGACCCCAAAAGTTGTTGTCCTATTTGTCCTGAGTACGCTGATACCCCATATGTTGGGGTAAACCCCTGTTTGGGCACACGGGAGAGCTCGGAAGGGAAGAAGCACTGTTTTACTTTTTCAACGCAGAATTGGCTGGAATTGAGATCGGACGCCATGTCGCGTTTGGAGAGCCCCTGATGTGCCTAAACAGTGGAAACCCCCCAATTATAACTGAAACCCTAATCCAAACACATCCCTAACCCTAATCCCAACAGTAACCCTAACCACACCTCTAACCCTGACACACCCCTAACCCTAATCCCAACCCTATTCCCAACCGTAAATGTAATCTAAACCCTAACTGTAACTTTAGCCCCAACCCAAACTGTAGCCCTAGCCCTAACCCTAGCCCTAACCCTAATCCTAACCCTAGCCCTAACCCTAGCCCTAACCCTAGCCCTAACCCTAGCCCTAGCCCTAGCCCTAACCCTAGCCCTAACCCTAGCCCTAACCCTAACCCTAGCCCTAACCCTAGCCCTAACCCTAACCCTAACCCTAGCCCTAACCCTAACCCTAACCCTAGCCCTAACCCTAGCCCTAACCCTAGCCCTAACCCTAACCCTAACCCTAGCCCTAACCCTAGCCCTAACCCTAGCCCTAACTCTAACCCTAGCCCTGATGGGAAAATGGAAATAAATACTTTTTTTAATTTTTCCCTAACTAAGGGGGTGATGAAGGGGGGTTTGATTTACTTTTATAGCGGGTTTTTTAGCGGATTTTTATGATTGGCAGCCGTCACACACTGAAAGACGCTTTTTATTGCAAAAAATATTTTTTGCGTTACCACATTTTGAGAGCTATAATTTTTCTATATTTTGGTCCACAGAGTCATGTGAGGTCTTGTTTTTTGCGGGACGAGTTCATGTTTTTATTGGTAACATTTTCGGGCACGTGACATTTTTTGATCGCTTTTTATTCCGATTTTTGTGAGGCAGAATGACCAAAAACCAGCTATTCATGAATTTCTTTTGGGGGAGGCGTTTATACCGTTCCGCGTTTGGTAAAATTGATGAAGCAGTTTTATTCTTCGGGTCAGTACGATTACAGCGACACCTCATTTATATCATTTTTTTATGTTTTGGCGCTTTTATACGATAAAAACTATTTTATAGAAAAAATAATTATTTTTGCATCGCTTTATTCTCAGGACTATAACTTTTTTATTTTTTTGCTGATGATGCTGTATGGCGGCTCGTTTTTTGCGGGACAAGATGACGTTTTCAGCGGTACCATGGTTAGTTATATCTGTCTTTTTGATCGCGTGTTATTCCACTTTTTGTTCGGCGGTATGATAATAAAGCGTTGTTTTTTGCCTCGTTTTTTTTTTTTTCTTACGGTGTTTACTGAAGGGGTTAACTAGTGGGCCAGTTTTATAGGTCGGGCCGTTACGGACGCGGCGATACTAAATATGTGTACTTTTATTGTTTTTTTTTTTATTTAGATAAAGAAATGTATTTATGGGAATAATATTTTTATTTTTTTTTTCATTATTTTGGAATATTTTTTTTTATTTTTTTTTACACATTTGAATTTTTTTTTTTTAACTTTTTTACTTTGTCCCAGGGGGGGACATCACAGATCAGTGATCTGACAGTTTGCACAGCACTCTGTCAGATCACTGATCTGACATGCAGCGCTGCAGCCTTCACAGTGCCTGCTCTGAGCAGGCTCTGTGAAGCCACCTCCCTCCCTGCAGGACCCGGATCCGCGGCCATCTTGGATCCGGGGCTGGAGGGAGCAGGGAGGGAGGTGAGACCCTCGCAGCAACGCGATCACATCGCGTTGCTGCGGGGGGCTCAGGGAAGCCCGCAGGGAGCCCCCTCCCTGCGCGGTGCTTCCCTGTACCGCCGGCACATCGCGATCATCTTTGATCGCGGTGTGCCGGGGGTTAATGTGCTGGGGGCGGTCCGTGACCGCTCCTGGCACATAGTGCCGGATGTCAGCTGCGATAAACAGCTGACACCCGGCCGCGATCGGCGGCGCTCCCCCCGTGAGCGCTGCCGATCGCATATGACGTACTATTGCGTCCTTGGGAAGTAAAGCCCACCCCACATGGACGCAATAGTACGTCTAATGGCAGAAAGGGGTTAAGTACAGTTCTGGTTCAGAAAGGCCTCTGGGATATGCTGAGAGGGAATCAATATCCCACATAATTGTACTGTATATTTCGGGCCTGGATGCTGTGGCTTCCTTTAAATTGGCACCTCTCTATACAGCTTTTTTCCATTCAAGTGAATAGTAGAGAGAATACCATTCAGTGTCAGGACACAATCTATGGAGCTGCGGCCGTTCTACACATCTTGTACTTGCTGATCAGTGATGTTAGGAGTCTGACTCTATTATCTTATTATCTCATATTGATCACCTATTGTGAGGATAAGTCATTATTAGTAAATTTCTCTAAAAAAACACTTTTGCTTGGAAAAAAAATGTCCATTAGGTCTAATTACATACAGGTGCATCTCACAAAATTAGAATATCATCAAAAAGTGAATTTATTTCCGTTCTTTAATACAAAAAGTGAAACTCATATATTATATAGAGTCATTGCAGAGTGATCTATTTCAAGTGTTTGTTTCTGTTAATCAAGATGATTATGTCTTACAGCCAATGAAAACCCAAAAGTCATTATTTCAGTAAATTAGAATACTTGATAACACCAGCTTGAAAAGTGATTTTAAAATCTGAAATGTTGGCCTACTGAAATGTATGTTCAGTAAATGCACTCAATACTTGGTCGGGGCTCCTTTTACATCAATTACTGCATCAATGCGACGTGGCATGGAGGCAATCAGCCTGTGGCAATGCTGAGGTGTTATGGAAGCCGAGAGACTGGCTAAAACAGAATTGAGATTATGGTGGAATTACACTACATTACAGAATTACTTGGCGAAGGAGATGATTCCTAGGGGTCTCAGAATTAAAAAAAATACCCACAGTCATATATAATGATGAATTTCAAAAAGAGTGGAATTTGGTCTTAACAAATTGTTCTTTGAACTTAATGAGATTGTTAATAAAATATGACGAGTTCACAATTGCTGAAGTGCAAAAAAATATAGAGGAAAATAACATTAGTCTCAGTGGCGTAGGAAGGGGAGTGCGGGGGGGGCGGTCCGCCCCGGGCGGCACAATGCGGGGGGCGGCCGGCGCTGCAGGAGAAAGGAAAAAAAAAAAAAAAAGACGCCCCTTTAAATCTTCGGGCGGCGCCGTCCGCCGCCACGACCAGGCTCCCCCCGCCCCTGGGCCCCCGCCCCCCGCTCTATACTCACCTCTCCTGGTTCCTGCGGCGCCGGCAGCTACAGCGTCCTCTGACTCTGCGACGTCTCAGAGCAGAGGGCGCGATGACGTCACTACTGTGCGCGCCGCTCTGCCTCTCTGTCCTGAGCGTCGGAGAGACGCTGACTGCACCGGACCTGCGCTAGGAACGGGAGAGGTGAGGATTTTACTTTTTTTTTTTTCTTTATGTCTGACTCTGGGGGCAATGCTGGAGACCATTGGGCAGATTGCTGGACACACTGGGGCAATACTGGAGACCATGGGGCAGATTGCTGGACACACTGGGGCAATACTGGAGACCATGGGGCAGATTGCTGGACACACTGGGGCAATACTGGAGACCATGGGGCAGAATGCTGGACACACTGGGGCAATACTGGAGACCATGGGGCAGAATGCTGGACACACCGGGGCAATACTGGAGACCATGGGGCAGATTGCTGGACACACTGGGGCAATACTGGAGACCATGGGGCAGAATGCTGGACACACCGGGGCATTACTGGAGACCATGGGGCAGATTGCTGGACACACTGGGGCAATACTGAAGACCATGGGGCAGAATGCTGGACACACTGGGGCAATACTGGAGACCATGGGGCAGAATGCTGGACACACTGGGGCAATACAGGAGACCATGGGGCAGATTGCTGGACACACTGGGGCAGATTGCTGGACACACTGGGGGTAATATGCTGGACACACTGGGGGTAATATGCTGGACACACTGGGGGTAATATGCTGGACACAATGGGGGTAATATGCTGGACACACTGGGGCAGATTGCTGGACAACATGGGGGTAATATGCTGGACACACTGGGGCAGATTGCTGGACACACTGGGGGCAGGACTTGGGGCATGATTGGAGACATGGGGCATGATTGGAGACACGGGGCAGGATTGGATCATGGGGCAGGACGGATACGATGGAAGCTGGTGGGGCAGGATGGGGAGATCATATGGGGCAGGATGGGGAGATCATATGGTGTAGAATGGATAGTCATGAGGGCAGGATACGAGAACATATGGCTGGAGCCAGGAATGAGATAAACGGGGCCAGGGTGGGGAATAGTGTTACCATAGGGGCTAATTAAGGGATATTATTACTGCAGTGATGTATTTATTTTATTTTTTGAGTATACTGTTTTAAATGGGGGGGCGGTACTGTTATTGTGCAGAGTGACACTATATCGCCTTTTTGTCTTCATGTGGTGTAATGTAGAAGTTGTGAAAAATTAAGTAATGTGTTCTGCAAGCGGAGCTCGAGATAACTGTGTTATTTCCTGCAGAAACGAGTCCTGGCTGGAAGGAATGATGGCGGTCTGTGCTGGATGAAAGATGAAGGACTTCACCTAGAGACGTCACTGGTGAGTCAGTGTTACCTATACACTGACACTATACAGGTCCTTCTCAAAAAATTAGCATATAGTGTTAAATTTCATTATTTACCATAATGTAATGATTACAATTAAACTTTCATATATTATAGATTCATTATCCACCAACTGAAATTTGTCAGGTCTTTTATTGTTTTAATACTGATGATTTTGGCATACAACTCCTGATAACCCAAAAAACCTGTCTCAATAAATTAGCATATTTCACCCATCCAATCAAATAAAAGTGTTTTTTAATAACAAACAAAAAAACCAACAAATAATAATGTTCAGTTATGCACTCAATACTTGGTCGGTAATCCTTTGGCAGAAATGACTGCTTCAATGCGGCGTGGCATGGAGGCAATCAGCCTGTGACACTGCTGAGATGTTATGGAGGCCCAGGATGCTTCAATAGCGGCCTTAAGCTCATCCAGAGTGTTGGGTCTTGCGTCTCTCAACTTTCTCTTCACAATATCCCACAGATTCTCTATGGGGTTCAGGTCAGGAGAGTTGGCAGGCCAATTGAGCACAGTAATACCATGGTCAGTAAACCATTTACCAGTGTTTTTGGCACTGTGAGCAGGTGCCAGGTCGTGCTGAAAAATGAAATCTTCATCTCCATAAAGCATTTCAGCCAATGGAAGCATGAAGTGCTCCAAAATCTCCTGATAGCTAGCTGCATTGACCCTGCCCTTGATGAAACACAGTGGACCAACACCAGCAGCTGACATGGCACCCCACACCATCACTGACTGTGGGTACTTGACACTGGACTTCAGGCATTTTGGCATTTCCTTCTCCCCAGTCTTCCTCCAGACTCTGGCACCTTGATTTCCGAATGACATGCAAAATTTGCTTTCATCAGAAAAAAGTACTTGGGACCACTTAGCAACAGTCCAGTGCTGCTTCTCTGTAGCTCAAAAGTGGCTTTACCTGGGGAATGCGGCACCTGTAGCCCATTTCTTGCACACGCCTGTGCACGGTGGCTCTGGATGTTTCCACACCAGACTCAGTCCACTGCTTCCTCAGGTTCCCCAAGGTCTGGAATCGGTCCTTCTCCACAATCTTCCTCAGGGTCCGGTCTCCTCTTCTCGTTGTACAGTGTTTTCTGCCACATTGTTTCCTTCCAACAGACTTACCATTGAGGTGCCTTGATACAGCACTCTGGGAACAGCCTATTTGTTGAGAAATTTCTTTCTGGGTCTTACCCTCTTGCTTGAGGGTGTCAATGATGGCCTTCTTGACATCTGTCAGGTCGCTAGTCTTACCCATGATGGGGGTTTTGAGTAATGAACCAGGCAGGGAGTTTATAAAAGCCTCAGGTATCTTTTGCATGTGTTTAGAGTTAATTAGTTGATTCAGAAGATTAGGGTAATAGGTCGTTTAGAGAACCTTTTCTTGATATGCTAATTTATTGAGACAGGTTTTTTGGGTTATCAGGAGTTGTATGCCAAAATCATCAGTATTAAAACAATAAAAGACCTGACAAATTTCAGTTGGTGGATAATGAATCTATAATATATGAAAGTTTAATTGTAATCATTACATTATGGTAAATAATGAAATTTAACACTATATGCTAATTTTTTTAGAAGGACCTGTATATACAGCGGTCCTGTGTACAATGTCACCAGTGATCTCTGTATTACCTCTACACAGACACTGCATACTAAGTACAGATCTCCTGTGAATACTGGCACTTATGGTGATAGTATTGTGTTTTGTTTTTTTTTATTACTGATCAGTATTGTAGTATTCAGTCACTATGTGGTGGTAATATGTGGTCTGGAAATGGTGTTGTGGTATTTGTCCCTTGTATGTAGTATTATTCGGTCACTATGTGGTCTGGTCACGGTGTGGTGGTATTAAGTCACAGGTTTGGCATGTGGGGGTGACACCATTAGGCCCAGTTTAAGTTCTACAAAACAGGAAAACCATTTTTGGTAACCTTTGTGTGTATTGAGCCGGGGGAGGGGGGGGGGAGGGCGCCAAACTCGGGAACAGCCCCGGGCGGCAAAAGCTCTAGCTACGCCTCTGATTAGTCTTGCTGAATTCAAACTTACACCAAGTTTTTAAACCTCGCTTTCAAAATTGAAAGAAAATGTCGCTGCACTTGAAACAGACATTATGGACCGCAAAAATTTGAAAGAGACACAAAAGATTATGCCACTGATAAAGTATATGACTGGGGTCTCTGGAATAAACCCTATAGATCACCAAGACCAATTCTTAAAAATAAACCAGCTCGCAACAAATCAACCAACAGAGCACATGTCAGCTTTTTGTCCTCAGACCCAGATTCTTCGAACACTTATGCCAGCTCATTGGATGTCTCCGTAGAAAGTAATACTAATGAAAATAGAAAGAGTCATTTGTCAAAAAAACGCAAAAGAAGAGGTGGGAGGAAACATAAAAAATCAACCATACATGGCTTTCACGCCAAAGGAGGAAGAGATATCAGTAACTAAAGAATTTAGTGTGGTAAACCTTTCCTCGCAGACATTGACACAAGATCAATTAAATGTACTTGCGTTAGGACTAAATTTTGTGCCGGATACAAACTTCAATTTATTTATGGCAATCTTGGATATTAACAAATTTATTCGGAATTTGACTGTAAAAAAAAACATTTTTTGAAAGATGGAAATGAAATGTGTACAGATGAAACCAATGTAATCATCAACGTATATGAAGAGCTGGACTTCAGGGACCAAGTAGCACTTGTATGCCTACATGATTTATCTATGGAACAGGAAGAGAGTGGAGATAAAATAAATCAATCTAAAACCTTCAAGTCACAAAATCCCTATTTTTACCCTATACAAACTAGGGCTGACAGTATGGACAGGTTTCAGGAGCTTATAGAAAAAGATCTGTTGAAATTAAAGGATGAATTAAGTTCCAAACCTAATAAAAGTAAAAATAACAATCTAACAATGAAACAAAGAAAGGCTTTACGTGATTTAAAAGAGATGAAAAATATTGTTTTTAAAAAAAGTGACAAAGGAGGTATGATAGTTGTCATGAATGCAGATGATTATAGAGATAAAATACAGGATATGCTAGCAGATACAGAGACTTATGAAAAGTTAATGAAAAATCCTACTAAGGAATATAATGACAAAATAAGAAAAATAATCGAAGAAGGTCTCACTCTGGGAGTACTATCTAAGAAACAAGCTGACTATCTTTTTGTCTCTTCTCCTGTATTACCCATATTGTATGGTTTACCTCAAGTGCACAAAGAGGGACCACTGACCATGAGACCCGTAGTCTCTGGTATGGGCTCTATGACGGAACATCTGTGCGAATGGGTAGATTCACTTTTGCAACCCATTGTAAGTAGATCTCCAGGTTACATTAAAGATTCCCGTGAGATTCTTAGAATTTTTTCTAAAAAAAATTTGGCATGACAGTTTTTCATGGTTATGTTGTGATGTTATCTCCCTTCACACCTGCATCCCTCGTGATTAAGCCATGAGGGCATTACAGTTCCACCTTACTAATTCAAATTTATATTCACATGATCTAATTGAATTTGTGTTACAAGTTACTTTTTTTCTTTTGAAACACAATATTTTTTCATTTGATAATGCTATTTTTGCACAGAAGACTGGAGTGCCTATGGGAGCGAGATACTCCCCGTCCCTTGCTAATTTAACTATGTCTTTCTGGGAGAAGGAATACATTTATTCGGTGGACAATCCCCATTTGGCAGATCTTATATGGTATGGCAGATACATCGACCATTTACTTTGGGGCGGCGATGTATCTGCCATACCTAGGTTTATTGAATATATCAATACTAATGAGCGTAGGAACTGGTCCACACAGCGTTCCTTACCTCGGGTGGTCACGTGACTTTTTACGTCATGCTAGGTCCTGTCTGGCGTCTGCAGCACCACAGGTTTTCAGCGTGCATCAGTCCTTGTTGCGCACCACTAGTGAGGACGCTTAGGGGGTATATGTCACCGGCCGGGACTACACTCCTGAAGAGACACACATTTTTTCCTTCCTCTTTTCCTTACTTCGGACTCCGTCTGGATTTTCACCAGGAACGTAACCCTTGATTGGAAGACTGTCATCATCGGGTAATGAGGCTTTTTGCCGACACTATACATTCTAATGACATTGAACTATTCATCTATTTGCGTACCTGAAGTAATGTATTTTTATATATATCTTTTAATATGTGTGCAGCCATTGCACTGAAAGGCTGATTGTATTCATTGTTGTGTGCTAACTTTATTAATAAATACCTAGTATATCTTATGGGTTATAGGCAGCCTCGTTTCTACTAAGGATAGAATATATGCACAGCGCGAAATATATGTAGGTTTTACAATTGTTATTTTCGTTGACAATATTGGTGGTTGTTGTCCTATTTCGCAGTTGCATTTTTTTTTTCTTCCTTTAGGTACTGTTGCCTTTGCGCCAACTCCTCCATATAATTAATTATTTATTATTTTTTTACCACTCCTCTGGGCCGGCAGCATTGGCATTTGTTGTGGATTCAGATAAAATGATTGATTTACGAACTGATAGAAGAGATAGGATTCAGACTATTTATAAGGTTTTTATGGAAACAGGAACACATGGGCTACTTGCACAGTGAACAAGTCTGTATGATCATGTTCACACACCACCAAGAAACCTGAAGACACAAAAGAGAATAGTAAAACCAAAAACACTCAGTTTGAAAAAATGTTGCAGTAATCCGCAAGTGCTAGTAAAAGATGTAAAAAACAGGGTATTTGGTTGATACGTTTTTTGCAAAAAATGTATACTAAGCTGCTCTACCAATCTTCACGGTATACCCTTATCAGAGCAGTCCTAACTAATGTATGCAATCCCTATCTGATGTATTTAAAAACCTGATCATCTGTATATAACCTGTGTGAACAGGGTTCAGAGAGGAAAAATCCATGTGTGCATACAGGGTAGAACAGCTTTTGTGCAGATAGCCCAAGAGGAGTGGTGGAACTCCCCAGTCTTGTAGACACAAGAGAACAATTATGGAAACAGGAACACATGGGCTACTTGCACAGTGAACAAGTCTGTATGATCATGTTCACACACCACCAAGAAACCTGAAGGCACAAAAGAGAATAGTAAAACCAAAAACACTCAGTTTGAAAAAATGTTGCAGTAATCCGCAAGTGCTAGTAAAAGATGTAAAAAACAGGGTATTTGGTTGATACGTTTTTTGCAAAAAATGTATACTAAGCTGCTCTACCAATCTTCACGGTATACCCTTGTTAGAGCAGTCCTAACTAATGTATGCAATCCCTATCTGATGTATTTAAAAACCTGATCATCTGTATATAACCTGTGTGAACAGGGTTCAGAGAGGAAAAATCCATGTGTGCATACAGGGTAGAACAGCTTTTGTGCAGATAGCCCAAGAGGAGTGGTGGAACTCCCCAGTCTTGTAGACACAAGAGAACAATTATGGAAACAGGAACACATGGGCTACTTGCACAGTGAACAAGTCTGTATGATCATGTTCACACACCACCAAGAAACCTGAAGACACAAAAGAGAATAGTAAAACCAAAAACACTCAGTTTGAAAAAATGTTGCAGTAATCCGCAAGTGCTAGTAAAAGATGTAAAAAACAGGGTATTTGGTTGATACGTTTTTTGCAAAAAATGTATACTAAGCTGCTCTACCAATCTTCACGGTATACCCTTATCAGAGCAGTCCTAACTAATGTATGCAATCCCTATCTGATGTATTTAAAAACCTGATCATCTGTATATAACCTGTGTGAACAGGGTTCAGAGAGGAAAAATCCATGTGTGCATACAGGGTAGAACAGCTTTTGTGCAGATAGCCCAAGAGGAGTGGTGGAACTCCCCAGTCTTGTAGACACAAGAGAACAATTATGGAAACAGGAACACATGGGCTACTTGCACAGTGAACAAGTCTGTATGATCATGTTCACACACCACCAAGAAACCTGAAGACACAAAAGAGAATAGTAAAACCAAAAACACTCAGTTTGAAAAAATGTTGCAGTAATCCGCAAGTGCTAGTAAAAGATGTAAAAAACAGGGTATTTGGTTGATACGTTTTTTGCAAAAAATGTATACTAAGCTGCTCTACCAATCTTCACGGTATACCCTTATCAGAGCAGTCCTAACTAATGTATGCAATCCCTATCTGATGTATTTAAAAACCTGATCATCTGTATATAACCTGTGTGAACAGGGTTCAGAGAGGAAAAATCCATGTGTGCATACAGGGTAGAACAGCTTTTGTGCAGATAGCCCAAGAGGAGTGGTGGAACTCCCCAGTCTTGTAGACACAAGAGAACAATTATGGAAACAGGAACACATGGGCTACTTGCACAGTGAACAAGTCTGTATGATCATGTTCACACACCACCAAGAAACCTGAAGACACAAAAGAGAATAGTAAAACCAAAAACACTCAGTTTGAAAAAATGTTGCAGTAATCCGCAAGTGCTAGTAAAAGATGTAAAAAACAGGGTATTTGGTTGATACGTTTTTTGCAAAAAATGTATACTAAGCTGCTCTACCAATCTTCATGGTGTACCCTTATCAGAGCAGTCCTAACTAATGTATGCAATCCCTATCTGATGTATTTAAAAACCTGATCATCTGTATATAACCTGTGTGAACAGGGTTCAGAGAGGAAAAATCCATGTGTGCATACAGGGTAGAACAGCTTTTGTGCAGATAGCCCAAGAGGAGTGGTGGAACTCCCCAGTCTTGTAGACACAAGAGAACAATTATGGAAACAGGAACACATGGGCTACTTGCACAGTGAACAAGTCTGTATGATCATGTTCACACACCACCAAGAAACCTGAAGACACAAAAGAGAATAGTAAAACCAAAAACACTCAGTTTGAAAAAATGTTGCAGTAATCCGCAAGTGCTAGTAAAAGATGTAAAAAACAGGGTATTTGGTTGATACGTTTTTTGCAAAAAATGTATACTAAGCTGCTCTACCAATCTTCACGGTATACCCTTATCAGAGCAGTCCTAACTAATGTATGCAATCCCTATCTGATGTATTTAAAAACCTGATCATCTGTATATAACCTGTGTGAACAGGGTTCAGAGAGGAAAAATCCATGTGTGCATACAGGGTAGAACAGCTTTTGTGCAGATAGCCCAAGAGGAGTGGTGGAACTCCCCAGCCTTGTAGACACAAGAGAACAATTATGGAAACAGGAACACATGGGCTACTTGCACAGTGAACAAGTCTGTATGATCATGTTCACACACCACCAAGAAACCTGAAGGCACAAAAGAGAATAGTAAAACCAAAAACACTCAGTTTGAAAAAATGTTGCAGTAATCCGCAAGTGCTAGTAAAAGATGTAAAAAACAGGGTATTTGGTTGATACGTTTTTTGCAAAAAATGTATACTAAGCTGCTCTACCAATCTTCACGGTATACCCTTATCAGAGCAGTCCTAACTAATGTATGCAATCCCTATCTGATGTATTTAAAAACCTGATCATCTGTATATAACCTGTGTGAACAGGGTTCAGAGAGGAAAAATCCATGTGTGCATACAGGGTAGAACAGCTTTTGTGCAGATAGCCCAAGAGGAGTGGTGGAACTCCCCAGTCTTGTAGACACAAGAGAACAATTATGGAAACAGGAACACATGGGCTACTTGCACAGTGAACAAGTCTGTATGATCATGTTCACACACCACCAAGAAACCTGAAGACACAAAAGAGAATAGTAAAACCAAAAACACTCAGTTTGAAAAAATGTTGCAGTAATCCGCAAGTGCTAGTAAAAGATGTAAAAAACAGGGTATTTGGTTGATACGTTTTTTGCAAAAAATGTATACTAAGCTGCTCTACCAATCTTCATGGTGTACCCTTATCAGAGCAGTCCTAACTAATGTATGCAATCCCTATCTGATGTATTTAAAAACCTGATCATCTGTATATAACCTGTGTGAACAGGGTTCAGAGAGGAAAAATCCATGTGTGCATACAGGGTAGAACAGCTTTTGTGCAGATAGCCCAAGAGGAGTGGTGGAACTCCCCAGTCTTGTAGACACAAGAGAACAATTATGGAAACAGGAACAGATGGGCTACTTGCACAGTGAACAAGTCTGTATGATCATGTTCACACACCACCAAGAAACCTGAAGACACAAAAGAGAATAGTAAAACCAAAAACACTCAGTTTGAAAAAATGTTGCAGTAATCCGCAAGTGCTAGTAAAAGATGTAAAAAACAGGGTATTTGGTTGATACGTTTTTTGCAAAAAATGTATACTAAGCTGCTCTACCAATCTTCACGGTATACCCTTATCAGAGTGCTATCTGCACAAAAGCTGTTCTACCCTGTATGCACACATGGATTTTTCCTCTCTAAACCCTGTTCACACAGGTTATATACAGATGATCAGGTTTTTAAATACATCAGATAGGGATTGCATACATTAGTTAGGACTGCTCTGATAAGGGTATACCGTGAAGATTGGTAGAGCAGCTTAGTATACATTTTTTGCAAAAAACGTATCAACCAAATACCCTGTTTTTTACATCTTTTACTAGCACTTGCGGATTACTGCAACATTTTTTCAAACTGAGTGTTTTTGGTTTTACTATTCTCTTTTGTGTCTTCAGGTTTCTTGGTGGTGTGTGAACATGATCATACAGACTTGTTCACTGTGCAAGTAGCCCATGTGTTCCTGTTTCCATAATTGTTCTCTTGTGTCTACAAGACTGGGGAGTTCCACCACTCCTCTTGGGCTATCTGCACAAAAGCTGTTCTACCCTGTATGCACACATGGATTTTTCCTCTCTGAACCCTGTTCACACAGGTTATATACAGATGATCAGGTTTTTAAATACATCAGATAGGGATTGCATACATTAGTTAGGACTGCTCTGATAAGGGTATACCGTGAAGATTGGTAGAGCAGCTTAGTATACATTTTTTGCAAAAAACGTATCAACCAAATACCCTGTTTTTTACATCTTTTACTAGCACTTGCGGATTACTGCAACATTTTTTCAAACTGAGTGTTTTTGGTTTTACTATTCTCTTTTGTGTCTTCAGGTTTCTTGGTGGTGTGTGAACATGATCATACAGACTTGTTCACTGTGCAAGTAGCCCATGTGTTCCTGTTTCCATAATTGTTCTCTTGTGTCTACAAGACTGGGGAGTTCCACCACTCCTCTTGGGCTATCTGCACAAAAGCTGTTCTACCCTGTATGCACACATGGATTTTTCCTCTCTGAACCCTGTTCACACAGGTTATATACAGATGATCAGGTTTTTAAATACATCAGATAGGGATTGCATACATTAGTTAGGACTGCTCTGATAAGGGTATACCGTGAAGATTGGTAGAGCAGCTTAGTATACATTTTTTGCAAAAAACGTATCAACCAAATACCCTGTTTTTTACATCTTTTACTAGCACTTGCGGATTACTGCAACATTTTTTCAAACTGAGTGTTTTTTGGTTTTACTATTTATAAGGTTTTTAATCTAGCCCATCAACAAGCTCCTAGTCAACCCAATAAGGCTAAAATTGGGGAAATAATGACATCGCTAAAAATGTTGGAGCAGTGCTTAATAAATGAAATGAGGGATCTTTGGGAGGTGGCAACATTGGAACGCTATTTAGCATATAATTGTATCCCAAAAGGACTTCAAGTGTCTAAAACACTATCGGGGGATCTGGCTGACCCCAATACTATTGCAGAATGGGAGACACTTTTTAAGGATTTAAGAGTCAAACGCTAATTTCAAAACTCTTTAAAGAGATTGAACCATACCAGTCACATCCTGATATTGTGAGATTATTTACTAATATTCAGAAAAGAATAAATTTAAAAGAAAAAGAGATTATTGAAAGGAAACGTCATCAATTTGGTAGAGACGCCATACCTGAGGGTTATTCTGAAAATTCACCCATCAGGGAATCACAATTAGAAATAATTGATGAAGCCTTGGGAAGTCCCATTCTCAACTACCTTTTCTGAGGATAGATTTTCTGTTCACCCGGTATCAGATGAAGAATTTTTTCCCCCTGATGGTAGTTTTGTTAATAATGTAAATACAAATGAGATTATTGTAAGTGGTGAAATTAATAGAGAAACACCAAATGACCAAGGGGACCCCCCACCCCCACAAATAATCACATCAACCACTACACAAAATAGATTTTTGTGCCTCAGTGATCCAAACAATCTGCCATCTACAAGTGACACTAATACTACTAGCCCAGTGCAGGAAACTAGGAACAGCACAGGTAGATGCAAACAAGTTCGTAAAAGAACAAGTAGCATTCCGTTTTTTCAAATTGCCACACGAAAAAATGGAGTAGGGACTGCAGGGGGGGGGGCAATTCACATCAAAAAGAAAAATGGGAAAAAAACAACAACAAAACATAGCGAACGATGAACAAAAAATTTTTAATTTAAGTAATTATACCCTGGATCAAAATGAGACAAATTTACTAAGCAAAGGATTAAACTTTGCCCCGGCCGCTAAATTTGATAAATTTCAGGCTTTTATCGGTATTAAATTATTTATGAGGAAACTGGCCGTGAAAAAATATTTTCAAAAAAAGAGTGCTATTATATCTAATTATGAAGAAAATTAGTCCAAAAAATACACTCATACGGGTTTACGAAATAAATCGAATTTCAATCCACTAAACGAATACTCGGAATCATTCGAGGCTTTTCAGAAAAATGTTATAAAAGACATTAGAAAAGTAAGTGATAAAAAATGCTCAAATGTCAGATATAATCTTAATTTTAATGAAAGAAAAGCCATAAAAACCCTCCAAGCAAATAAAAATATAGTGATCCAACCGGCCGATAAAGGCGGCGGAATAGTGGTTTTGAATACATCGGACTACCATGAAGAATCCATGAGACTCCTCAATGATGGACAAACTTACAAAAAACTAAAAGGGGATCCAACGTCATCTTATATCCAGGAAATGCAAACCCTGATCAAACATGGTCTAGATATGGGAATATTGAATAAATGAGAATATGATTTCATTAATATTCCACACCCGAGGATTGCGATTTCTTTATTACCTACCGAAGGTACATAAAAATTTAATCAATCCCCCTGGTCGTCCGATAATTTCAGGCATTCAATGCCTAACAGCAAATCTTTTGAAATATGTTGATACTCATCTGCAAGGTGTAGTCCCCCTATTGCCCTCTTACTTGAAAGATAGCGCCCATATTTTGAAAATTTTGAAAGAGGTTCAATGGCAGGAACACTTCATTTTGGGTACGTTAGATATAACCTCACTCTATACCGTGATTCAACATACAAAAGGTTGTGAGGCAGTGACGCACTTTTTAAACAAAACTGGATCTCTTCCCCAGGAACAAGTGAAGTTTGTTGAAGATTGCATTTATTTTATCTTGACTCATAATTACCGTATATACTCGAGTATAAGCCGAGATTTTCAGCCCAAATTTTTGGGCTGAAAGTGCCCCTCTCGGCTTATACTCGAGTCAAGGTGGGTGGCAGGGTCGGGGGGTGAGGGCGCTGAGGCATACTTACCTGCTTCCAGCGATCCTGACGCTCCCCGCCTGTCCCACGGTTTTCGGTGCTGCAGCTCTTCCACTGTTCAGCGGTCACGTGGGACCGCTGATTAGAGAAATGAATAAGCGGCTCCACCTCCCATAGGGGTGGAGCCACATATTCATTTCTCTAATCAGCGGTAACGGTGACCGCTGATAGAGGAAGAAGCTGCGGCACCGAAGACCAGTTGTCCGGGAGAAGGAGCCGGACGCCGGGACCAGGTAAGTATGTCATATTCACCTGTCCCCATTCCAGCCGCCGGGCGCCGCTCCATCTTCCCGGCGCCGCTCCATCTTCCCGGCATCTATCTGCACTGACTGTGCAGGTCAGAGGGCGCGATGACGCATATAGTGTGCGCGGCGCCCTCTGCCTGATCAGTCAGAGCGGAGAGACGCCGGGACTGGACGCTGGGAGCTGCAAGCAAGAAAAGTGAGTATGGCATTTTTTTTTATTGCAGCAGCAATGGCAGAGATTTATGTGGAGCATCTATGGGGAAATATGAACGGTGCAGAGCACTATATGGCAGAGCTATGGGGCAATATGAACGGTGCAGAGCACTATATGGGGCACAGCTATGGGGAAATATGAGCGGTGCAGAGCACTATATGGCAGAGCTATGGGGCAATATGAACGGTGCAGAGCACTATGTGGCAGAGCTATGGGGAAATATGAATGGTGCAGAGCACTATATGGCACAGCTATGGGGAAATATGAACGGTGCAGAGCACTATATGGCAGAGCTATGGGGCAATATGAACGGTGCAGAGCACTATGTGGCAGAGCTATGGGGAAATATGAACGGTGCAGAGCACTATATGGCACAGCTATGGGGAAATATGAACGGTGCAGAGCACTATATGGCAGAGCTATGGGGCAATATGAACGGTGCAGAGCACTATATGGCAGAGCTATGGGGCAATATGAACGGTGCAGAGCACTATATGGCAGAGCTATGGGGAAATATGAACGGTGCAGAGCACTATATGGCAGAGCTATGGGGAAATATGAACGGTGCAGAGCACTATATGGCACAGCTATGGGGCAATAATGAACATGCAGAGCACTATATGGCACAGCTATGGGGCAAGAATGATCTATTTTTATTTTTGAAATTCACCGGTAAATGCTGCATTTCCACCCTAGGTTTATACTCGAGTCAATAAGTTTTCCCAGTTTTTTGTGGCAAAATTAGGGGGGTCGGCTTATACTCAGGTCGGCTTATACTCGAGTATATACGGTACTTTTATTTTGAGGCGAACAACTACTCCCAGCAGTGGGGTACTGCTATGGGAACCAGGTTCGCGCCCAGCTACGCCAATCTGTATGTTAGCAAATGGGAGGACTCTGCCATCTATGCGGATGGTGTGCTGCGCGAGAACCTGGTCCTCTGGCATCGTTTCATCGATGACATTGTGTTCATTTGGTCGGGAGGTGCAGATTTATTAACTGATTTCTTAGCAGAAATAAATAGTAACTCATATTTTTTAAATTTCTCTGCTGTTACGAGTAAAGAATCGATTAATTTTTTGGATTTAAATGTCTTCATTCAAGATGGCACTATTCAAACCCGCACGTATTTTAAACCTACTGACTGCAAAAATTATATATCTAGGGAGAGTTGCCATCTTCCTAGTTGGCTTTTAGTTTGAACAAGAAGCGGATATATTAACCGCTAAATATTTAAAAAAGGGATATGATGAGTCCCACCTTCTGAATATGAAAGATATAGTAAGACGGAAACCACGAGCAGAGCTTATTCAGGGCAATAAGAGTAACAAAGAAAATAATGAAACTGTAAATAATATTCCTATTATCACCCAATATAACACCAACGTGCATATTTTCAAAACAATTGTTGGAAAATATTGGGATTTACTGAAAGGGGACAAAATAATTGGGGATCAGATACAATCTAAACCCAGATTTGTTTTTACCAAGAGTCAAAATCTGGGTAATGTGATTGCTCCCTCAATTCCTATTTATAACCAAAGAACAGGTTATATCTCTCTTATTGGAAATAAAAAAAACCATGTTACAACTGTGGAATGTGTAAATCTCTTACATTAACAAAGCAATGTACCATTTCAAACGGTACGATAGAAGTCAAAATCCGCAATTTTATCACCTGTACCACTAAGGGGGTGATCTACTCTTTAAAATGCCCTTGTAGGAAGCTATATGTGGGGCGCACGAAACGCCCATTGAATATAAGAATAAATGAACATCTTAGAAACATTAAAAAGAAATTCTGTGGGCACCCATTATCTAAACATTATGCTGAGCATCATAATGGACGGGCTAAAGGTACTGTAATTACTGGCCTTGAGATTGTAAAACAGGACTGGCGTAAAGGTGATTACATTAAAAAAATGTCTAGAGCCGAGAGCAGATGGATTTTTAATTTGGACACATTGAGGCCGACTGGCTTAAACAGCGAGGTGGAACTGTTTGCTTTTACTTAAATCATCTGCCTGCTTAAGTGCCTCGTTCACTTTTTTTTTTTTTTTTTTAAAGTGGACTGAGAAACGATATATAAGAGAGATCTTGCTGCTAGTGGACCATCCCTGACGAAGAAGACCGCGATCTTCGAAACGCGTAGGAACTGGTCCACACAGCGTTCCTTACCTCAGGTGGTCACGTGACTTTTTACGTCACGCTAGGTCCTGTCTGGCGTCTGCAGCACCACAGGTTTTCAGCGTGCATCAGTCCTTGTTGCGCACCACTAGTGAGGACGCTTAGGGGGTGTATGTCACCGGCCGGGACTACACTCCTAATGAGACACACATTTTTTCCTTCCTCTTTTCCTTACTTCGGACTCCTTCTTGATTTTTTACCAGGAACGTAACCCTTGATTGGAAGACTGTCATCATCGGGTAATGAGGCTTTTTGCCGACACTATACATTCTAATGACATTGAACTATTCATCTATTTGCATACCTGAACTAATGCATTTTTATATATATCTTTTAATATGTGTGCAGCCATTGCACTGAAAGGCTGATTGTATTCATTGTTGTGTGCTAATTTCATTATTAAATAGCTAGTATATCTTATGGGTTATAGGCAGCCTCGTTTCTACTAAGGATAGAATATATGCACAGCGCGAAATATATGTAGGTTTTACAATTTTTCTGAAAATCGCTTGCTGTGCTTACCTCAACTTGCAGCCGAGTGAGTTAAACCTTACAAGTGCTGGCAGCGTTCTCAGCCGAAACTTGTGACTGCTACAGGAAGGACTGCATATCCTGGGTTAAGTCTGTTGCAAGCCAACAAGCATCACCAGGCAAAATAGAGGACCTGCTGAAACACCTGGTCCAGTCGCAGCAGCAGCAACAAGAGACAATGGCTGTTATTACACCAGATCCAACAGAGCCACCAGGAGCAGCGGCAGCAGATGTAGCTTTTGGCAACTGCCATCCAGGGCAGAATGAGCTCCTCAACCCCAAGTCCGGCTGATGACGCCCACATCCGGAAGGCGGTTGTCATGATCCAGACAGGGTTTTGAGTCCTGTCTTCCCCTTTTTCTGGTCTGGTCATGTCAGGAGTTAACTTTCTCAGCCTCATTCTGGTCTCAGATTTGCGATTCATCTCTGCTGTGTCCTGCAGACTATATCAGTTATAGTTTCTGCCTATGGCTTGTGTAGCTGACTCCATTTTCCCTGATTTGTCCTGCTGCTTGCTAACTGAACCCATGTCTGTTTATCCCCTCTTCCCTTTCCTACTCTGTTCCCCTTTCAGGTATTGACTCTCTGGTTTTGTCTTGGCTTGGACCCTGACCTGTTGTTTTGTCTCTTGTCTTTGGTATATCTGCTCCTGACTGCTACTGACCCATTTGGCTTGTTATTGACTCTGTGTTCGCTTATTCCTTTTGTACTGCACTACAGTCTTATATCAACCTGGCTTCTTTTGACTATTCTGCTGCCACCTGGTGGTGGCCTCCCCGCTGCATTGCAGGTCTGGTCCTGCTGTGTGCAGTCTCCCCCCCACTCGATTGCAACCTAGTAGAGCTTGCAATTGCCTACATTGTGACAGCTGTAAGACGAGCTTTACAGAAAATGACCCCCGGAGATGACTGAGGCCTTCCTCATGGTATTTGAAAGGGTCGCCGAGAGGGGGTAACTCCTGCCAGAGCAGTGGGCAGAGGTACTGGTGCCACACTTGACAGGAGAACCCCATAAGGTGTTCTATGATCTAGCTTTGCAGGATGCCAAAGATTATGGCAAGCTAAAAACTGAGATTCTTGCGTTTTTGGGGGTGACAATGACTCTCAGAGCACAGCGGATGCACCGCTGGGTGTATCACCGAGAAAAACCACCTAGCTCCCAAATGTTTGACTTGTTGCACCTGGTCAAAAAGTGGCTTCAGCCAGAGTCTTCTACGCCTGCACAGATGGTAGAATGGGTGGTGATGGACCGGTTTGTGCACTCCATACCGAGGCCCGTACAGACTCTGGTTGACCAGGGTGATCCCCGGAATGCCGATAAACTGGTCGGAGTGGTCGAGAGATACCAGGGGGTTGAAGGGGGAAGGAAGAAAGCAGCCCATTCCATACTGGGGGTCCCAACAGGGGGCAGAGGCCCAAAAGAGGGTGGTGCCCAAGGTCCCTATGGATGATATTGTTTGCTGGAGGTGCCACGGCTCAGGCCATATAGCCGCCCGCTGACCCCTGAGCAGATGGACTGCAGCATAGGATGCCGATGTTCATATTATGCGTATCCAGTCTGCATTGTGAACTCTCCTCCCAGTGGCGGATTATAATGAGGTCAATCTGGGCGGTAGCCCAGGGCCCAGTGGTGTGGGGGGGCCCTGGGCAACCGCTCAGATTGACCGCCACCATCAGGGCATTACTGCCCTGACTGGTGTATGGGCCCGGTGGGCAGAGGGGGCCCGCATCGGGCCCCGTCTCATCTCACCGGGCCCCTACTGGCGCTGCAGCAGTTTAACGCTATTGAAGTGCGGGCGCGCGCCCGCACATCAATAGTTAACAGTCACCAGCCAATTGGAGGCTGGCAGCTGAAGTCAGCCGCAGCGCGCACGTCGACGGTGTCTGATGTCATTGTCAGTCGCTGGCGAGTGCGCACTGCTGAAGGGAGCATCGTCGAAGGAGCGTGGACAGGTGAGGAGAACTAAACAAGAACAAGATACACGGCACTCTATAGATTTGTGAGTAGAGGTGCTCAAGTAGGGTTTCCAGCCCCTTAAATCAACTGTATCAAAAAGCTTTGCACTCAATAATGCTTGTAGAAAATAAAGTCATTTATTTTACATCTGGACAAACAGATCAGCTGTAGCTCGTATCTTGCTAAACGTTTTCGGTCCTTTGTGGACCTTCCTCAGAGCAAGTTTATCTGGAGTGTAGGATCTGGACATTTAATCAGATGCATGAGTATGCTGACAATATACAGTATGTAGAGGCAAATTTCAGAGGCAGTAATGGAGACCATGACTGTGAGCAGAGTAAGCTGCTTGGGCATACGATGTGCCCACACTGTGCACGTTATGTTGCCTGGAGCGCTTGTGGCGTGCTGAGACGCTGAGGGAGTCACGCTGCCTCTACATATATTGTCAGCATACTCATGCATCTGATTAAATGTCCAGATCCTACGCTCCAGATAAACTTGCTCTGAGGAAGGTCCACAAAGGACCGAAAACGTTTAGCAAGATACGATCTACAGCTGATCTGTTTGTCCAGATGTAAAATAAATGACTTTATTTTCTACAAGCATTATTGAGTGCCAAGCTTTTTGATACAGGTGAGGAGAACTAGGCATTTTTTTTTATTATGAACGGCAATCCAGGGGGGCCCGGGCCAGAATGCTGGACACACTGGGGGCATAGATGCTGGACACACTGGGGGCAGAGATGCTGGACACACTGGGGGCAATATGCTGGACACACTGGGGGCAATATGCTGGAAACACTGGGGCAGATTACTGGATACACTGGGGGCAGTATGCTGGAGACACTGGGGCAGATTGCTGGACGCACTGGGGCAGTATGCTTGTGACACTGGGGCAGATTGCTGGACACATTGGGGGCAGTATGCTGGACACACTGGGGCAGATTGCTGGACACACTGGGCGCAATATGCTGGACACACTGGGGGCAGAATGCTGGACACACTGGGGGCAGGATGCTGGACACACTGGGGGCAGGATGTTGGACACACTGGGGGCGATAATGCTGGACACACTGGGGGCAATATGCTGGAGACACTGGGGCAGATTACTGGATACACTGGGATCAGTATGCTGGACACACTGGGGCAGATTTCTGGACACACTGGGGGCAATATGCTGGACACACTGGGGGCAATATGCTGGACACACTGGGGGCAGAGATGCTGGACACACGGGGCAGGATGCTGGACACTGTCTGGGGGCAATATGCTGGACACACTGGGGGCAGGATGCTGGACACACTGGGGGCAGGATGCTGGACACACTGGGGGCAGGATGCTGGACACACTGGGGGCAGAATGCTGGACAAACTGGAGGCAATATGCTGGACACACTGGGACAGAATGCTGGACACACTGGGGACAATATGCTGGAGACACTGGGGCAGATTGCAGGACACACTGGGGGCAGTATGCTGGAGACACTGGGGCACATTGCTGGACACACTGGGGGCAATATGCTGGACACACTGGGGCAGGGTGCTGGACACACGGGGCAATATGCTAGATACACTGGGGGCAGGATGCTGGACACATTGGGGGCAGAGATGCTGGACACTGGGGGCAGAGATGCTGGACACTGGGGGCAGAGATGCTGGACATTGGGGCAGAGATGCTGGACACACTGGGAGCAGGACTGGAGACAGATGGGGCAGGATTGGAGACATGGGCAGAATGTGGATACGGGGCATGATTGGAGACACGGGGCAGAATGAAAGACATGTTGCAGGATTGGAGACAGATCGTGCAGAGTCATGGGGCAGGATGGATACGATGGAGACTGATGGGGCAGGATGGGGAGATCATATGGGGCAGGATGGGGAGATGATATTGGGCAGAATGGATACTCATGAGGGCAGGATGGGAGAACATATGGCTGAAGCCAAGAATGAGATACACGGGGCCAGGATGGGGGATGTTATTATTACCATAGGGGCTAATTAAGGGACATTATTACTGCAGTGATATATTTATTTTATTTTTTGAGGACACTGTTTTAAATGGGGGGGCGGTCGTGTTACTGTGTAGATTGATACTTTGTCGCCTCTTTTTCTTCATGTGGTGTAATGTAGAAGTTGGGAAAAATTAAGTAATGTGTTCTGCAAGCAGAGCTTGAGATAACTGTTATTTCCTGCAGAGACAAGTCCTGGCTGGATGAAGTGATGGCGGTCTGTGCTGGATGAAAGATGAAGGACTTCACCAAGAGACGTCACTGGTGAGTCAGTGTTGCCTATACACTGACACTATACACTGTATACTATATACAAAGGTCCTGTGTATAATGTCACTGGTGATCACTGTATTACCTCTACACAGACACTGCATACTAAGTACAGATCTCCTGTGAATACTGGCACTTATGGTGATAGTATTGTGCTTGTTTTTTCTTCCTAACTGAAGGGTAGATTGACTAGATCAATGGATGTTTGACAGGTTATAGTTTCACTATATTAATTCAGCAAGAGAACAAAATCCGAACGTACCGTTCTAGACTAATCTGACCAGTATCAACAAGCGGACCAGCACAGCCAGCCACTAGATTCTAAAACTTAGCATTTAATATGTATACCTCTAAAAATAGTACATTTTCTTTAAAATCACAATTTGGTGCTCATGTTTAACGGTGCACTAAACAAAAAAATTGGCATGATTTCACCCAGTCGCTGCCACTCTCCTTGTTGTGGATTCCTGTGCTTGTTAAAGAGCACGACGTGGGGGAGAGACAAATAAACCTTTTTCAGGGGGGGGGGAGACAATTGAAAACTATCTTCCCTGTCGTGCCCCGTGTGTAAGACTCCCGCCCTAACAAGGGCAGTCCCCAAGTTTGAGCCTACTTAATGGAGCCCTTTAGTACATATAGCCACCCTGGATAGTGTGTCCTCTTTTTCCGACGCATTTCCCTCCCCGTTATGGGGGTTCATCAGGGGAATTGTCCAGGTTAATGGAGTTATTCTGCAGTGGCAGATATAACCTCATTCAATAGCTTCCTCCATGTGAGGGTAAGGCAGTCTCTGACAATTCCCCTGATGAACTCCCATAACGGGGAGGGAAACGCGTTGGGAAAAAGAGGACACACTATCCAGGGTGGCTATATATACTAAAGGGCTCCATTAAGTAGGCTCAAACTTAGGTACTGCTCTTGTTAGGGCGGGAGTCTTACACACGGGGCACGACAGGGAAGATAGTTTTCAATTGTCTCCCCCCCCCCGAAAAAGGTTTATTTGTCTCTCCCCCACGTCGTGCTCTTTAACAAGCACAGGAATCAGCACAAGGAGAGAGGCAGCGACTGGGTGAGATCATGCCAATTTTTTTGTTTAGTGCACCGTTAAACATGAGCACCAAATTGTGATTTTAAAGAAAATGTACTATTTTTAGAGGTATACATATTAAATGCTAAGTTTTAGAATCTAGTGGCTGGCTGTGCTGTTCCGCAGGTTATAGTTTCACACAGCAACTATTTTTCTGGAATAATCTGGTTCAGGTATATGATGACCCCGTTGCATGACCCCATCAAATGACCGGGGGGCCCACAGTGTCTGAACAGCCCAGGGCCCTGGCTACCCTTAATCCACCCCTGTCTCCCCCCAACAAGGGGGCTCAAGCGTGTCCCGTGAAGGTGAATGGGCGGGAGGTAATGGCACTGCTAGGCTCCAGGAGTCTAGTGACCCTTGTGAGGGCCACCCTTCCACTCCAACTGATCCCGGGGTAAAAAATCGGCGTGCGGTGCATTTATGGTGATGCTAAAGACTACCCTATGGCCAGAGTGGACATTGAACTGGCCCACGGTACTGAGTCCCATGAGATCGGCGCCGTTCGGGACTTGTTACACCCTATTATTTTACACCAGGACTTTTGTTTATTTTGGGATTTGTGGGGAAAGGTTTCTGAGTTCGCTGGCTCGAATAAGGAACCAGTTAACCCTAATAAGGTATCACCACACCCAGAGACAGACGGGTTTCCCTTTTGTGTCCTTGTGGGGAATGAGGAGGAAGTATCCCCTGAGTCTGACATTCTGGAGTTAGGGGTGACCAGTGAAAATTTTGGGTCTGCTCAATATAGGGACCCAAGTCTGAAAGAAGCTTTTAAAGGGACTCTGTCACCTGAATTTGGAGGGAACAATCTTCAGCCATAGGGGCGGGGTTTTCGGGTGTTTGATTCACCCTTTCCTTACCCGCTGGCTGCATGCTGGCTGCAATATTGGATTGAAGTTCATTCTCTGTCCTGTTATGGCTGGCAATCAGGCAACACAGCGTGCAGTAATCAGCGCACATACAGAGATCTGGCAAAAACCCAAAACAATAGGACGAGCTCTGAGACGTGGAATCTCTGTAGACTGCAGTACCTGAACTGTCCTCACACAACTGGAAGCAGCAGTGGATTGCGCCTATCACTACCTATGCAACTCGGCACTGCCTGAGGAGCTGACTAGCCTGAAGATAGAAATACAAGCCTGACTTACCTCAGAGAAATACCCCAAAGGAATAGGCAGCCCCCACATATAATGACTGTTAGCAAGATGAAAAGACAAACGTAGGAATGAAATAGATTCAGCAAAGTGAGGCCCGATATTCTAGACAGAGCGAGGATAGCAAAGAGAACTATGCAGTCTACAAAAAACCCTAAAACGAAAACCACGCAAAGGGGCAAAAAAGACCCACCGTGCCGAACTAACAGCACGGCGGTGCACCCCTTTGCTTCTCAGAGCTTCCAGCAAAAGATAATAACAAGCTGGACAGAAAAAACAGAAAACAAACTAGAAGCACTTATCTAGCAGAGCAGCAGGCCCAAGGAAAGATGCAGTAGCTCAGATCCAACACTGGAACATTGACAAGGAGCAAGGAAGACAGACTCAGGTGGAGCTAAATAGCAAGGCAGCCAACGAGCTCACCAAAACACCTGAGGGAGGACGCCCAGAGACTGCAATACCACTTGTGACCACAGAATTCACAACAGTACCCCCCCCTTGAGGAGGGGTCACCGAACCCTCACCAGAACCCCCAGGCCGACCAGGATGAGCCACATGAAAGGCACGAACAAGATCTGGGGCATGGACATCAGAGGCAAAAACCCAGGAATTATCTTCCTGAGCATAACCCTTCCATTTGACCAGATACTGGAGTTTCCGTCTAGAGACACGAGAATCCAAAATCTTCTCCACAATATACTCCAATTCCCCCTCCACCAAAACAGGGGCAGGAGGCTCCACAGATGGAACCATAGGTGCCACGTATCTCCTCAACAACGACCTATGGAATACATTATGTATGGAAAAGGAGTCTGGGAGGGTCAGACGAAAAGACACCGGATTGAGAATCTCAGAAATCCTATACGGACCAATAAAACGAGGTTTAAATTTAGGAGAGGAAACCTTCATAGGTATATGACGAGAAGATAACCAAACCAGATCCCCAACACGAAGTCGGGGTCCCACACGGCGTCTGCGATTAGCGAAAAGCTGAGCCTTCTCCTGGGACAAGGTCAAATTGTCCACTACCTGAGTCCAGATCTGCTGCAACCTGTCCACCACATAATCCACACCAGGACAGTCCGAAGACTCAACCTGTCCTGAAGAGAAACGAGGATGGAACCCAGAATTGCAGAAAAATGGAGAGACCAAGGTAGCCGAGCTGGCCCGATTATTAAGGGCGAACTCAGCCAACGGCAAAAATGACACCCAATCATCCTGGTCAGCGGAAACAAAACATCTTAGATATGTTTCCAAGGTCTGATTGGTTCGTTCGGTCTGGCCATTAGTCTGAGGATGGAAGGCCGAGGAAAAAGATAGGTCAATGCCCATCCTACCACAAAAGGCTCGCCAGAACCTTGAGACAAACTGGGAACCTCTGTCAGAAACAATATTCTCAGGAATGCCATGTAAACGAACCACATGCTGGAAGAACAAAGGCACCAAATCAGAGGAGGAAGGCAATTTAACCAAGGGCACCAGATGGACCATTTTAGAAAAGCGATCACAGACCACCCAAATGACAGACATCTTTTGAGAAACGGGAAGGTCAGAAATGAAATCCATCGAAATATGTGTCCAAGGCCTCTTCGGGACCGGCAAGGGCAAAAGCAACCCACTGGCACGTGAACAGCAGGGCTTAGCCCTAGCACAAATTCCACAGGACTGCACAAAAGCACGCACATCCCGCGACAGAGACGGCCACCAAAAGGATCTAGCAACCAACTCCCTGGTACCAAAGATTCCTGGATGACCGGCCAGCACCGAACAATGAAGTTCAGAGATAACTTTACTAGTCCACCTATCAGGGACGAACAGTTTCTCGGCCGGACAACGATCAGGTTTATTAGCCTGAAATTTCTGCAACACTCTCCGCAAATCAGGGGAGATGGCAGACACAATGACTCCTTCCTTGAGGATACTCGCCGGCTCAGATAACCCCGGAGAGTCGGGCACAAAACTCCTAGACAGAGCATCCGCCTTCACATTTTTAGAGCCCGGAAGGTATGAAATCACAAAATCAAAACGAGCAAAAAATAACGACCAACGGGCCTGTCTAGGATTCAAGCGCTTGGCAGACTCAAGATAAGTAAGGTTCTTATGATCAGTCAAAACCACCACGCGATGCTTAGCACCCTCAAGCCAATGACGCCACTCCTCGAATGCCCACTTCATGGCCAGCAACTCTCGGTTGCCCACATCATAATTACGCTCAGCAGCAGAAAATTTCCTGGAAAAGAAAGCACATGGTTTGAACACTGAGCAACCAGAACCTCTCTGTGACAAAACCGCCCCTGCACCAATCTCAGAAGCATCAACCTCGACCTGGAACGGAAGAGAAACATCTGGTTGACACAACACAGGGGCACAGCAAAAACGACGCTTCAACTCCTGAAAAGCTTCCACGGCAGCAGAAGACCAATTAACCAAATCAGCACCCTTCTTGGTCAAATCGGTCAATGGTCTGGCAATGCTAGAAAAATTACAGATGAAGCGACGATAAAAATTAGCAAAGCCCAGGAATTTCTGCAAACTTTTTAGAGATGTCGGCTGAGTCCAATCCTGGATGGCCTGAACCTTAACCGGATCCATCTCGATAGTAGAAGGGGAAAAGATGAACCCCAAAAATGAAACTTTCTGCACACCGAAGAGACACTTTGATCCCTTCACAAACAAGGAATTAGCACGCAGTACCTGGAAAACCATTCTGACTTGCTTTACATGAGACTCCCAATCATCTGAGAAGATCAAAATGTCATCCAAGTAAACAATCAAGAATTTATCCAGATACTCACGAAAAATGTCATGCATAAAAGACTGAAAAACAGATGGAGCATTGGCAAGTCCGAACGGCATCACCAGATACTCAAAATGACCCTCGGGCGTATTAAATGCCGTTTTCCATTCATCTCCCTGCCTGATTCTCACCAGATTATACGCACCACGAAGATCAATCTTAGTAAACCAACTAGCCCCCTTAATCCGAGCAAACAAGTCAGAAATCAATGGCAAGGGATACTGAAACTTAACAGTGATCTTATTAAGAAGGCGGTAATCAATACACGGTCTTAGCGAACCATCCTTCTTGGCTACAAAAAAGAACCCTGCTCCCAATGGTGACGACGATGGGCGAATATGTCCCTTCTCCAGGGACTCCTTCACATAACTGCGCATAGCGGTGTGTTCAGGTACGGACAAATTAAATAAACGACCCTTAGGGAATTTACTACCAGGAATCAAATCGATAGCACAATCACAATTCCTATGCGGAGGAAGGGCATCAGACTTGGACTCTTCAAATACATCCTGAAAGTCCGACAAGAACTCTGGGATGTCAGAAGGAATGGATGACGAAATAGACAAAAATGGAACATCACCATGTACTCCCTGACAACCCCAGCTGGTTACCGACATAGAGTTCCAATCCAATACTGGATTATGGGTTTGTAGCCATGGCAACCCCAACACGACCACATCATGCAAATTATGCAGTACCAAAAAGCGAATAACTTCCTGATGTGCAGGAGCCATGCACATGGTCAGCTGGGCCCAGTACTGAGGCTTATTCTTGGCCAGAGGTGTAGCATCAATTCCTCTCAACGGAATAGGACACCGCAAAGGCTCCAAGAAAAATCCACAACGTTTAGCATAATCCAAATCCATCAGATTCAGGGCAGCGCCTGAATCCACAAACGCCATGACAGAATATGATGACAAAGAGCACATTAAGGTAATGGACAAAAGGAATTTGGACTGTACAGTACCAATAACGGCAGAGCTATCGAACCGCCTAGTGCGTTTAGGACAATTAGAAATAGCATGAGTAGAATCACCACAATAGAAACACAGTCTGTTCAGACGTCTGTGTTCGTGCCGTTCTACTTTAGTCATAGTCCTGTTGCACTGCATAGGCTCAGGCTTACTCTCAGACAATACCGCCAGATGGTGCACAGATTTACGCTCGCGCAAGCGACGACCGATCTGAATGGCCAAGGACATAGACTCATTCAAACCAGCAGGCATAGGAAATCCCACCATTATATCCTTAAGAGCTTCAGAGAGACCCTTTCTGAACAAAGCCGCTAGTGCAGATTCATTCCACAGAGTGAGTACTGACCATTTTCTAAATTTCTGACAATATAGTTCTACATCATCCTGACCCTGGCATAAAGCCAGCAGATTTTTCTCAGCTTGATCCACTGAATTAGGCTCATCGTAAAGCAATCCCAGCGCCTGGAAAAAAGCATCAATATTACTCAATGCAGAATCTCCTGGTGCAAGAGAAAACGCCCAGTCCTGTGGGTCGCCGCGCAAAAAAGAAATAATAATCAAAACCTGTTGAATAGGATTACCAGAAGAATGAGGTTTCAAGGCCAAAAATAGCTTACAATTATTTCTGAAGCTCAGGAACTTAGTTCTGTCACCAAAAAACAAATCAGGAATCGGAATTCTTGGTTCTAGCATCGATTTCTGATCAATAGCATCTTGAATCTTTTGTACATTTACAACGAGATTATCCATTGAGGAGCACAGAGCCTGAATATCCATGTCCACAGCTGTGTCCTGAAGCACTCTAATGTCTAGGGGAAAAAAAAGACTGAAGACAGAGCTAAGAAAAAAAAATGATGTCAGGATTTCTTTTTTCCCTCTATTGGAAATCATTGAATAGGCTCCTTGTACTGTTATGGCTGGCAATCAGGCAACACAGCGTGCAGTAATCAGCGCACATACAGAGATCTGGCAAAAACCCAAAACAATAGGACGAGCTCTGAGACGTGGAATCTCTGTAGACTGCAGTACCTGAACTGTCCTCACACAACTGGAAGCAGCAGTGGATTGCGCCTATCACTACCTATGCAACTCGGCACTGCCTGAGGAGCTGACTAGCCTGAAGATAGAAATACAAGCCTGACTTACCTCAGAGAAATACCCCAAAGGAATAGGCAGCCCCCACATATAATGACTGTTAGCAAGATGAAAAGACAAACGTAGGAATGAAATAGATTCAGCAAAGTGAGGCCCGATATTCTAGACAGAGCGAGGATAGCAAAGAGAACTATGCAGTCTACAAAAAACCCTAAAACGAAAACCACGCAAAGGGGCAAAAAAGACCCACCGTGCCGAACTAACAGCACGGCGGTGCACCCCTTTGCTTCTCAGAGCTTCCAGCAAAAGATAATAACAAGCTGGACAGAAAAAACAGAAAACAAACTAGAAGCACTTATCTAGCAGAGCAGCAGGCCCAAGGAAAGATGCAGTAGCTCAGATCCAACACTGGAACATTGACAAGGAGCAAGGAAGACAGACTCAGGTGGAGCTAAATAGCAAGGCAGCCAACGAGCTCACCAAAACACCTGAGGGAGGACGCCCAGAGACTGCAATACCACTTGTGACCACAGAATTCACAACACTGTCCTCCGTAGTAAATGCCTGCACAAGTGGTACTTCGGCTGATTCTCTCTGTGAGCTTCCGTTGGTGGAGGAAAGTGGTACTGCGGCTTCTGAGTTTCCTTCCTCAGGTGATGTGGTGAAGTCGTTAGGTGCTGCTCTATTTAACTCCACCTAGTGCCTTGATCCTGGCCTCCAGTCAATGTTCTAGTATTGGACCTGTTTCCTCCTGGATCGTTCCTGTGGCCTGCTGCTCTGCATAGCTAAGTTCCGCTTTGCTATTTTGTTTTCTGTTTTTTTTCTGTCCAGCTTGTCTATTTGTATTTTTCTGCTTGCTGGAAGCTCTGGGACGCAGAGGGTGTACCTCCGTGCCGTTAGTTCGGTACGGAGGGTCTTTTTGCCCCCTTTGCGTGGTTTTTGTAGGGTTTTGTGTTGACCGCAAAGTTACCTTTCCTATCCTCGCTCTGTTCAGAAAGTCGGGCCTCACTTTGCTAAATCTATTTCATCTCTACGTTTGTCTTTTCATCTTAACTCACAGTCATTACATGTGGGGGCTGCCTTTTCCATTGGGGTATTTCTCTGAGGCAAGGTAGGCTTATTTTCTATCTTCAGGCTAGCTAGTTTCTCAGGCTGTGCCGAGTTGCATAGGGAGTGTTAGGCGCAATCCACGGCTGCCTCTAGTGTGTTGGAGAGGATTAGGGATTGCGGTCAGCAGAGTTCCCACGTCTCAGAGCTCGTTCTTTGTTTTTGGGTTATTGTCAGGTCACTGTGTGTGCTCTTACATTTCAAAAACCTGATCTGCACATCCAAACATAGACTGAGTGTGAACAGGTGCTGAGCCCAGAGTCGCCAACTCGTATATAGTTAAATAAACAGGGCAGCACACTGCAGCGCCAAAACATGCAAACTTGAAAACACGAAATTTAAACTGCATTACTGCACTAGAAATATGAAAAATGAGAGCTTTTAGCGCATAAAAATGGCCAATTTTATGTGTACCTCGTAGCCACTTTACGGCATCTCTCTTATACGAGGTCCTACTCTAAACCTACCTCGCTGAGAATAAACGTCTCCATCTGAACGGGTACATGTGAAACCTCTTCTTGGACTCAAATTCTCTCTCTCTGTGGAGGGGTATTGGACCTACTATAATTAAAACACCTGAAGCTAGGAGGCAGGGAGTGCACGATCAGAAGGCTAGAGAATACATTTCAAAAACCTGATCTGCACATCCAAACATAGACTGAGTGTGAACAGGTGCTGAACCCAGAGTCGCCAACTCGTATATAGTTAAATAAACAGGGCAGCACACTGCAGCGCCAAAACATGCAAACTTGAAAACACGAAATTTAAACTGCATTACTGCACTAGAAATATGAAAAATGAGAGCTTTTAGCGCATAAAAATGGCCAATTTTATGTGTACCTCGTAGCCACTTTACGGCATCTCTCTTATACGAGGTCCTACTCTAAACCTACCTCGCTGAGAATAAACGTCTCCATCTGAACGGGTACATGTGAAACCTCTTCTTGGACTCAAATTCTCTCTCTCTGTGGAGGGGTATTGGACTTACTATAATTAAAACACCTGAAGCTAGGAGGCAGGGAGTGCACGATCAGAAGGCTAGAGAATACATTTCAAAAACCTGATCTGCACATCCAAACATAGACTGAGTGTGAACAGGTGCTGAACCCAGAGTCGCCAACTCGTATATAGTTAAATAAACAGGGCAGCACACTGCAGCGCCAAAACATGCAAACTTGAAAACACGAAATTTAAACTGCATTACTGCACTAGAAATATGAAAAATGAGAGCTTTTAGCGCATAAAAATGGCCAATTTTATGTGTACCTCGTAGCCACTTTACGGCATCTCTCTTATACGAGGTCCTACTCTAAACCTACCTCGCTGAGAATAAACGTCTCCATCTGAACGGGTACATATGAAACCTCTTCTTGGACTCAAATTCTCTCTCTCTGTGGCGGGGTATTGGACCTACTATAATTAAAACACCTGAAGCTAGGAGGCAGGGAGTGCACGATCAGAAGGCTAGAGAATACATTTCAAAAACCTGATCTGCACATCCAAACATAGACTGAGTGTGAACAGGTGCTGAACCCAGAGTCGCCAACTCGTATATAGTTAAATAAACAGGGCAGCACACTGCAGCGCCAAAACATGCAAACTTGAAAACACGAAATTTAAACTGCATTACTGCACTAGAAATATGAAAAATGAGAGCTTTTAGCGCATAAAAATGGCCAATTTTATGTGTACCTCGTAGCCACTTTACGGCATCTCTCTTATACGAGGTCCTACTCTAAACCTACCTCGCTGAGAATAAACGTCTCCATCTGAACGGGTACATGTGAAACCTCTTCTTGGACTCAAATTCTCTCTCTCTGTGGAGGGGTATTGGACCTACTATAATTAAAACACCTGAAGCTAGGAGGCAGGGAGTGCACGATCAGAAGGCTAGAGAATACATTTCAAAAACCTGATCTGCACATCCAAACATAGACTGAGTGTGAACAGGTGCTGAACCCAGAGTCGCCAACTCGTATATAGTTAAATAAACAGGGCAGCACACTGCCGTAAAGTGGCTACGAGGTACACATAAAATTGGCCATTTTTATGCGCTAAAAGCTCTCATTTTTCATATTTCTAGTGCAGTAATGCAGTTTAAATTTCGTGTTTTCAAGTTTGCATGTTTTGGCGCTGCAGTGTGCTGCCCTGTTTATTTAACTGTGTGTGCTCTGACCTCTATGTCCATTGTGGTACTGAATTACCTTTCATAACAGTACTGGAGGCCCAAAGTACTAATGATTCTCAATAGAGGGAAAAAAGAAGTTCTGAGACCATTTTTTTTTCTCTGCACTGTGTTTTACCTTTTTTTTCCCCTAGACATTTGGGTGGTTCAGGACACAGGTGTAGCGATGGACATTAAAGGTCTGTCTTCATGTGTGGATCAGCTCACGGCAAGAGTACAAAATATTCAAGACTTTGTGGTTCAGAATTCTATGTTAGAACCGAGAATTCCTATTCCTGATTTGTTTTTTGGAGATAGAACTAAATTTCTGAGTTTCAAAAATAATTGTAAACTATTTATAGCTTTGAAACCTCGCTCCTCTGGTGACCCGGTTCAACAAGTTAGGATCATTATTTCTTTTTTACGTGGCGACCCTCAGGACTGGGCATTTTCTCTTGCGTCAGGAGATCCTGCATTAAGTAATATCGATGCGTTTTTCCTGGCTCTCGGATTGCTGTACGATGAACCTAATTCAGTGGATCAGGCAGAGAAAAATTTGCTGGCTCTGTGTCAGGGTCAGGATGAGATAGAGGTATATTGTCAGAAATTTAGAAAGTGGTCCGTACTCACTCAATGGAATGAAGGGGCGCTCGCAGCTATTTTCAGAAAGGGTCTCTCTGAAGCCCTTAAGGATGTCATGGTGGGATTTCCTATGCCTGCTGGTCTGAATGAGTCTATGTCTTTGGCCATTCAGATCGGTCGACGCTTGCGTGAGCGTAAATCTGTGCACCATTTGGCGGTATTACCTGAGTTTAAACCTGAGCCTATGCAGTGCAATAGGACTTTGACCAGAGTTGAACGGCAAGAACACAGACGTCTGAATGGGCTGTGTTTCTACTGTGGTGATTCCACTCATGCTATCTCTGATTGTCCTAAGCGCACTAAGCGGTTCACTAGGTCTGCCACCATTGGTACGGTACAGTCAAAATTTCTTCTGTCCGTTACCTTGATCTGCTCTTTGTCATCGTATTCTGTCATGGCATTTGTGGATTCAGGCGCTGCCCTGAATTTGATGGACTTGGAGTATGCTAGGCGTTGTGGGTTTTTCTTGGAGCCCTTGCAGTGTCCTATTCCATTGAGAGGAATTGATGCTACGCCTTTGGCCAAGAATAAGCCTCAGTACTGGACCCAGCTGACCATGTGCATGGCTCCTGCACATCAGGAGGTTATTCGCTTTCTGGTGTTGCATAATCTGCATGATGTGGTCGTGCTGGGGTTGCCATGGCTACAAGTCCATAATCCAGTATTAGATTGGAAATCCATGTCTGTGTCCAGCTGGGGTTGTCAGGGGTACATGGTGATGTCCCATTTCTGACTATTTCGTCATCCACCCCTTCTGAGGTTCCAGAGTTCTTGTCTGATTACCGGGATGTATTTGATGAGCCCAAGTCCGATACCCTACCTCCGCATAGGGCTTGTGATTGTGCTATCGATTTGATTCCTGGTAGTAAATTAGCAAAAGGTCGACTGTTTAATTTGTCTGTGCCTGAGCACGCCGCTATGCGGAGTTATGTGAAGGAGTCCTTGGAGAAGGGGCATATTCGCCCGTCATCGTCGCCATTGGGAGCAGGGTTCTTTTTTGTAGCCAAGAAGGATGGTTAGCTGAGACCTTGTATAGATTACCGCCTTCTAAATAAGATCACGGTTAAATTTCAGTACCCCTTGCCGTTGTTATCTGATTTGTTTGCTCGCATTAAGGGGGCTAGTTGGTTCACCAAGATAGATCTTCGTGGTGTGTATAATCTTGTGCGTATTAAGCGAGGCGATGAATGGAAAACTGCATTTAATACGCCCGAGGGCCATTTTGAGTATCTAGTAATGCCATTCGGACTTGCCAATGCTCCATCAGTGTTTCAGTCCTTTATGCATGACATCTTCCGAGAGTACCTGGATAAATTCCTGATTGTGTACTTGGATGACATTTTGATCTTCTTGGATGATTGGGAGTCTCATGTGAAGCAGGTCAGAACGGTGTTTCAGGTCCTGCGTGCTAATTCTTTGTTTGTGAAGGGATCAAAGTGTCTCTTTGGTGTTCAGAAGGTTTCATTTTTGGGGTTCATCTTTTCCCCTTCTACTATCGAGATGGACCCTGTTATGGTCCAAGCCATCCATGATTGGACTCAGCCGACATCTCTGAAAAGTCTGCAAAAGTTCCTGGGCTTTGCTAATTTTTATCGTCGCTTCATCTGCAATTTTTCTAGTATTGCTAAACCATTGACCGATTTGACCAAGAAGGGTGCTGATGTGGTCAATTGGTCTTCTGCTGCTGTGGAAGCTTTTCAAGAGTTGAAGCGTCGTTTTTCTTCTGCCCCTGTGTTGTGTCAACCAGATGTTTCGCTTCCATTCTAGGTCGAGGTTGATGCTTCTGAGATTGGAGCAGGGGCTGTTTTGTCGCAGAGAAGTTCTGATTGCTCGGTGATGAAACCATGCGCCTTCTTTTCCAGGAAGTTTTCGCCTGCTGAGCGAAATTATGATGTGGGCAATCGAGAATTGCTGGCCATGAAGTGGGCATTCGAGGAGTGGCGTCATTGGCTTGAAGGAGCTAAGCATCGCGTGGTGGTCTTGACTGATCATAAGAACTTGACTTATCTCGAGTCTGCCAAGCGGTTAAATCCTAGACAGGCTCGTTGGTCGCTGTTTTTTGCCCGTTTTGACTTTGTGATTTCGTACCTTCCGGGCTCTAAAAATGTGAAGGCGGATGCTCTGTCTAGGAGTTTTGTGCCCGACTCTCCGGGTTTATCTGAGCCGGCGGGTATCCTCAAAGAGGGAGTAATTGTCTCTGCCATCTCCCCTGATTTGCGGCGGGTGCTGCAAAAATTTCAGGCTAATAAACCTGATCGTTGCCCAGCGGAGAGAAGCTGTTTGTCCCTGATAGGTGGATGAATAAAGTTATCTCTGAGGTTCATTGTTCGGTGTTGGCTGGTCATCCTGGAATCTTTGGTACCAGAGAGTTAGTGGCTAGATCCTTTTGGTGGCCATCTCTGTCGCGGGATGTGCGTTCTTTTGTGCAGTCCTGTGGGATTTGTGCTCGGGCTAAGCCCTGCTGTTCTCGTGCCAGTGGGTTGCTTTTTCCCTTGCCGGTCCCGAAGAGGCCTTGGACACATATGTCTATGGATTTTATTTCAGATCTTCCCGTCTCTCAAAAGATGTCAGTCATTTGGGTGGTCTGTGATCGCTTCTCTAAGATGGTCCATTTGGTACCCTTGTCTAAATTACCTTCCTCCTCTGATTTGGTGCCATTGTTCTTCCAGCATGTGGTTCGTTTACATGGCATTCCAGAGAATATCGTTTCTGACAGAGGTTCCCAGTTTGTTTCGAGGTTTTGGCGAGCCTTTTGTGGTAGGATGGGCATTGACTTGTCTTTTTCCTCGGCTTTCCATCCTCAGACTAATGGCCAGACCGAACGAACCAATCAGACCTTGGAAACATATCTGAGATGCTTTGTTTCTGCTGATCAGGATGATTGGGTGTCCTTTTTGCCTTTGGCTGAGTTCGCCCTTAATAATCGGGCCAGCTCGGCTACCTTGGTTTCACCGTTTTTCTGCAACTCTGGGTTCCATCCTTGTTTCTCTTCAGGGCAGGTTGAGTCTTCGGACTGTCCTGGTGTGGATACTGTGGTGGACAGGTTGCAGCAGATTTGGACTCATGTAGTGGACAATTTGACCTTGTCCCAGGAGAAGGCTCAACGTTTCGCTAATCGCAGACGCTGTGTGGGTCCCCGACTTCGTGTTGGGGATTTGGTTTGGTTATCTTCTCGTCATATTCCTATGAAGGTTTCCTCTCCTAAGTTTAAACCTCGTTTCATTGGTCCGTATAGGATTTCTGAGGTTCTTAATCCTGTGTCTTTTCGTCTGACCCTTCCAGATTCTTTTTCCATACATAACTTATTCCATAGGTCATTGTTGCGGAGATACGTGGCACCTATGGTTCCATCTGTTGATCCTCCTGCCCCAGTTTTGGTGGAGGGGGAGTTGGAGTATATTGTGGAGAAGATTTTGGATTCTCGTGTTTCAAGACGGAAACTCCAGTATCTGGTTAAGTGGAAGGGTTATGCTCAGGAAGATAATTCCTGGGTCTTTGCCTCTGATGTCCATGCCCCTGATCTTGTTCGTGCCTTTCATGTGGCTCATCCTGGTCGTCCTGGGGGCTCTAGTGAGGGTTCGGTGACCCCTCCTCAAGGGGGGGGTACTGTTGTGAATTCTGTGGCAGAGCTCCCTCCTGTGGTCACAAGTGGTACTTCGGCTGATTCTCTCTGTGAGCTTCCGTTGGTGGAGGAAAGTGGTACTGCGGCTTCTGAGTTTCCTTCCTCAGGTGATGTGGTGAAGTCGTTAGGTGCTGCTCTATTTAACTCCACCTAGTGCCTTGATCCTGGCCTCCAGTCAATGTTCTAGTATTGGACCTGTTTCCTCCTGGATCGTTCCTGTGGCCTGCTGCTCTGCATAGCTAAGTTCCGCTTTGCTATTTTGTTTTCTGTTTTTTTTCTGTCCAGCTTGTCTATTTGTTTTTTTCTGCTTGCTGGAAGCTCTGGGACGCAGAGGGTGTACCTCCGTGCCGTAGTTCGGTACGGAGGGTTTTTTTGCCCCCTTTGCGTGGTTTTTGTAGGGTTTTGTGTTGACCGCAAAGTTACCTTTCCTATCCTCGCTCTGTTCAGAAAGTCGGGCCTCACTTTGCTAAATCTATTTCATCTCTACGTTTGTCTTTTCATCTTAACTCACAGTCATTACATGTGGGGGCTGCCTTTTCCTTTGGGGTATTTCTCTGAGGCAAGGTAGGCTTATTTTCTATCTTCAGGCTAGCTAGTTTCTCAGGCTGTGCCGAGTTGCATAGGGAGCGTTAGGCGCAATCCACGGCTGCCTCTAGTGTGTTGGAGAGGATTAGGGATTGCGGTCAGCAGAGTTCCCACGTCTCGGAGCTCGTTCTATGTTTTTGGGTCATTGTCAGGTCACTGTGTGTGCTCTGACCTCTATGTCCATTGTGGTACTGAATTACCTTTCATAACATTGCGGGTCCTGCCCTACGTGTCAGTTAACTGCCCCCACCTCTCATTTTGGAAGTCCCCTCATGCCACTGCGTATTATTGAAGTACCGATTGAGAGAATTGCTATGGATTTGGTTGGTCCCCTGGTGAAATCTGCTCGTGGGCATTAATACATAATAGTCATCCTGGACTATGCCACACGCAATCCTGTCGCAATTCCCCTGAGAAACTCCTCCGCAAAGAGTATAGCCCGCTAGTTGGTCCATGTTTTTTCCCAAACAGGTTTGCCAAAGGAGATCCTGACCGAACAGGGAACCCCTTTTATGAGTAAGGTGATGACGGAGTTATGCAAGGTCCTGCAAATCTCCCAGTTGAGGACTTCAGTGTACCATCCTCATGCAGATGGCCTTGTCGAAAGTTTTAATAAAATGCTGAAGAGCATGCAGAGGAAAGCCATAGAAAAGGACAGTAGAGACTCTAAGGAAGGCAGGGTTTTCAATCAACCAGAAGAAGTGGGTCTTTGGGAAAGAAAAAGCAAAATATCTGAGATATGTATTGGGGAGAGGCAAGATAAAACCCCAAATGAGAAAAGTGGAGGCAATCCAAACATGGCCAAGACCACTGTAAAAAATGCAAGTTAGAGCCTTCCTGTGGATCGTGGGATATTTCAGGAGGTTCATCCAAAACTTCGCCATGATGACATTTTAAAAAATGAAAGGAGCTCTGTCTAAACAGCCAGTTCTGGCAGCCCCAGACTTTAAGAAAGAGTTTGTACACCAATCAGACGCCTCAGATGTCAGTTTAGGAGCAGTCCTTTCTCAGGAGATGGATGAGGGAAACAAAGGGTAAAAAATGCTAGGGTCATTCAATAGTTCTTAGTCCTGCAAGATTTCAACTTCCATGTAGAACATAGAACAGGGAAGCTACATGGTAATGCCGATGTCCTCTGAAGAATCACTTGTCTGGGAGTAGAAAGTACCAAGCCCCACGGCTTTAGGCAGAGGGGAGAGGTATGTAAGGAGGCTAATGACCACATAGTCGATGGGAGGTATGTGTCACAGAGTTGGCTGTTCTCTGTGATGTAAGCTGGAGTATTTTCTTTAGTGTCGGTAAGCACTAAGAGGCTCGTTTGGTGCACCTGAGACCGGGTTGCGGGTAGCTATGAGAGATGGGCATGTCTGGCTACCCACAAACCTCACCTCTGGGTGTGGTTACAGCCTATATAATAGGGACTGTTGTTTGGCACATGGTATGTGACTGGAGGCATGGAGGCCTCCAGTGTGTGTTTGCTAAGACTCTGACCTGAGCGAGCAGACCCGCAGTGCTATATGAACTGTTTGTTTTTTCTGCTTGTTTTCATTTTGTGTCGCAGAAGGATATCTTTTGTTCTCTTAAACTTAAGCAGGTTTATGGAGTGAATAAACTGACAGAACATTCTGTGCAAACCTCCTCATGTGCTTACCTCAACCTGCAGCCGAGTGAGTAAAACCTTAATATATAAACCTAACAATGAAGTGGATTAAATTGGCTGTTGACTGCTGAGTCTTTTCAATGTTAGAGCTTGAAACTGTATTTAATGAGCAGAGTATAGGATAAAGCAGCTGTCCCTGTGTCAAACAAACCTTTTGGCTATGTGCACACGTACAGTTAGGTCCATATATATATGGACAGAGACAACATTTTTCAAATTTTTGTTATAGACATTACCACAGTGAATTTTAAACAAAACAATTCAGATGCAGTTGAAGTTCACACTTTCAGCTTTCATTTGAGGGTATCCACATTAAAATTGGATGAAGGGTTTAGGAGTTTCAGCTCCTTAGCATGTGCCACCCTGTTTTTAAAGGGATCAAAAGTATTTGGACAGATTCAATAATATTTTAAATAAAATGTTCATTTTTAGTACTTAGTTGAAAACCCTTTGCTGGCAATGACTGCCTGAAGTCTTGAACTCATGGACATGACCAGACGCTGTGTTTCCTCCTTTTTTATGCTCTGCCAGGCCTTTACTGCGGTGGTTTTCAGTTGCTGTTTGTTTGTGGGCCTTTCTGTCTGAAGTTTAGTCTTTAACAAGTGAAATGCTGCTCAATTGGGTTGAGATCAGGTGACTGACTTGGCCATTCAAGAATTTTCCACTTCTTTGCTTTAATAAACTCCTGGGTTGCTTTGGCATTATGTTTTGGGTCATTGTCCATCTGTAGTATGAAATGACGACCAATCGGTTTGGCTGCATTTGGCTGGATCTGAGCGCACAGTATGGCGGCTCTGAAGACCTCAGAATTCATTCGGCTGCTTCTGTCCTGTGTCACAACATCAATAAACACTAGTGACCCAGTGCCACTGGCAGCCATGCGTGCCCAAGCCATCACACTGCCTCCGCCGGGTTTTACAGATGATGTGGTATGCTTTGGATCATGAGCTGGACCACGCCTTCGCCATACTTTTCTCTTTCCATCATTCTGGTAGAGGTTGATCTTGGTTTCATCTGTCCAAACAATGTTCTTCCAGAACTGTGCTGGCATTATTAGATGTTTTTTAGCAAAGTCCAGTCTAGCCTTTTTCTTCTTGATGCTTATGAGTGGCTCGCACCGTGCAGTGAACCCTCTATATTTACTTTCATGCAGTCTTCTCTTTATGGTAGATTTGGATATTGATACACCTACCTCCTGGAGAGTGTTATTCACTTGGTTGGCTGTTGTGAAGGGGTTTCTCTTCACCATGGAGATTATTTTGCGATCATCCACCACTGTTGTCTTCCGTGGGCGCCCAGGGCTTCTTGCATTGATGAGTTCACCAGTGCTTTCTTTCTTTCTCAGGATGTACCAAACTGTAGATTTTGCCACTCCTAATATTGTAGCAATATTTCTGATGAGTTTTTTCTGTTTTCGCAGCTTAAGGATGGCTTGTTTCACCTGCATGGAGAGCTCCTTTGACCGCATGTTTACTTCGCAGCAAAACCTTCCAAATGCAAGCACCACACCTCAAATCAACTCCAGGCCTTTTATCTGCTTAATTGAGAATGACATAACAAAGGGATTGGCCACACCTGTCCATGAAATAGCCTGGAGTCAATTGTCCAATTACTTTTGGTCGCTTTAAAAACAGGGTGGCACATGTTAAGGAGCTGAAACTCCTAAACCCTTCATCCAATTTTAATGTGGATACCCTCAAATGAAAGCTGAAAGTCTGAACTTCCACTGCATCTGAATTGTTTTGTTTAAAATTCATTGTGGTAATGTCTATAACCAAAATTAGAAAAATGTTGTCTCTGTCCAAATATATATGGACCTAACTGTATATTGGTCCACTGTGGATTTGTCCGCAGTGGATTTGATAAATCTGCAGGGCAAAAATGCTGCGTTTTTGCTGCAGATTTATCGCGGATTTACCGTGGTTTTTCTACGGATTTCAAAACAAAAAGCACACAATGATAATTAATCCATGAAAATGTTCACAAAGGTCACATTGATAATCATGCTATGTATTTAACTCCTTCCTGACATACGCCGTATATATACTGTTCTGTGGGAGCTGTGTTCCCGCAAAGAGAAGTATATGTACGGCGCCTCAATCAGGTGCGGGTGTCAGCTCTATGTGCTAGCAACGATCGCACACATTTATACCCTCTGATGCCACTGTCAATGGCGACAGCAAGATTGAGGAGCATTGCAGAGGAAATGAGCTCTCTGTTTGCTTCCACCAGATGTGATTGCGTTGTGTAGATGGTCTCCGACCCCTGGTCACAATGTAGGAAGATGGACGGGGCTGGTGAAACTTCTCTTGTGTCGGTTCTGGAACTATCGGAGCTGTCACCATTGTTACCGGGGATGACCCGTACAGACCTTTGCACTCGACTGTAGGGGGGTGTCAGGGATAAAAGGCAGTGTGTGTGGGAAAGTGGGACACTTGGCGGAAAGAGAGAGCACACAGCAAGAGAAGGATGACTCACTCTCCAGTGCAGTGATTTTCAACCAGTGATCCGCGGCACACTAGTGTGCCGCGACACATGGTCGGGTGTGCCGCGGGGAACGTTCCCCAAACTATGGTGCCCCCTTTGTTTTGTTCCCCGGCAATGCGCAGCGATGCGCCGTCACGGAATAACACATGCGCGAGCTTTGAACGCTCGCGCGACTTAATGACGTCACCAAGGCCGGCGCGCCATCATGAGAGCGGAGAGACTCTCGCATTTGCCCGCCGCCAAGGTAATGCCAACCAATAATGCTGTGATCCATTAAGTCAGCAACATCTCATTAACCCCTTCCCGACCTTTGACGCCACGTAGGCATCATGAAAGTCGGTGCCAATCCGACCCATGACGCCTATGTGGCGTCATGGAAAGATCGCGTCCCTGCAGATCGGGTGAAAGGGTTAACTCCCATTTCACCCGATCTGCAGGGACAGGGGGAGTGGTAGTACAGCCCAGGGGGGTTGGCTTCACCCCCCCGTGGCTACGATCGCTCTGATTGGCTGTTGAAAGTGAAACTGCCAATCAGCGATTTGTAATATTTCACCTATTAAAACTGGTGAAATATTACAATCCAGCCATGGCCGATGCTGCAATATCATCGGCCATGGCTGGAAACACTAATGTGCCCCCACCCCACCCCACCGATCGCCCCCCCAAGCCACCGATCTGTCCGGTACACTGCTCCGGCTCCCCTCCGTCCTGTGCTCCGCTCCCCCCGTGCTCTTGTCTGCTCCCCCGTGCTCCAATCACCCCTCCGTACTCTGATCCAACCCCCCTGCACTCCGATCCACCCCCCCGTGCTCCGATCCACCACCCCGCGCTCCGATCCACCCCCCCATGCTCCGATTCCCCCCCCCGTGCCCCCCCCCACCCCATCATACTTACCGTTCCTCCCGGGGTCCGTCCGTCTTCTCCCTGGGCGCCGCCATCTTCCAAAATGGCGGGCGCATACGCAGTGCGCCCGCCGAATCTGCTGGCTGGCAGATTCGTTCCAAAGTGCATTTTGATCACTGAGATATAACCTATCACAGTGATCAAAATAAAAAAAAATAGTAAATGACCCCCCCCCCCCTTGTCACCCCCATAGGTAGGGACAATAAAAAAATAAAGAATTTTTTTTTTCCACTAAGGTTAGAATAGGGTTAGGGTTAGGGTTTCGGTATGTGCACACATATTCTGGTCCTCTGCGGATTTTTCCGCTGCGGATTTCATAAATCCTCAGTGCTAAACCGCTGCGGATTTATAGCGGATTTACCGCGGTTTTTCTGCACATTTCACTGCAGTTTTACAACTGCGATTTTCTATTGGAGCAGTTGTAAAACCGCTGCGGAATCCGCAGAAAGAAGTGACATGCTGTGGAATGTAAACCGCTGCGTTTCCGTGCAGTTTTTCTGCAGCATGTGTACAGCGATTTTTGTTTCCCATAGGTTTACATTGAACTGTAAACTCATGGGAAACTGCTGCGGATCCGCAGCGTTTTCCACAGCGTGTGCACATACCTTTAGAATTAGTCTATGTGCACACGGTGCGGATTTGGCTGCGGATCCGCAGCGGATTGGCCGCTGCGGATTCGCAGCAGTGTTCCATCAGGTTTACAGTACCAAGTAAACATATGGAAAACCAAATCCGCTGTGCCCATGGTGCGGAAAATACCGCGCGGAAACGCTGCGTTGTATTTTCCGCAGCATGTCAATTCTTTGTGCGGATTCTGCAGCGTTTTACACCTGTTCCTCAATAGGAATCCACAGGTGAAATCCGCACAAAAAACACTGGAAATCCGCGGTAAATCCGCAGGTAAAACGCAGTGCTTTTTACCCGCGGATTTTTCAAAAATTAAAAAAACAGGCCCAGGTTTCACACTGAGTGAGTATAAATACATTTAGAATCTATATTATTAACTATATGTATAATATGTACTGTTTTAGTATTATTTTGTGCCATTTTGGTTATATTATACTCACCCAGGGGCGGTCCCGCTGCTGGTCAGGTCGGATGGGCGTCTCTGGTCCGCTGCGGCGCCTCCCACCTTCATTACAAGATGTCCTCTTCTGATCTTCAGCCACGGCTCCGGCGCAGGCGTACTTTGCTCTGCCCTCTTGAGGGCAGAGGATAGTACTGCAGTGCGCAGGCGAAAGGTCAGAGGCCCGGCGCCTGCGCACTGCAGTACTTTGTCTGCCCTCAACAGGGCAGAGCAAAGTACGCCTGCGCCGGAGCCGTGGCTGAAGATCAGAAGAGGACGTCTTGTAATGAATATGGGAGGCGCCGGAGCGGACCAGAGACACCCATCCGACCTGACCAGCAGCGGGACCGCCCCTGGGTGAGTATAATATAACGTCTTTTTCTCCTTTTTCAGGTAACATCGGGGGCTTATCTACAGCATTACAGAATGCTGCAGATAAGCCCCTGATGCCGGTGGGCTTACCTCACCCGCGATTTTCGGGGTGACAGGTTCCCTTTAAAATGTAGCTATGTCACGTTATGATAACTTGTTATAGCTAGTGATGAGCTATACTCATTACTCGAGATTTCTCAAGCACGCTCGGGTGTCCTCCAAGTATTTTTTAGTGCTTGGAGATTTAGTTTTTATTGCCGCAGCTGAATGATTTACATCTGTTAGCCAGCATAAGTACATGTGGGGGTTGCCTGGTTGCTAGGGAAACTAAATCTCCGAGCACTAAAAAATACTCGGAGGACACCCGAGCATGCTCCGGAAATCTTGAGTAGCGAGTATATTCGCTCATCACTAGTTATAGCTCTTTATAAAAATTCTCCTTTCTAATTGTTTGTTGGCTTATGTTGCACTTTGCCCTGTTGAGTCGACTAAAACACCACAATTCAGGGGTAATAACTATATTAATTCATTTGTTTATGACTTTATATTATCTATGGTGAGTCCGTCTAATTGAATGCATTAATTAAAAACATTCAGGAATTAGCCTCTGCATTAACGCGCTTGACGTTTTCAGTGAATGTTTTCCTTTTCATGGCAAAATTTATATTGTTTAATCATTTGTAAAAGCGTAAGCCCTTTCTCAGTACTTTTTATCAGTTCACTCCTGGTTAATTCGGAATTCAGAAATGAATAAAGAAAAAACTGTCCTGTGCTTCTGCCAGCAATCAGTGTCTTTTGACAAGGAGCAATTTGAAGCCATTTTTATGCTGCTCTGAATCCTGTAACGTTGTCATCAGTTATCAGAGCTGGGCTTGTACATTGTGCAATACATCAGAAGCTTTTATAATTATGGGTCTTGTTAAGGTATTCAAAAGACGCGTCGCTGTCATTTGTTATCATCAGTCAGCACGCCAAAATAATGATTTGCATTTATATGAATCTATTCATCCAGGAAGATCAGAAATAAATTTTGATGTTACTTTCCACTCAAAACATACAGACTCAGAGGAACATTTTCAGCTGTCACACGAATAACATGTTAATTGTTCTTAAAGTAGATAAATACAAATGGAAGAAAGGCCTGCTGGACTAAGATCTGCCAGAAGCGCAGTTCTTTTAATAAATTTGACGCATCTTTCATGCTGCACCAAAATTAGAAATCTACAGTACATTTCCTCTATAATTTACAACATGTTCCATAAAAAATTGTGACCACCAGAAAACTAGCATAACATGTATGATGCACACAGAATGACCATTATTCATTCATTCATTCATTCATTCATTCATTCATTGTTATGTCGGACGCTATTCACACTAGGGAGTCCGACAGACAGCGGTAATTCCACATTTGTCCACTATACGCTCAGTGGCGCCGGCTAGATTTTATCCAGGTTATCCAGGGTTAAACTGCCTCATCCTATCCGGGTGGTCACCATCAATGCTACTCCACTCCCACAGGGGGAGATTACTGAGTTTGTGGCTGAGGTTAAACTCCACATTGGGGTCCTACATTCTGAGCAAGTTACATGTAGGGTGCTCAGTAATCTTCCTGTGGATCGCCCCCAGACACAGGGCCACGCGTTCTCGGTACCGGGCCTCTCTGCTTCGGTTCTGAGGCTGTCACGGTGGCTAGACCCGGTCCGCGACCCTGCTAAGGGGCGTCCAATAAAGGTGGTACAGTCTGTCAGGGGTTCGTGATGCCACCTGTGGTGTTCGGTCAGGGTGACTGACACTGCTTTGGGGTCCGCTGGGGTGATGGAATGGCAGCTGGATGGTAGACCTTCCAACAGGTGAAGTATGTCCCCAGGGCTTCCCAGTAAGGTGGATGGTGATGGTGTGAGGTGCAGTCAATAACGAGGACACCAGGTTGCAGTCTCTTTACCTCTTTACTGAAGACTTCAGGATCCTCAATCCAGAGCACGTTTAACAGGGCTATCTGAGACCAGCTGGTCCAATGGGCACATCCTGAGTTTCCTTCGCAGATGGAAATCGTTGCCAACCACTAGCGCCTGTGTGTTGTAGTCCTACCCTGCTGAGCATTCGGAATAGTCCTCACAACTGCTGTTCTCGTTCGTTCGTTCTCTACAGCTCTCTCTCTTTCTTTAGTTCCAGATGTTACTAGTTTCTCGTCCCCCAGTATGTTTTGGCTAGGACGCACCCGTATGACTGGAAGGCCTGGAGGTCTTCTGGGACCCTAGAGACGGCCCTCTCCCACTGTTGCCCCCTATGTCTTCTTAGGAAATTTAAGGTAGACTGGCTGTCTATACCTACAATTAACTGTCCTGCGGAGTTCGAAGTAAGGCCTAGAGTCAGTTACTCCCGCGGTGTTCCGGCCACCGGCTATGCGCCTCAGTAGGATGTTGCCTCGGTCTCACGGCACGACTCCTACTGGTACTCCTTTGTGCTTGATCTCGTTTACACTGTTCCACAATATCCTTCCCTTCGTGTCTCTTTCTTAGGATACTGCCGCAAGGAAGTGCAGGCGCGGTTCCATTACGTTCTGTTCTGTTCGCTAGGCACCTGCCAGGTTCCCACGCCTGACAGGGACCCCCCTGTGTCTTCTCCCCGCAACACCCCCTGCCACAGGATGTTGCCTGAATCCAACCCAGTCAGCTTCTGACTAACTTCCTCCCCAACCCCTAGTTTTACCAGTGTGAGGAGTGGCCCAGTAAATAAAGCCTTTTTCTCCCCCTAGTGGCCGGAGTGTGAAGTGTAATGTGTGCTGGTGATACCTGGTCAGGAGAATTCCTTCAGTGCCATCAGACGTACCATCACTCCCCTTAGTGGCAGAGTGTCATACTGCAACGACCAGATCTCTGGGGCGCTACACCTGCACAAATGGTTCTGGGTTTTCCATGGTTGTCTATGCACAACCCGGTGATTGACTGGAAAACTCAGGATATTATTCAGTGGAGCGGATTTTGCCAGGAGAATTGCCTGGCCACATGTGTGTCTGCTGTGACTTCCAGCATTCCTGAGTCACTGCTGGATTTCGCAGATGTGTGCTCTGAGAAGGGTTGCTCTGAATTGCCACCACATCGACCCTATGACTGTACTATTAGGTTTAAACCAGGGGCCAAGTTGCCGAAAGCTAGGATGTTTAACATCTCTGGTCCTGAGAGGCAAGCCCTAAAGGACTACATTGCTGAGAGTCTGAGCAAAGGGCACATCAGGCCTTCGTCCTCGCCGGTGGCAGCGGGGTTCTTCTTCGTTAAGAAGAAAAATGGCGGACTACGCCCGTGTCTGGATTTTAGGGAGTAAAACCAGATTATGGTTTGTGATCCATACCCTATGCCACTGATACCTGATTTGTTCAACCAGGTGGCTGGTGCTAAGTGGTTTTCCAAGCTTGACCTCAGGGGGGTGTACAACCTCATAAGAGTCCATCAAGGTGATGAGTGGAAGACGGCTTTTAATACTCCAGAGGGTCATTTTGAAAATTTGGTGATGTCATTTGGGTTGACAAACGCGCCTGCCATATTCCAACATTTCATAAATGATGTGTTCTCGCATGTACTGGGGAAACTCGTTATTGTGTACCTAGATGACATTCTCATTTATTCATGCAACCGTGATACTCATTTAGAGCATGTGAAGCAGGTGTTACAGTTACTCAGAGAAAATAAGCTCTATGCAAAACTTGAGAAATGTGTTTTTTTCGGTTCAGGAGTTGCCTTTCTTGGGTTAGATTGTGTCTGCTTCAGGGTTTAAAATGGACGCCGCTAAGGTGCAAGCGGTGCTGCATTGGGAACGGCCTGATAACCTAAAAGCATTCCAGCGGTTCCTTGGATTTTCTAATTATTATAGTCTAAGGGGTATCGTTTCTCCTTATGGAGAGTGACATACCATCTCTGGCTTGTCAAGGTAAGGAGGCTTATTCGCCGTGCAATGCTCCTCTGGGAAATATAATATGCAAATTGCCTCTTCTGAGAAAAAGAGGACTTAAACTCTATAGCACCACCTGTTGGAAGTAGTGATCCTACAAGTCGCAATCAACCCTTTAACGAGTCGTGCAATATGACTTAGGATAAAAGCCAAATCAATATCTCAATTCGCAGACACGGTGTTTCGGGCTGTTGGCCCTCGTCAGTGCGAAGCATGAGAATTTATTTGGCTAGGTGAGAGGCTCTGGACTGGGGTCTAAGGGGTATCGCTTCTCCTTATGGAGAGAGGAGCATTGCACGGCGAATAATCCTCCTTACCTTGACAAGCCAGAGATGGTATGTCACTCTCCATAAGGAGAAACGATACCCCTTAGACCCCAGTCCAGAGCCTGTCACCTAGCCAAATCAGTTCTCATGCTTCGCACTGACGAGGGCCAACAGCCCGAAACACCGTGTCTGCGAATTGAGATATTGATTTGGCTTTTATCCTAAGTCATATTGCACGACTCGTTAAAGGGTTGATTGTGACTTGTAGGATCGCTACTTCCAACAGGTGGCGTTATAGAGTTTAAGTCCTCTTTTTCTCAGAAGAGGCAATTTGCTAATTATTATAGAAAATTTATCAAAGATTTTTCTACCATTGCTAAACCGCTTACTGACATGACGAAAAAGGTTACCAATTTCCCCGCCTGGCCGGAGGCTGCTGCGCGCGCATTCGAATTTCTGAAGAACAGTTTTGCTTCGGCCTCCATTCTGGTGCAACCGGACGTATCAAAACCATTTACCGTGGAGGTCGATGCGTCTGAGGTTGGAGTGGGGGCGGTGCTGTCACAAGGCTCATCCTTGGGCGAGTTGCGTCCATGCGCCTACTTTTCCAAGAAGCTGTCGTCCACCGAACGTAGCTACGATATCGGCAACAGGGAGTTGTTGGCTATCAAGTTGGCTTTTGAGGAATGGCGACACTTCTTGGAGGGGGCTGTCCACCAGGTTACAGTTATCACCGACCATAAAAATCTGCTCTAATTAGAGTCAGCCAAGCGTCTGTCCCCCAGGCAGGCTCACTGGGCATTGTTTTTCACGCGTTTCAACTTTTTTGTCACGTACCGTCCGGGGTCTAAGAACACTAAGGCAGATGCTTTATCCAGGTGTTTTCCGGGGGGAGAACCTCGGGAAGATCCGGTACCCATCCTCCAAAAGGGTGTAGTGGTCTCGGCTCTCACGACAGAGGTTGAGGCGGAGATTGCCGAGGCTCAGGAGGAAGTACCACCAGAGCTTCCCGTTAACAAATTATTTGTACCGCTCCATCTTTGCCTAAAGGTGTTGGGTGAGCATCATGATGCTGTTCTGGCTGGCCATCCAGGGGTTAGGGGTACCTTGGAGTTGGTGTCGCATCGGTTTTGGTGGCCCAAAATCCGACAGGACGTGGTCTCGTACGTATCAGCATGTACCACGTGTGCTAGGGCTAAGACGCCTCCCGTCCTGCTGGCTCATTTCATACTCTAGGGGTACCCAGTAGGCCATGAACAGAGATATCCATGGATTTTATTACAGACCTACCTTCCTCTGCTGGGAACACGGTCATCTTGGTGGTTGATCGGTTCTCAAAGATGTCGCACTTTGTGTCCTTGCCTTCGTTGCCTAACGCAAAGACTCTGGCTCAGGTTTTTGTGCAGGAGGTGGTCAGACTTCACGGGGTCCCGTCTGACATAGTGTCTGATAGGGGTACTCAGTTTGTGGCGAAGTTTTGGAAAGCTTTTTGCTCACGGCTGGGGATCAAGTTGTCGCATTCTTCGGCGTTTCATCCTCAGTCAAATGGTCAGACCGAGCGTATGAACCAGAATTTGGAGCAGTACTTATGCTACTTTGTTTCTGACAACCAGGAGGAATGGTCAACGTTTCTTCCTTTGGCTGAGTTTGCCATTAACAATCACCGCCAGGAATCATCTGGGGAGTCCCCGTTCTTTTGGGTTTACGGGTACCATCCTCAATTTTGTACTCTGCGTCAGGGTGGCTCTGCTGGCGTTCCTGAGGACTGAGGAGGACCAGCTAGGAGCACAACTGTCATCTGTTTGGAGGAGAGTGAAACAGCGCTTGCTGAGCGTAGGTGCTAGGTACAAACGAGTGGCTGACAGTAGACGTGTGCCAGGTCCGGACCTGAGTGTGGGTGATTGGGTGTGGTTGTCCATAAAAAACATAAAGCTCAAAGTACCATCCCTGAAATTGGGTCCAAGGTTTATTGGTCCATTTAGGGTCGCCGCCATCATTAACCCGGTAGCCTACCGATTGGAGCTTCCTACTGTATATAAAATACACAACGTGTTTCACAGATCTCTGTTAAAGAAGGTGGTGGGTTCCGTGGATGGGGCGCCGATGCCACCTCCTGTCTTGGTGGATGGCAATTTGGAGTTTGAAGTCTCCAAGGTGGTTGACTCTCGTATAGTGCGCCGCACATTACAGTACCTGGTACACTGGCGTGGTTATGGGCCAGAGGAGAGGTCTTGGGTACCAGCTTCGGACATACATGCTGACCGGCTGGTCAGTATGTTTCACTGCCGCCATCCGGACAAGCCGGGTCCTATAAGTCGTGAGGGCCCTGGGGTCCCTCGTTGAAGGCGGGGTACTGTCATGTCGGACGCTATTCACACTAGGGCGTCCGACAGACAGCGGTAATTCCACATTTGTCCACTATACGCTCAGTGGCGCCGGCTAGAATTTATCCAGTTTATCCAGGGTTAATCTGGCTGGTAATCTGGTTGGAGGCTGGGTCACGCCCGTGGCCTTTAAATAGTCATTCTGGACTTTGGGTGTCGACGATTATAGCTTGTGTCTTCTGCCTGGTGATCTCGGTCTGGAGTGGTGGTCTAGGAGTTGAAGTATCGTATCTGGTGGTGTATTATGCTTTGTCATATTTCACCTTCCTAGACCACCACTCCAGACCGAGATCACCAGGCACAAGACACAAGCTATAATCGGCGACGCCCAAAGTCCAGAATGACTAGTTAAAAGCCACGGGCGTGACCCAGCTTCCAACCAGATTACCAGCCAGATTAACCCTGGATAACCTGGATAAAATCTAGCCGGCGCCACTGAGCGTATAGTGGACAAATGTGGAATTACCGCTGTCTGTCGGACGCCCTAGTGTGAATAGCGTCCAACATGACATTCATTCATCTTCCTTCCTCAAAAATAGTTATTCAAAACATTCTAATTTTTCTAATACATTTGTGGTGGGCCATTATACTGTTTGTAGGGCTATGTAAGGGCCATTATACAATGTGAAGGGTTACGTGGGGTCCATCATACTTTGTTGAGTGATGTGGGGGCCATTATACTGTACGAATGGCAGGTATCATACTCTGTTTGTGGGGCACGTTTGTTGACCTCTTATTTCATGGGGGTCATGAAAGGGGTATCTTGGTACATGGGAACACTAAGGCTGGAGTCACACTAGTGTATAGCATCGGATGAAGGAGCATTGGATACGATATGCTAATGACACTCGGCTCAAGCTCCGCTCCGCATGCGCCGGCGCACTATGTCCCGGAACAACAAAATACTTCCGGGACATAGTGCGCCGGCGCATGTGCACTAATGGTTTTCGGCTTTGCCCGCAGTTGGGCAAAGCATACTGCGCAGGTGCAAGAGCCGAATGCGCTGCGTAACTTCAAAAAAAGAGTGCGATCTGTGCGATTCACAGATCGACTTACGTCAGACACGCAGAGGAACGGATCAGGGATTTAACCACGCCCATTTGACCAGCGTGATTGACAGGCGAAAACGGCGACTTTAGTAAGGTATTTCGGCAGCAAAGGTGGGGATTCTGGGGACAATAAAGGCACTATTGTAACGCACAGCTCAGGCCCTATTTTACCCTATTTTTAGCTCATATTGAAAAAACGGGGTGACAGGTTCCCTTTAAGGAAAGGAAACATATTACTAGTTCCTGAGACTAGGGAACACTTCAGATTTAGCGCAGAGGTAGTAGGTTATGATTTTACTCATTAGGGCTCCTTCTCACTTGCAAGAAATACGTCCGAGTCTCGCAGGTTAAAACCCTGCTCTGGCGCCGGCACTCCAGAGCTGACGGTGCAGCTCCATGTATTGCTGTGCGGCCGCACGCTCCGCTCTGGAGTGCCGCTGCCAGAGCAGGGTTTTAACCTGCAAGACTGGGACGTATTTCTTGCAAGTGAGAAGGAGCCCTTAGTGTTACTCCAGACAGATATCTGAGGTCTGGACTTTTTAAAGCCAAAATCTGGTCCAAAGGATCCAAACACATTAATTAATCAGGAGAAATTAGGGTCTAGAATCCCTAATATGTGAATGAGTTTAATGGAGTTCAGTGAGGTCTATCTGACCTTTCCCGGCGCCTGCGCACTGCAGTACTTTGCTCTGCCCTCAACAGTGCAGACAAAGTACACCTGCGTCGGAGCTGTGGTGTGAAGACAAGAAGAAGACGTCATCGTAAGAAGATGGGAGGCCACGGACCGCGACACCCATTGGACCCGAACCGCAGCGGGACCGCCACTGGGTGAGTATAATATAACCTCTTTTTCTCATCTTTCAGGATACATCGGGGGCTTATCTACAGCATTACAGAATGCTGTAGATAAGCCCCTGATGCCGGTGGCTGCAAATCATCTTCGATTTTTGGGGTGACAGGTTCCCTTTAATTCTTAATGGGAGAGCTGCAAATACGACTTGCGCACAGCAGGATTGATGGAGGGCGCAACGATGGGACCCTAGGAGTGATCAGCGAGTATACTCATTGCTCGGGAAGTCTCAGAGTATTTGTTAGTGCTCGGAGAGTTCATTTTCGTTGCCGCAGCTGCATGATATTATGGCTGCTAGACAGGCTGAATACATGTGAGGAACACCTGTTTTGATAGGGAATTCCCACATGTATTCAAGCTATCCAACAGCTGTAAATCATGCAGTTGTGATGAAGCCCCTAAAAATTTCTGGTTCAAGCAATTACCTTCTTTAGTCGCATTGCTATGGACTGACCTGGGTTGCAGTAGTGGTATTGCAACCAATAGGGACAGCACCAGCAGGTAGCATAGTCAAGAATAGCCAGCGGACAGTACACAGGGCAGCAATGTAGATAAATGATCAGCAGGATCCATAGTCAGGAATAGCCATGGGTCGTTACATGGTAGCAGCAGTATAGTCTTAGAATTGAAGGAGCTGGTGAAAGGAATCTTGACTTAATGCTGGTAGCTCAATAATCTCAATAGGAAGGAAGTGCAATGCCAGGTTTAAGTAGGGTATTTAATCAGAGTGGAGACAATCAGGAACAACACAGGTACAAGTACCTGGGTTAGCAAGGAGCTGTCCAGCAAGCTCAATAGATCAGAGGGAAGAGCTGCCGCTTGGTGGACAAGAGCTGCTGGGTTTGAATCCTGAGACACATGCTGTCACGGGGCTACCGCGACAGAGAGGTTCCAGAGAACCGCAGCGCTCTGGGCCTCATTCTCACACAGTGAACAGAAGCTCTTCACCTATATTCTGACCTGGCTGCTTTGTGCCAGCAGTGCAGGAGTTAACCTTATTGCTGAGAGTTGGGTCTCTCTCAGCTGAAGTGGATTTTGTAATCTGATCCTCTATATAGACCCGGTCCTGACTTCAGCTATTGTCAGTGATCAGTTCTACTGCCTGGCTTGGAGGTTGAAGGAGCGTAGTGTTGGTGTTGGAGGTTTATTTACAGAGATTGGTGTCTGCAGTTTTGGTAGCATGTTTAACCTGTTTTCCTTCCTAGTTTATTCCTTCTCTTCCCTTCTCTGTGTTTCCTCTGTGGTTGTGTGAGCATTTGGTGAGTTTGAGACTTTTAGTTAGATAGGGCCTGCACAGGAGACAGGGATACGCTGGCGGCTTGAGCCTCCTAACATCATAGGTACCCCCGAGATAAGGGAAAGCCAGGGCCCCATGAACGTGGTAGGGACAGGTGCGGGTCCCAGTACGCCGTCCTGCCCCTTTAACGCCGCATACGGCGTGACACATGCTTAGTGAAAGGAAATCCACCTGTGTGCAACCTAAGTGTCACATGGTCTGTCATTATATACATTTTTTACCTTTTATGAAAGGCCACAGAGGCTGCAACATCATTAAGCAAGAGGCACCACTAACCAAACAACACCATGAAGACCAAGAAGATGAAGACCAAGAAGATCTCCAAACAAGTCAGGGACAAAGTTGTTGTGAAGTACAAGTCAGGATTGATTTATAAAAAAAAATAAAACACAATCTCTGATGATTCCCAGGAACCCCATCAAATCCATTATTATCAAATGAAAAGAACATGGTGCCACAACAAACCTGCCCAGTGAGGGCTTACCACCAACACTCTCAGCCTGGGAAAGGAAGGCATTAATCAGAGAGGCAGCACAGAGAACAAAAGCAATCCTGAAGGTGCTGAAGAGTTTCCAAGCAGAGACTGGAGTATCTGTCCATACGACCACAATAACCCGTATACTCCATAGCCTTATATATTAGCCTTTATATAAATTTGAGCAGAAAAAAAGCCTTTACCTACACACAAAAATTGGAAGGGTCATTTTGTGGTTAGATGAGACCAAAATTTAATTTTTTGGCCACCAAGGTAAATGCTATGTGTGGACCTAAACCAACACAATGCATCATTCTAAGAACACCATCCCCACAGTGAAACATGTTGGTGGCAGCATCATGCTGTGAGCATGTTTTTCAGCAGCAGGAACAGTCTGTGTCAAGATGAAGAATAGTCTGTGTCAAGATGAAGATGGATGGTGCAAAATACAGGGATATTCTTCAGCAAACACTTTTTCAGTTTGTCAGTGATTTGAGACTGGGACAGAGGTTTACATTCCAACAAGACAATCAACCAAAGCATACTGCTAAACACTGGAGTGGTTTAAGGGGAAACATTAATGTTTTGGAGTGGCCTAGTCAATGTCCAGACCTTAATCCAATTTAGAGTCTGTGGTCAGACTTGAAGATTGCTGTTTACCAGAGAAAACCATGCAACTTGAAGGAGCTTGAGCAGTTTTGCCTTGTTGGAATGGGCAAAAATCCCAGTGGCAAAATGTGGAAAGCTCATAGAGACTTACCCAAAGCGACTTGCAGCTGTAATTGTCACAAAAAGAGGCTCTGCAAAGTACTAACTTTAGGGAGGTGAATAAAGTTATGATCTCTGAATTTTTATTTATTTTGCCCTATTAGTTGTTTGCGTCACAAAAAAATAAAACCAAATATTCACAGTTGTAGGCATGTTCTTTAAATAAACTGATACATACCTTAAAAAAAAGTGAAATCCCAGGTAGTGAGGTAGCAATACTCGAAAATTGCTGAGGGGGTGAGAGAATACTTTTGCAAGCCACTCTACATACAATTGCTCATTTTGCCCTTCAACCCAGCTAACTCTTCTCTTTTCCATTAGGTCTATGACATCATTTGAATAAAAACAGACTAGCTGAATCCTTCTAAGCTCTATTTTGTAAACGGAGGTTAAATTTCCCTATATAACTCAGGAGTCACCGCAAAAGTCCCTTGTGGAGCTGGAGGAGGAGCAGCTGGGTGAAGAATCAAAGAAGATAATAGGATGACTGCAATACAGTAAGAGAATAAAAGCTTTGATGGGAGTACTTCATTAACGAGGAGGGCTGCAAGCCATCACAGCCACTTCACCATTGAACTCAGTGAATATTCGGACAGCTACAATTCTACAAATAAGGTCACTTGCTCCCATTTTTTTAATAGGTGATGGTAGTAATGGGACTTGAACTTATTAGGAATTGTTGGAATATTCTTTACATTTTTGATGAGTCCTAATTAGTGATGTTGCTAGGCAACCCCCACATGTATTTATACTGGCTAACAGATGTAAATCATTCAGCTGCGGCAAGAAAAACTAAATCTCCGAGCACTAAAAAATACTCGGACCCCCGAGCGTGCTCGAGAAATCTCGAGTAACGAGTATATTCGCTCATCACTAGTCCTAATATAAACCTGAGCTTCACATTAGACTTTTTGCACTACTTTCATCAGAGCTAATGAATGAGTCTTTACGTGTCCAAGCAGGACAATTGTTTCTGTAAAATAAGCTCAAATTTTCTATTTGAGACTGCATATAGGTTCAAAAAGACATGGAGTTCCTATTGGATTTCATGTGTTTCTGATAATTGATCTGTTTCTGTAATTCTGATTCAAGGTTTTACAAAAATGAATTGACTCCTGTATTACATTTGCTGTCAACTACGTAATAGTAATGTATTTATACATTAGTTATTACATTTTGTGGGACACATGCCAACACCTCCAACATGTTTTTAGGTGATAAATAGCACTATTTAATGCAATCACTAATGTGATGCTTTACAATAACAGCTGATTCCATTTTATTTTTCTTCTCTGTTATATATGACAGGAGATGTTTTGCACAGATAGGCAGGAGCTAATTGAAATATTAAGGCTACGTTCACATTAGCGTTCCGCTAATGTGCGTCGCTGTTGCGTCGGCGACGCAGCGGCGATGCAGCGGCGACGCGTCCCTATGTTTAACATGGGGGACGCGTGCGTTTTTTTTGTTGCGTTTTCCGACATGTGCGTCGTTTCCGACGCTAGCGTCGGACGCAAGAAAATGCAACAAGTTGCATTTTTCGTGCATCCGATTTTCGTCAAAAAACGACGCACGCGTCGCAAAACGCAGCGTTTTTGCATGCGTTTGCGCGCGTTTTTTTGTGCGTCGTGCGTTGCGTCGCCGACGCAGCGGCGCGCAACGCTAATGTGAACGTAGCCTTATAGAGTATCTTGGTTTAGTCAAATTCTCTTTACATTTTTTTTTAAATTCCACAATTACATGTCAATATCAATACACACTGATTTTATTTGTTAATTTTGGCAGTTTACAGAATTATTCAAACATTTTTGCAGACTCGATATATATTCATTCTTGGCAGATGCATAAATATTCAAATGTCTGTTAATTATTTCTACTATTTCAGAAATTGTTCATATATTTAGTATAAGCAGCAAATGTTCAGAAATGCTCAATGAGCTGTTCAAGCTCCAGCTGTATAGTAAGAATCATCTAGTAATGGAAGACAGCACAGGCAAACAAAACAGGATTAGGGATCTAAACCAGTCTTCTTAAAAAATCTCATTCATAGATTTTGGAAAAGTCTTTACATTTTATCATAAATAATATTAATGAATCATTAAACTGGATCTTCTACCTGATTTTACATTACAAACTGCATATATTACCAAATAGATCTTGTAGACCCGATGGGGCTGATGTACTTACTTTGAAAATCCATATCAGAATGGCTGTTACAATAGTTTGTGAATAGTGAATAGTTTGTGAAAATTTTGACTCAATCTCTGCCCACCCAGTCTGACTGACAGCTCATCATAGTCTCTCCTGCTGCTGAGATCTCACTCTGCTTAGTACAAGCTGCAGCTGTTGGTCAGGCTGGTTGAGTGGAGAATAAATATTCTTGGAACCATGAGCTCTCTCACTCTTTAGCTGATCTATTAAAATACTCATATCCGGATGATCCATTTTGTATTAAGTGTTCATATTTCACAAAATATTGCCGTCACTGACAGCAGATATTGTGAATCATGACTTTTGATGCTGTTGTATTTGCTAACATGGCATTCAGAGATATAATAGGAGATTACAATCAATTAATTTTGAATCTATTTAGATAAAGTGAATGTCTATCCTTAAATTCCATCTTATTATATAAGGCAATGATGAAAAAAAGATCAGCACACAACCTCTGTAGAAAATCATGTCAGATGCAAGTTTTGTTAGAAGTAACAAGGAACAGAGGTCAGGTAAAAACGAATGATTTTCGTCAGATGTTTGGAGGTAAACTACCTGTATATATATTTTTTCCCAGTCTTGTTTCTTTGAGAGACTATATGGATTGTGTTTTTCCTCTCCTGACCAGACCTGTTTAATTTTCCCTTTACAAATAAATGCTGTCTCTGTATATGTGACTCTGTGAAAATAGAGAGCTCAGCACCCTTTGGGTCACTGTCTTCAGCAATCAGATAACCTATTCAAAAAGTAGAAAATACAGAGAATGAAGGTCTGAGCTGAAAATTGCCTTTCCTCTATAAAGATATGTTTCTAGACTAACAAGTACAAGCATCTAAAGGGTGCAACATCATTTTAAAATGTGCTAGCTCTGGAAATGTGACACAGTCCTGAAATAATAAAAAAAATAAAATTCTAGGAAAAAGAATATAACAAAAATAATATATTAATGTATTTAAAGTATGAACTTGCATGAGGTAGGTCACAGCTATTGTCAGTCTGTCAAAAAAGTGAGTACAATTTAATTTTAGTATCCAATATGCAATTCTCTGGCCACCTCGGTGCTTGCCATCCAGTCCTCTTCTTTCCATCATTGCGCATTGCATCTCTAAGACTTATGGCTGTGTCCAGGCTCGGGAGTTCATAAGATCTTTGTCACTACTCTGTTGTGGGGTATCCCAGGACCAGGGGGTCTTTCTCTGTTCCTAATGCTAGTGGCACCCTAGCTCGCCCTGTTCCCCAGATTACTTCTGATGGTGCAGACACCTGGGCAACGTACCTTTCCTTAGCTACTGAATCCGCCCTCCCCATGGAAGAGGGGAGCAGTAGGGTACTGTAATATACCAACCAGAATAACAAGGTACTACAATCAGGGATAAAGGAAAATACCAAATATACTCACACAAGCAACAGAGGTTAATACAGGGGAGTGCAACATGGGGAAAAACCAAAGTAGGAGAAGTAGGGGATTTGCACACAACCAAAATCTAACAGTCCATCAAACGCCTTATAAAACATCAACAAACCACCATCTCCTAAATCATGCAGCATGAAGCAAGCTCTAGCAATGCGTGCTTGCCAGGGCCCAAAATGTATAGGAGAGGGGTTTGGCTAACAGTGAACACCTGAGAGCCTTAATGCAGGAAAGCTTCCAAGAGCTCTCAACTAAGCAGATTAACCTCTGCACTGCTAAAAGATGAACATGAAGTGCTTCTATTCAGTGCAGGAGTAGGAGAAATCAGATGCTGCTGTCTTCTGGCTCCTCTCTGTTGCAGTAAAATAGGTGACAGTCTTGACATTAGATCTGCAGTGGACTCTTGGATCCGACTGGAAGTTCTTGCCAATAGTGAAGATTCCAGGAGATGCAGCACTCTCGACGACAGAAATAAGAGAACCGAATGGTGGGTGATGAGCAACAGGTCAGCCGCAGCAGTCAGTGGTGAGGTGTGTTTTTTTTCCCTCTGCCTTGTTGCAACTTACAGTCATGGACAAAAATTTTGAGAATGAGACAAATATTAATTTTTCCAAAGTCTACTGCTTCATTTTTTTCTAATGGCAATTTGCATATACTCCTGAATGTCAGAGTGATCAGCTTAACAGCAATTACTGTACTTGCAAAGTCAATATTTGCCCAGAAAATGAACTTTAACCCCCAAAACACATTTCAACATCAATGCAGTCCTGCCTTAAAAGGAGCAGCTAACATCGTTTTAGTGATTGATCCATTAACACAAGTGTGGGTGTTGATGAGGTCAGGGCTGGCGATCAAACAGTCATGATTAAGTAAGAATGACATCACTGGACACTTTAAAAGGAGGCTGGTGCTTGGTATCATTGTTTCTCTTCAGTTAACCATGGTTTTCTCTAAAGAAACACGTGCAGCCATCATTGCACTGCACAAACGTGGCCTAACAGGGAAGAGTATTGCAGCTACAAAGATTGCACCTCAGTCAACAATCTATCGCATCATCAAGAACTTCAAGGATAGAGCTTCCATTGTTGTCAAAAAGGCTCCAGGGCGCCCAAGAAAGACCAGCAAGCACCAGGACCGTATCTTAAAACTGTTTCAGCTGCGGGATCGGACTACCAGCAGTGCCAAGCTTGTTCAGGAATGGCTGCAGGCTGGTGTAAGTGCTTCTGCACACACTGTGAGGCGGAGACTCTGAGCAAGGCCTGGTTTCATGGAGAGCAGCAAAGAAGCCACTTCTCTCCAGAAAAAACATCAGGGACCGACTGATATTCTGCAAAAGGTACAGGGAGTGGACTGTTGAGGACTGGGGCAAAGTCATTTTCTCTGATGAATCCCCTTTTCGATTGTTTGGGACATCTGGAAAACAGCTTATTCGGAGAAGAAGAGGTGAGCGCTACCACCAGTCTTGTCTCCTGCCAACTGTAAAGGATCCTGAAACCATTCATGTGTGGGGTTGCTTCTCAGCCAAGGGAATCGGCTCACTCACAGCCTTGCCTAAAAACACAGCCATGAATAAAGAATGGTACCAGAAAGTCCTCCAAGAGCAACTTCTCCCAACCATCCAAGAGCAGTTTGGCGCCCAACAATGCCTTTTCCAGCATGATGGAGCACCTTGCCATAAAGCAAAGGTGATAACTAAATGGCTCATGGAACAAAACATAGAGATTTTGGGTCCATGGCCTGGAAACTCCCCAGATCTTAATCCCATTGAGAACTTGTGGTCGATCATCAAGAGACGGGTGGACAAACAAAAACCAACAAATTCTGACAAAATGCAAGCATTGATTATGCAAGAATGGACTGCTATCAGTCAGACTTTGGTCCAGAACTTGATTGAGAGCATGCCAGGGAGAATTGCAGAGGTCTTGAAGAAGAAGGGTCAACACTGCAAATATTTACTTGCTGCATTAACTCATTCTAACTGTCAATATAACCTATTGGTACTCATAATATGATTGCAATTATATTTCTGTATGTGATATACACATCAGACAAACACTAATAAAAACCAGAGGGCAGCAGATCATGTGAAAATATAATTTTGGTGTCATTCTCAAAAATTTTGGCCATGACTGGTCATTCCTATCTGGGTTTCGAGCAAACCTACAGAAAGTATCTAGTTTGTAACCCGGGGGCTGCTTGTATTGTGAAAGCCTCGTTATTCAAACCACTATGTAAAGGTCTATTCTCATATTATCAAACACAAAATAATAAAATATATTCATAAGTTTCTTACAAAGCATAGAATATGTTCTTGTTAACCCCTTCATGACCCAGCCTATTTTGACCTTAAAGACCTTGCCGTTTTTTGCAATTCTGACCAGTGTCCCTTTATGAGGTAATAACTCAGGAACGCTTCAACGTATCATAGCGGTTCTGAGATTGTTTTTTCGTGACATATTGGGCTTCATGTTAGTGGTAAATTTAGGTCAATAAATTCTGCGTTTATTTGTGATAAAAACGGAAATTTGGCGAAAATTTAGAAAATTTCGCAATTTTCACATTTTGAATTTTTATTCTGTTAAACCAGAGAGATAAGTGACACAAAATAGTTAATAAATAACATTTCCCACATGTTTACTTTACATCAGCACAATTTTGGAAACAAAATTTTTTTTTGTTAGGAAGTTATAAGGGTTAAAATTTGACCAGCGATTTGTCATTTTTACAACGAAATTTACAAAACCATTTTTTTTAGGGACCACCTCACATTTGAAGTCAGTTTGAGGGGTATATATGGCTGAAAATACCCAAAAGTGACACCATTCTAAAAACTGCACCCCTCAAGGTACTCAAAACCACATTCAAGAAGTTTATTAACCCTTCAGGTGCTTCACAGCAGCAGAAGCAACATGGAAGGAAAAAATGAACATTTAACTTTTTAGTCACAAAAATTATCTTTTAGCAACAATTTTTTTATTTTCCCAATGGTAAAAGGAGAAACTGAACCACGAAAGTTGTTTTCCAATTTGTCCTGAGTACGCTGATACCTCATATGTGGGGGTAAACCACTGTTTGGGCGCACGGCAGGGCTTGGAAGGGAAGGAGCGCCATTTGACTTTTTGAATCAAAAATTGGCTCCACTCTTTAGCGGACACCATGTCACGTTTGGAGAGCCCCCGTGTGCCTAAAAATTGGAGCTCCCCCACAAGTGACCCCATTTTGGAAACTAGACGCCCCAAGGAACTTATCTAGATGCATAGTGAGCACTTTGAACCCCCAGGTGCTTCACAAATTGATCCGTAAAAATGAAAAAGTACTTTTTTTTCACAAAAAAATTCTTTTAGCCTCAATTTTTTCATTTTCACATGGGCAACAGGATAAAATGGATCCTAAAATGTGTTGGGCAATTTCTCCTGAGTACACCAATACCTCACATGTGGGGGTAAACCACTGTTTGGGCACATGGTAAGGCTCGGAAGGGAAGGAGCGCCATTTGACTTTTTGAATGAAAAATTATTTCCATCGTTAGCGGACACCATGTCGCGTTTGGATAGCTCCTGTGTGCCTAAACATTGGCGCTCCCCCACAAGTGACCCCATTTTGGAAACTAGACCCCCCAAGGAACTTATTTAGATGCCTAGTGAGCACTTTAAACCCTCAGGTGCTTCACAAATTGATCTGTAAAAATGAAAAAGTACTTTTTTTTCACAAAAAAATTCTTTTCGCCTCAATTTTTTCATTTTCACATGGGCAGTAGGATAAAATGGATCATAAAATTTGTTGGGCAATTTCTCCCGAGTACGCCGATACCTCATATGTGGGGGTAAACCACTGTTTGGGCACACGGCAGGGCTCGGAAGGGAAGGCGCGCCATTTGACTTTTTGAATGGAAAATTAGCTCCAATTGTTAGCGGACACCATGTCGCGTTTGGAGAGCCCCTGTGTGCCTAAACATTGGAGCTCCCCCACAAGTGACCCCATTTTGGAAACTAGACCCCCCAAGGAACTTATCTAGATGCATATTGAGCACTTTAAACCCCCAGGTGCTTCACAGAAGTTTATAACGCAGAGCCATGAAAATAAAAAATAATTTTTCTTTCCTCAAAAATGATTTTTTAGCCTGGAATTTCCTATTTTGCCAAGGATAATGGGAGAAATTGGACCCCAAATATTGTTGTCCAGTTTGTCCTGAGTACGCTGATACCCCATATGTGGGGGTAAACCACTGTTTGGGTGCACGGCAGGGCTCGGAAGGGATGGCACGCCATTTGGCTTTTTAAATGGAAAATTAGCTCCAATCATTAGCGGACACCATGTCACGTTTGGAGAGCCCTTGTGTGCTTAAACATTGGAGATCCCCCAGAAATGACACCATTTTGGAAACTAGACCCCCAAAGGAACTAATCTAGATGTGTGGTGAGGACTTTGAACCCCCAAGTGCTTCACAGAAGTTTATAACGCAGAGCCATGAAAATAAAAAAAAAAAATTATTTTCTCAAAAATGATCTTTTAGCCTGCAATTTTTTATTTTCCCAAGGGTAACAGGAGAAATTTGACCCCAAAAGTTGTTGTCCAGTTTCTCCTGAGTACGCTGATACCCCATATGTGGGGGTAAATCACTGTTTGGGCACATGCCGGGGCTCGGAAGTGAAGTAGTGACGTTTTGAAATGCAGACTTTGATGGAATGCTCTGTGGGCGTCACGTTGCGTTTGCAGAGCCCCTGATGTGGCTTAACAGTAGAAACCCCCCACAAGTGACCCCATTTTGGAAACTAGACCCCGAAAGGAACTTATCTAGATGTGTGGTGAGCACTTTGAACCTCCAAGTGCTTCATAGAAGTTTATAATGCAGAGCCGTGAAAATAATAAATACGTTTTCTTTCCTCAAAAATAATTATTTAGCCCAGAATTTTTTATTTTCCTAAGGGTTACAGGAGAAATTGGACCCCAAAAGTTGTTGTCCAGTTTCTCCTGAGTACGCTGATACCCCATGAGTGGGGGTAAACCACTGTTTGGGCACACGTCGGGGCTCAGAAGGGAAGTAGTGACTTTTGAAATGCAGACTTTGATGGAATGGTCTGCGGGTGTCACGTTGCGTTTGCAGAGCCCCTGGTGTGCCTGAACAGTAGAAACCCCCACAAGTGACCCCATTTTAGAAACTAGACCCCCCAAGGAACTTATCTAGATATGTGGTGAGCACTTTGAACCCCCAAGTGCTTCACAGACGTTTACAACGCAGAGCCGTGAAAATAAAAAATCATTTTTCTTTCCTCAAAAATTATGTTTTAGCAAGCATTTTTTTAGATTCACAAGGGTAACAGGAGAAATTGGACCCCAGTAATTGTTGCGCAGTTTGTTCTGAGTATGCTGGTACCCCATATGTGGGGGTAAACCACTGTTTGGGCACACGTCAGGGCTCAGAAGTGAGGGAGCACCATTTGACTTTTTGAATACGAGATTGGCTGGAATCAATGGTGGCGCCATGTTGCGTTTGGAGACCCCTGATGTGCCTAAAAAGTGGTAACCCCTCAATTCTAACTCCAACACTAACCCCAACACACCCCTAACCCTAATCCCAACTGTAGCCATAACCCTAATCACAACCCTAACCGCAACACACCCCTAACCACAACCCTAACCCCAACACACCCCTAACCCTAACCACAACCCTAATTCCAACCCTAACCCTAAGGCTATGTGCCCACGTTGCGGATTCGTGTGAGATATTTCCGCACCATTTTTGAAAAATCCACGGGTAAAAGGCACTGCGTTTTACCTGCGGATTTTCCACGGATTTCCAGTGTTTTTTGTGCGGATTTCACCTGCGGATTCCTATTGAGGAACAGGTGTAAAACGCTGCGGAATCCGCACAAAGAATTGACATGCTGCGGAAAATACAACGCAGCGTTTCCGCGCGGTATTTTCCGCACCATGGGCACAGCGGATTTGGTTTTTCATATGTTTACATGGTACTGTAAACCTGATGGAACACTGCTGCGGATCCGCAGCCAAATCCGCACCGTGTGCACATGGCCTAATTTTAAAGGTATGTGCACACGCTGCGGAAAACGCTGCGGATCCGCAGCAGTTTCCCATGAGTTTACAGTTCAATGTAAACCTACGGGAAACAAAAATCGCTGTACACATGCTGCGGAAAAACTGCACGGAAACGCAGCGGTTTACATTCCACAGCATGTCACTTCTTTTGTGCGGATTCCGCAGCGGTTTTACAACTGCTCCAATAGAAAATCGCAGTTGTAAAACCGCAGTGAAATGCGCAGAAAAAAACGCGGTAAATCCGCCATAAATCCGCAGCGGTTTAGCACTGCGGATTTATCAAATCTGCAGCGGAAAAATCCGCAGAGGAACAGAATACGTGTGCACATACCGAAACCCTAACCCTAGCCCAAACCCTAACCCTAGCCCTAACCCTACCCCTACCCCTAACCCTAGCCCTACCCCTAACCCTACCCCTAACCCTAGCCCTAACCCTAACCCTAGCCCTAACCCTACCCCTAACCCTAGCCCTATTCTAACATTAGTGGAAAAAAAAAATGTCTTTATTTTTTTATTGTCCCTACCTATGGGGGTGACAAAGGGGGGGGTCATTTATTATTTTTTTTATTTTGATCACTGAGATATAATCTCTCAGTGATCAAAATGCACTTTGGAACGAATCTGCCGGCCGGCAGATTCGGCGGGCGCACTGCGCATGCGCCCGCCATTTTGGAAGATGGCGGCGCCCAGGGAGAAGACGGACGGGACCCCGGCTGGATCGGTAAGTATGATGGGGTGGGGGGACCACGGGGGGGGGGGGATCGGAGCACGGGGGGGGAATCGGAGCGCGGGAGGGGTGGAACGGAGAACGGGGGGCGTGGAACGGAGCACGGGGGGGCTGGAACAGAGCACCGGGGGGTGGAACGGAGCACCGGGGGGGGTGGATCGGAGTGCAGGGGGGGTGATCGGAGCACGGGGGGGTGATTGGAGCACGGGGGGAGCGGACAAGAGCACGGGGGGGGGGAGCGGAGCACTGGACGGAGGGGAGCCGGAGCAGTGTACCGGCCAGATCGGGGGGCGATGGGTGGGGTGGGGGCACATTAGTATTTCCAGCCATGGCCGATGATATTTCAGCATCGGCCATGGCTGGATTGTAATTTTTCACCCGTTATAATAGGTGAAATATTACAAATCGCTCTGATTGGCAGTTTCACTTTCAACAGCCAATCAGAGCGATCGTAGCCACGAGGGGGTGAAGCCACCCCCCCTGGGCTAAACTACCACTCCCCCTGTCCCTGCAGATCGGGTGAAATGGGAGTTAACCCTTTCACCCGGCCTGCAGGGACGCGATCTTTCCATGACGCCACATAGGCGTCATGGGTCGGAATGGCACCGACTTTCATGACGCCTACGTGGCGTCATGGGTCGGGAAGGGGTTAAAGCAGTTTGTCTGGATCACATATTAAATGTCCAAAATAATTTTAGTTATTACCCATGAGTTCCTATGTTTCAGCCTGATAAGCGTAATTATTGGTTGGCTCAGATAAGATGATTAGCAGTTTCTAGTTTCTCTCCTCCTGGCACAGCTTCAAATTAAATGTGCTGTCAAAACAGCACGTAGATCTCAGGAGGAGGCATTGAGAAAGGTGATTGCTGGAGGATGTGAAACCCCCTGTTATAGTGACTGTTATGTCAGCATCAGTCATTGTGATTATGGCATGTATATATTTTTGAGAAGTATGACTTCTGTAGTTGATTAATATAACCATTTTATGCCTTTAGCTGTTGATAAGACTTTTGCAAAATGTGAAGTAACGAGCAGTAATGGCTACACAAAATATATAGGTTGTCATCATCAAGCTGTCATAATTTGTGAATACTTTGTAAACTATATACAGGCCTGTATTAGTGCTGAGGACACATAGAAAACACAAGAATGTATAGCTATAGGTATGTATAGCTGCAATACTTATACAGTAGTGTGAAGTGATGGGCCCAGGCTTATTAATTGTACACCAGGGCCCCTATATGTCAGCTCGTACCTAACTTAATGTATATATGTGATGAGATACATTTGATAAGAATATTGTATAGTAGTTTTGAGGACCACTGAGCATAGGAATGACTGAAATAAGGTCAATATTTGGCATTATGATCATGTTATTATGCCATTGCGCAAATGTCCATCAACTGTATATTATGGGTTACAAAATGGGGCATAGTAGATTTGAGATTACGCTCTCGGTATCCTGACCATTGGACTCTATGACGTCAGATATTTGCTCTTGCTTTGAGCATCTTGCTGCCTCCTTCTCTCCTACAGGGGCTGATAACATGAAAGAGACCTTCCAAGAGGGAAAAGCTGACAGAAGGCAATTCAGATTGCCGTTTTCCCCATTCCTGCATGTTCAACATAACCAAATATACATACAGTATGTTATGGTTGTTGGGAGAGAATTGTTCTACAACGTCCACATTGTAGTTTTTCGATACTTTGCGTACAAGAAAATTTGTAATCATTTCATTGAATGTCTGGTGTGGAAACAGGGAAAATGAAGGACCAACTGATCTTCTGATCACTCGGTTTTGTTATCTCAGTTACTCTTTTAGGCCTCATTCAGAAGTCCGTGATTTTTCACATATGCCAAAAAATGGAACGAACGAGTGCTATCACAAAAACACGGACATGTGAATAGCCTCATAGGCTATGATGGGTATGTGTTCTAAAATTAAATGAAAATCACAGTTAGAACACATACATGAAACACAGACCACTGAATGAGGCCTTAAAGATAGTTTGAAAGTCAAAGTCCAATAGTAGAGAAAACATACATCCGCACTGCTCAAAGGTCCAACTCAGTGACCGTATTATAATATCGGTCTAGCACCACAGAAAGTGATACTGGCTGTATGAATCCTTTACACCTGAATCAACGGGGTGCTGCTGCCAGGAAAAATGTGTGCAGAATCCAAATGGCAAAAAAGAAAAAGTAGGCGCGCACTTACCCTGTTGCGGTGAATATCACTTTATTAGGACATATAAACAAACGGATAGCAGGGAGGGATAGGGTCAGCCACGGACAACGATCGTTTCGTGCTCTACGGCACTTCAACGGGTCCTAATGCTGAGTGGAACAGGAAGGAGTTTTATAGACCCATCTGGATCCCAGACTCCTCCCCCTGGACTCCAAACATAAACAGTGTTACATTTAAAACAAAATGGTATTAAAAACAACAATAATAAAATAGCACATGCTGAGAACTACAAATAAACCGAATACAGCTTTTAGAAACCAAGATTGAGACACTTTTATAAGAAAACCGACATGTCGACTTTGTCATTTAAACCAGATGGTCCTGCTGCGTCTGCGCGCAGGATCCATCTGGCTTCTCTGCGCAGCAGGAGGCGGCGCAAATCCCCTCCTCCCTCAGGCAACGAGACCCGCTCCAAACCCGCAAATCTTAGTACTTGGGCATCTCCTGCATGGCAAGTGTGTAGATGGTCTATTAACCTTGGAGCTCCTTTCCCTGTTCTAATGGAGTAAAAATGCTCCCTAATCCGAACAAACAGTGGGCGGAAGGTTTTGCCAATATAGAAGCGTCTGCACGGACAAAAAAGAACATAGACGACATGGGTAGTCCTGCAAGAAATAAAGTCCCGTACAGTGTGCTGGATATGACCTACTCTAATTCTATTACCCGTATGATGGTACTTGCAGAAGTTGCAACCCCCGCATGTGAAGTTGCCTTCAGGGATGCTATCTGTGAGCCAATTATTTTTGGTAGTAACAAAGCGTTTGCGGACTATGCTGTCTCTAATGTTTGTACTGCGACGGCTAGCAAAGAGAGGTCCCCTATCTATTATTTCTTTGAGGTCAGTATCTTGACGTAAAATACACCAATTTTTACGTATGACAGTTCTGATGTGGTTGTCAAGAGGGCCAAACTTAAAACTGAAGACAAACTTTTTTTCTTCTTTTTGTCTTTTTTTGGAGGTGGTGGAAACATCCGTGGCTGCTGCTTTATCGTAGGCATTTTTTAAAATAGATGGGGGGTACCCACGTTTCTTAAATCTTCCAATCAAATCGACTGACTGCTGCGCAAAACCTGCAGGATCACTATTGATTCTCTTAACCCTAAGAAGTTGACTATAGGGCAGAGATCCCTTCATGTATGGCGGATGAGCACTGTTATAATGTAATAAAGAATTACATGCCGAGGGTTTACGATATACTCTAGTGGAGATCCCCCCGTCCTCAATGCATAACTGGACATCCAAAAAGACCAAGTTGGTGCCTCCAAATTGCGAGGTAAACCCCATGTTCATGGTATTGGATGTCCCCAGGTACCTCACGAACTCCGTGAAGGCATCCTGGTGCCCATCCCACACCATGAACATGTCATCCACATACCTAGCATATAGCTTGATATGTCGAAGAAATGGGTTTTTGTTGGAATAAATATATTCCTCCTCAAACCTCGCAAGAAAGAGGTTTGCCAGGGTACATGCGACGGGGGTACCCATAGCGGTACCCACCGTCTGCAGGTACCACTGGCCGTCAAAAGAAAAAGCATTGTGTTCTAAAATGAACGAGAGTCCATCACAAATGAACTCCACAGTGTCATAACCAGTGGGAGTATTCTCCAAAATGCTTCTAATTGTTTCCACCCCCAACTTTTGTGGAATACGTGTATAAAGACTTTCGACATCAATCGAAGTCAGAGCATATGACTCCTGCCATTCAAAATCCTTAATCACATTCAGAAAGTCTCCCGTGTCTTTAATAAACGAAGGGACATCCAACAGCAGGGGGCGCAGCAGCCAGTCGATGTAAGAGGAGATAGGCTCAGTTAACGAACCAACCCCTGACACTATGGGACGGCCAGGGGGGGCTTCCACTGATTTGTGTAATTTCGGTATGTGATACCAATGTGGGCGTCTCGGAAAATCCGGTAGTAGCTTTTCAGCCTGTTTACAAGAAAACACCTTTTTATCCACAAAATCTCTTAGCAACGAACGCAAGAGATTTTTAAATTTTACCGTAGGGTCCCCCTTAAGCTTCAAATACGTTGTATCATCTGACAACTGTCTCAATGCCTCTGTTTTGTAATATTCTCTTGTAAGCAGCACCACGTTGCCACCTTTATCCGCACTACGGACAATCACATCAGACCAGCCCTGTATTTCACCCAAAGCTTGTTTTTCCTTTAAAAGAAGGTTTTCTATGGGCTTTTCATATATTAAAGCCTCCATATCTTTTAAAACCTGCGATTGGAAAACATCTACAAGATTACCTGGGGCTACTGGGGGCATATAGGTAGATTTATTACCTCCAGTAAAAGGTGCAGATACTTTATAATACTTTGTAATCATTTCATTGAATGTCTGGTGTGGAAACAGGGAAAATGAAGGACCAACTGATCTTCTGATCACTCGGTTTTGTTATCTCAGTTACTCTTTTAGGCCTCATTCAGAAGTCCGTGATTTTTCACATATGCCAAAAAATGGAACGAACGAGTGCTATCACAAAAACACGGACATGTGAATAGCCTCATAGGCTATGATGGGTATGTGTTCTAAAATTAAATGAAAATCACAGTTAGAACACATACATGAAACACAGACCACTGAATGAGGCCTTAAAGATAGTTTGAAAGTCAGTATCATTAAAGTGTAGCTAAAGTGGACGATCTACATGCCATAGTTTATACCTATGCACACTGTAAGATTATCTTGAGTGAGCAAAAGGCTTATTTATCGGGTGAAAATTACATTTTACTTTGTACAAAATATCATCGTTCTCAGCAGCACATTGTCCTGTGTAGCCATGACCTGCGCTGCTGAGAACAATAGCAGCCTATGAGCACAGAACTATGTATTACAGATTGTTTAGTACACCTTTGAAGCGCAATCTGCCTGTGTAAACAGGATATTACATGACCGCCAATCATGTTTACCAATCAAGGTAGTTTAATACCCCAAATCATCTAGTGTCAACAGATCTTTACAGTCCAAGTTTCCATCAAGCAGAATACTTTCACATAACTTAATCAAATGATTGAGATTCTCATATTTGTTTAGCAATATCTATGAAAATGGGATCAATTTGTGATTCACACACTGTGAGGTTTCAGGTTGACTTACAGTTATTTCTCTTAATTTCAGTTGCTTTATGAGAGATAATTAGAAGACCCCTTGATTTTATCAAGGAACATTATAAGGAATAATCCTTCAAAATTAGAAGTCGTGAATATCAACTTTAAAGGAGTTGTCCCATGGACAAAGTACCGTATTTTTCTGATCATAAGATGCACTTTTTCCCCCAAAAAAATTTTTGGGGGGAGAAATAGGGGTGAGTCTTATAATCCAAATAAAGCTTACTGGCTGCAGTGGAGCGGGGTCCAAGGGTCGCTGCTGCCGGTACCTCGCGGCCGTGGCAGAAGTGGGAAATGGTAAAAGTTCCAGACTGGTAAGAGTGGGTGTTTGGCAGTGCAGAAGCTCCACTGACATCTTGTGAAAGCCGGGATCACTTACCATGGCTTTCAATGCGGTGTGCTTCAGAGGTAGCGCATTTGCAAATTGAGAACTCAGGAGCCGAGCTCTCGAGAGCACCAGACACCTCCTCCTAGCAGCTTGGAGCCCGCAGCCTCGCCTGCAGGTCCCCCCCACAAATAGCCCCCATATAGTATGGTGGTCCCCCCAAACAGCTTTCCATATAATATGATTGTCTCTCCAAGCAGCCCCCCACATAATATGATGATCCAACACAAACAGCCCCCATATATTATGATAGCTCTCCAAAAACAGTCTTCCATATAGTCTGATGGTCCCTCACAGACAGCCCCCCATATAGTGTGATGGTCCCCCACAAACATACCCCTATTTAGTATGTGGTCTCCCACAAATAGTCCCCATATAGTATGATGGTTCCCCACAAACAGCCCCCCCATATAGTATGATTGTCCCCTAGAAACAGCCCCCATGTAATATGATGGTCTCCCACAGACAGCCCCCTATATAGTATGATGGTTCCCCACAAACAGCCCATTATATAGTAATGTACCATATTTTTCGGACTATAAGACGCACTGGACCATAAGATGCATCTAGGTTTTAGAGGTTGAAAATAGTAAAAAAAATGTTTTGAAGCAAATAATGGGGTAAAATATTTAATACACATAATATTTAACCAATGCAAATGTAAACAGAACTCAGCAGCAGCATTAACAACCATTATTGATTTAAGTACAGAAACTCCTCAGTCATCAGGGAACCCCAAGAACTCCTCTTCACTACTATCCATATTTATGAAGCTCGGTTCCTCAGAATCACTAGTATCACTGTCTTCACTATGTTCATAGAGGATGTCATCTTCAGAGCCACCTAAGGCATTGCTGATGCCACATTTTTTGAAGGACTTCACAATGGTTTCATCCTTAACGGTCTGCCTTGAGGTTTTCACCCACTCACAAACTTGGGTGATAGTTGGCCTCTTCATTCGTCCAGTTGGTGTCAGATCATGGTTTCCAGCAGCCATCCATTTATTCCACTCTTCTCTCATGAAAACTTTAAATGTCTTGTTGATGGAAACGTTCAAAGGTTGCAGCTGACTGGTAAGCCCCCCAGGAGTTACGGCAAGATGGGTTTTCTATTCTTTAAAACTCCTTTTTGTGGCTTCAGTGATATGTGCCCTAAACTGGTCCAGCACTAATAGAGCAGTTTTTTTTCAGAAGCCCTCCAGGATGTTTGGACCACACTTTTCCTATCCATATCTTCATGCCATTTTTGTCCATCCATCCTTTGTCGAGAACATGAACAATGACTGGGATTGCCTCTTTTGGCATGGCTTTTCTCTTGAAAATCAACAGTGGAGGCAATTTGTTGCCATCTGCACAGCAGTACAACACAACTATATAAGGGTATGTGTCCACGATCAGGATGGCCGGCGGTATCGTCGGAGCGGCTTAGCCGCTCTGCGGTAAGCCCTGCCCCCTTTCTGGGACGCGATGATGTTCACAGCACACATCCGGCATCATCGCTCCCCACCATAGGGCCCTGTGCTATATCTTGCGGCGACGCAGCGTCGCCGCAAGATATACGGGCATGCTGCGATCTGAAAAGACGCGCAGCATGTCCGGAGTCGCAGGGCCGCCGCGTGCGTGTTACCACGCATAGTGGAGACGGGATTTCATTAAATCCCCTCCACTATGCTGTAACATCTGGACGCTGCGTGTTTGACGCTGCGGCTCTATGCAGCGTCAGACACGCAGCGTTTCCTGCACGTGGAAACAGACCCTAATAGGTTTTGTCATGCCCTGAGGTGTTTATGGCTATAGTTTTGGCACCTTTCACATCAACAGTTTTGTTTGATGGAACATTGAAGGTCAATAGGACGTCATCCACGTTCCAATCTGAGTCATTTCATATCCATTTTTCTTTCTTGCTTCCAGTATAAATTTGTGAAAAGACACAATCTTGGTTTCGTATTCTATAGGTATTTTTGGTGCCATCCTAGTTTTTGTGCGCATAGCAAGATCACATCTTTTCATAAATCTATATCACCATCTGCATTGACACCATTAACATCTGCATTGTATGTTGTCTCCGAGTTTGCATGGGTTTCCTCCGGGTTCTCCCACTCTCCAAACACATACAGATAGAGATATTGTGAGCCCCAATGGGGACAGTGATGATAATGTCTGTAAAGTGCTGTGGAATAGGGTAGTCCAATATACAGTACCATAGGCAATGCATAATAAAAAAATACGGTAATACCGGTACCGTAATTGCGGTAATTTTTCTGTCCACTGTACGTGTGAGAGTTTTTTTTTAATTAAACAAGCTGGAGTTTTTATTGGTACCAATTTGTGATACGATACTTATGATTTTTCAATCACTTTTTATGCGGCGGGATGAAAAAAAAGCGTGTGCACAGATTTGTGAAATAATGTATTTTTTGATGGGTTAAAAGTTTTTTTCTGGCACCGTTTGCTTCTGGATTGGGAAATGAGTAGTGCTGACATCCTACCATCAAAGCGAACCAACCTAGGCACCTGCATGACACCTCAGTTGCCAATCATGCATCTGTCCATGTGTGAATGCCGCTCACCTCCCAATGCAGAAGTACCGTTAACCCGGTAAAGGGAACCTGACAGCTGATACATGCTACCGTAATCCAAGGACAGCATGTATCAGACACTGGCTGTATGATCTAAGCCATGTATGGTATGCTTCACTCTGAAATGCTCCGGCGTTTCAGAGAAATACACACCATACCGTACCTTTTCCCCTCCTGTTGCCAATCACTGACAGGTCTCTTCCTGTATGCTCACTCAGAAATAAAATTGTCACTCAAAGGGAGCGGATGGGGAGCAGCCGCTGGGGACCCACATGTCTGACTAGTCTTCAGGTGGCTTTTAAATTACGGGCTGTCCAATGCACAGGCAGCGTGTATTAGCGTAACAATGGGCTGTATGACTTTAGCCACTTTTTTCCCCTCTGAAATACTGTGGCATTTCAGAGAAAAAAAGTGGCTAAACTCATACAGCTCGTTGCTACACTAATGCCTGCAGCGTGTGGAGCTCCCGCTAGGGCCGTGGGGTACGCAGGCCGGGTCCGACTCTTCTTAAGGGGGTGGTCACGGCAGCAGTGACCTGTTCCGTGTCCCTGTGAGTCCAATAAAAGTTATGAAATGAAGGGGCGATAGAGCCTATAGGGAGTTAGTTGGTGACGCCACCTGTGGTGTTCGGCAATGGATGGCCGACGCTGCTTAAGGGAACCGCTGGGGTTGATGGTGACACAGCTGGGATGGTTTCTGCTCCCCACAGGTGGAGTTGGGCCCCAGGGCTACTGGTATAGTTGGTAAAGGATCGTAGATGATGGGGTGCAGGACTGAGGGTACAGGAAATGACTGGAGGACACAAGGATTGCAGTTTCCTTTACCTTTACTTGTTAGGTGCAGGTGCAGTCCGGGGCACGGGTAACAGGGGATGATGGAGTCCTGGCAGCCTGGAAGCAACTTAAGATCCACCTAGCCAGGTGGGTTTGGAGACCTTCCTTCTGCATTATTTTCTTAGGTCCTTGCTGCTTTAAGCTCTGTTCAAGTTCCTCTCCTTCTAATCTGTACGGCAGACAGCATGAGGCTATCATGGGCACTGCCTTATCACTGGCAGCCCCGCCTCTTGGTCTGCTGCCGTGCCTACAGGGGTTCAGTGTGGCCAGGGAGCTGGCAGTTCCCTGCCCTCCAGATTCGGCTGTCGGTGTGTACAGCACCCACACAGCCAAGGACTGTGGCGTCCTCTTTGTCAGCGTTCTGTTCTGGGGTGAGCCTGGCTACAGCTCCACTCCCTAGGTTCTCCTCGACTTGCCTGCTCTCCTCTCCCTCTCAGACTCAGACTCTAACTCCACCTCCAGGCCAGAACTTATAGGGAAGCTCCCCTGAAACCAGGTGTTAGAGCTCCCCCTTCTGGTCTGGAGTCAGGAAGGTATTGGATGCTGGTATTACCTGGTAAGGGGACCCCTCATTGCTTCCAGATATGACATCACCCCCTGTGAGGGAGGCAATACCACTGCGGCAACCGGACTCCTGGAGTGCCACACCTGTGCAGTAGACAGCTTGTATTTAGCACACATGTCACCTTTAATATGTCATAGGTGCCATTTATTGTATATCAAGTGCTTTGAAGAACTATAACTCCCAACATGTCCTGCAGCTCCTGTAATATGCTGGGAGTTATAGTTCACCACAGCAGTGATAGTGCTTTAACTTTTTTTTACTTTTAATTGAAATTACCGTTGCAACACTAGACAGGAAATAGACGTTCTCCCATCCAGATCACGAGCCGCAGTGACAACAGTAACTGAAGAGGCAGGGCCAGTACGTCACTGCAGCACGTGGCCGGATGTGAGAATGCCTACTTCCTGTTTAGCGTGGCCGCAGTATACCGTATTCACAGTGGCGGTGCCAACACACCTCCGTGACTCTACCGCCGGCAGCTCCCGCAGTGGCTGCTACATCGCCGACAGCTCCAGCAGGGAAACTGCACCACTGACAGACCTCAGCGACTCCACCACTGGCGGCTCCCACAGTGCCGCTCCACAGCCGATGGCTCCCGCAGTGGCCGCACCACCACCGGCGGCTCCCACAGTGGCCGCTCCATCGCTGGCGGCACCAGCAGGGCCGCTCCAGTGCCAACAAACCTCTGTGACCCCACTGCCGGCGGCTGCAGCAGGGCTGCACCACTGACAGACCTCAGCAACTCCACCGCCGGTGGCTCCCGCAGTGGCCGCTCCACCGCCGGTGGCTCCCGCAGTGGCCGCTCCACCGCCGATGGCTCCCGCAGTGGCCACTCCATCGCTGGCAGCTCCAGCAGGGCCGCTTCAGTGCTGACAAACCTCCGTGACTCCACCACCGGCGGCTCCAGAAGGGCCGCACCACTGACAGACCTCAGCGACTCTACCACTGGTGGCTCCCTGTTATGACCTGGTGCTTAGGAGCACCCGGAATGACCTGATAGTTAAAACTCACACAGGACGAGCTCTGGGATGTGGGAGCTCTGCTGACCGCAAGCCCTAATCCTATCACACACACACTAAAAATAGCCGTGGAGCGCTCCTGACCAGACCTAGGCGCCTCGTCACAGCCTAAGAACTATCTAGCCCTAGAGATAGAAAATAAAGCCTACCTTGTCTCAGAGAAATTCCCCAAAGGTAAAGCAAGCCCCCCACATATATTGACTGTGAGTAAAGATGAAAGTCACAAACGCAGAAATGAAACAGGTTTCAGCAAAGGGAGGCCAGACATACTAAATAGACAGAGGATAGGAAAGGTAACTTTGCGATCAGCACAAAAACCTACAAAAGACCACGCAGAGTGTGCAAAAAGGACCTCCGCACCGACTCACGGTGCGGAGGGGCCACTCTGCATCCCAGAGCTTCCAGCTAGCAAGACAAAATCATGATAACCAGCTGGACAAGAAAACAGTGAACAAATAATGACTACCAGGAACTTAGCTTCTGCAGGAGAAGGCAGGTCACCAGAGAGATCCAGGAGCGAACTGAAGCAATGCAAAAACATTGACAGCTGGCATGGAGTAACGATCTGAGGGAAGTTAAATAGAGCAGCCAACCAAAGGATAAACCACGTCACCTGTGTAAGGAACCTCAGAAGCAGCAGCTTCACTCATAGCCACCAGAGGGAGCCCATAGACAGAACTCGCCGAAGTGCCTTTCACGACCACAGGAGGGAGCTCGACAACAGAATTCACAACAGCTCCCGCAGTGGCTGCTCCACCGCCAGTGGCTCCCGCAGTTGCCGCTCCAGCGCTGACAGACCTCAGCTACTGCGCCACCAGCGGTTCTGGCAGGGCCGCTCCACTGCCGGCGGCTCCCGCATTGGCCACTCCACCACCGGCGACTCTGGAGGGCCGCTCCAGTACCGATGGACATCTGTGACGTCACCGCCAGCAGCTCCCAGGTCCTGCATTGTCGCTCAACCGACGCCAGTTCCCAGCTCCTGCTATGCTGCTCAACCCCATCTACAGGTACATTCTGACTATAAGGCGCACCCTCATTTTCCCCCTGAGTTCACCTCTGGTCAGGCGGGGCCGCTGCATAGCCTCAGTGACTACTGCTGACGTCACTGAGCATGCGCAGACTCACAGCCTGACCTGAGGTGAACTCGGCAGATGGGAAATAGTTCAGAAACTTTCCCACGCTACAGAGTTCATGTCCGGTCAGGTGGGGAGGCAGCTTTTCATTTATTACACAGTGGTTTACAGCTGGGACGATAGCATTAGCACTGCTCCCGGTTGTAAACTATTTAACCCCTTGAGATGGATTTTTTTTTACAGGAGAATGAGGGCTTTGCTTGCTTGCTTGATAGAGTAATAAAGGTGGAAAACTTGTGTGTTTAATTATTTCATTAAAAGACTTTATTCTTAATGTATGTGTATTTTTTAACCCTTTCATGCTATTGCATTAATAATGGAGAGGTGTCTTATTGACACCTCTCCATTATTAACCGGGCTTAATGTCACCTTGTAATAGCAAGGTGACATTAGCCCCTTATTACCCCATATGCCACTGATACAAGGCAATGGGAAGAGAGAGGCTAAGTGCCAGAACTGATGCATCTTATAGATGCGCCTTTTCTGGGGCGGCTGTTTTCTGGTATTTTTAGCCGGGGGGTCAATATCCATGGCCCCTTCCTAGGCTATGAATATCAGCCCGCAGCTGTCTTCATAGCCTTTCTGGCTATAAATTATAGGGGGACCCCCATGTCATTTTTTTGGGGGGTCCCTCTATTAGAATAGCCAGTAAAGGCGGGCTGTTATTAATAGCCTGGGAAGAGCCAAGGGTATTAACCCCTTGCCAGGCTAAAAATATCAGCCCCGGCCGTCGGCTTTTTCTCTCTGGTGAAGAAAGCAGTGCGTGAGACCACGCAATTTTTTTCGCTTGTAGGATGGAAGTTGTGGAGCCGATAAATAGGCTTCCACATTATTTATTCATGATTTTCTCTGCTGGGATCCATTATATTTCCATTTTGCAAGCCGGCGAGAAAATCTCACCTTACGGATGCCATACAGATGTCACACGGATGTCACACGGATGCTTAGATGCGAGAAAATCGTATTCTTGCATTGCACATGGATGACATATATGGATCACTGTTCAGGGAACATTGATGCGATTCTCGTCCGTGAAAAACAGACCGATTTTTTTATACGTTATGTGTGACTCCAGCCTAAGTGCCAGAATTGGCGCATCTTAGAGATGCGTCTTTTTGGAGGCAGCTGAGAGCTGATGTTTTTAGCCTTTTCAGTATCCGAATACGGCTGAGAACATAAATGGTGATGTGAGCTGCCCCGCAGATTAACACTTGTCTGAGTGCTATACGATGTTTTCTCACATAGAACTCATCCGTATTCTACAGTAGTGTGATGCCGGCCTAAGTCTGGGTCCACTCCCAGCAGTTCAGTTCCCAGAGATTATAAATTTAATACCTATGCTAGGTGAATCATGTAGTTAGTGGGAAAGCTTTGACAATAAAAAAGGGTGCTAGGACCTATTTAAAATTCTGAAATTAATCAAGAAACAATTTTTAACATATTTAACTAAACATAAAAAAAAATGTTAAAACTTTAAAAGCAGATATACATCTAAAATGTCTAATTTCAGCTGGCTTTGGCCCCTGTAGAAAATGTTTGAGAGGCTCTTAATTTACGAGATACCACATCAGCATACATGGAATAATCCCATTTTATAGCAACAGCCGATGTGTAAAGATGAAGATGACTTGATAACATAACTGTCATTACAATGGACCAGTTAATTCTGGATCTTTTTTGCTACACTGTAAATTCACTGGTGTCGTAGGACTCTAGTATTCTGTGCCTTAAGGACCACTCTCTTGAAGAGTGAGATAAATTACTGTGCAGTAGCTTGTGAACCTAATATAAGGCACTTCATAATAACTAAGTAAATGTAATCTGTAGCTCATAATCTCAGAAGTAATTAATGCACCCCTTCCCGACCTGTGACACAGCGTATGCGTCATGAAAGTTGGTGCCAATCCGACCTGTGACGCATATGCTGTGTCACAGAATGATCGCGTCCCTGTAGATCCGGTGAAAGGGTTAACTCCCATTTCACCCGATCTGCAGGGACAGGGGGAGTGGTAGTTTAGCCCAGGGGGGGTGGCTTCACCCCCCCCGTGGCTACGATCGCTCTGATTGGCTGTTGAAAGTGAAACTGCCAATCAGAGCGATTTGTAATATTTCACCTATTATAACTGGTGAAATATTACAATCCAGCTATGGCCGATGCTGCAATATCATCGGCCATGGCTGGAAACACTGATGTGCCCCCACCCCACCCCACCGATCGCCCCCCCAGCCCTCCAATCTGTCCTTTACACTGCTCCGCTCCCCTCCGTCCTCCTGTCCGCTCCCCCCCGTGCTCTTGTCCGCTCACCCCCGTGCTCCAATCCCACCCCCGTGCTCCAACCACCCCCCCTGCAGTCCGATCCAACCCCCCTGCAGTCCGATCCACCCCCCCTGCAGTCCGATTCACCCCCCGATGTTCCAATGCACCCCCCCCCCCCCCGTGCTCCGATCACGCAGCAGTGTTCCATCAGGTTTACAGTACCATGTAAACCTATGGAAAACCAAATCCGCTGCGCCCATGGTGCGGAAAATACAGCGCGGAAACGCTGCGTTGTATTTTCCGCAGCATGTCAATTCTTTGTGCGGATTCCGCGGCGTTTTACACCTGTTCCTTAATAGGAATCCGCAGGTGAAATCCACACAAAAAACACTGGAAATCCACGGTAAATCCGCAGGTAAAACGCAGTGCCTTTTACCCGCGGATTTTTCAAAAATGGTGCTGAAAAATCTTACACGAATCCACAACGTGGGCACATAGCCTTAGGGTTAGGGTTGGAATTAGGGTTGTGGTTAGGGTTAGGGGTGTGTTGGGGTTAGGGTTGTTGTTAGGGGTGTGTTGCGGTTAGGGTTGTGATTAGGGTTATGGCTACAGTTGGGATTAGGGTTAGGGGTGTGTTGGGGTTAGTGTTGGAGGTAGTATTGAGGGGTTTCCACTGTTTAGGCACATCAGGGGTCTCCAAACGCAACATGGCGCCACCATTGATTCCAGCCAATCTTGTATTCAAAAAGTCAAATGGTGCTCCCTCACTTCCGAGCCCCGACGTGTGCCCAAACTGTGGTTTACCCCCACATATGGGGTACCAGCATACTCAGGACAAACTGCGCAACAATTACTAGGGTCCAATTTCTCCTGTTACCCTTGTGAAAATAAAAAAATGCTTGCTAAAACATCATTTTTGAGGAAAGAAAAATGATTTTTTATTTTCACGGCTCTGCGTTGTAAACATCTGTGAAGCACTTGGGGGTTCAAAGTGCTCACCACATATCTGGATAAGTTCCTTGGGGGGTCTAGTTTCTAAAATGGGGTCACTTGTGGGGGGTTTCTACTGTTTAGGCACACCAGGGGCTCTGCAAACGCAACGTGACACCCGCAGACCATTCCATCAAAGTCTGCATTTCAAAAGTCACTACTTCCCTTCTGAGCCCCGACGTGTGCCCAAACAGTGGTTTACCCCCACACATGGGGTATCAGCGTACTCAGGAGAAACTGGACAACAACTTTTGGGGTCTAATTTCTCCTGTAACCCTTGGGAAAATAAAAAATTCTGGGCTAAATAATTATTTTTGAGGAAAGAAAACGTATTTATTATTTTCACGGCTCTGCGTTATAAACTTCTGTGAAGCACTTGGGGGTTCAAAGTGCTCACCACACATCTAGATAAGTTCCTTTTGGGGTCTAGTTTCCAAAATGGGGTCACTTGTGGGGGGTTTCTACTGTTTAGCCACATCAAGGGCTCTGCAAACGCAACGTGACGCCCGCAGAGCATTCCATCAAAGTCTGCATTTCAAAACGTCACTACTTCACTTCCGAGCCCCGGCATGTGCCCAAACAGTAGTTTACCCCCACATATGGGGTATCACCGTACTCAGGAGAAACTGGACAACAACTTTTGGGGTCAAATTTCTCCTGTTACCCTTGGGAAAATAAAAAATTGCAGGCTAAAATATCATTTTTGAGAAAATAATTTTTTTTTTATTTTCATGGCTCTGCGTTATAAACTTCTGTGAAGCACTTGGGGGTTCAAAGTCCTCACCACACATCTAGATTAGTTCCTTTGGGGGTCTAGTTTCCAAAATGGGGTCATTTGTGGGGGATCTCCAATGTTTAGGCACACAAGGGCTCTCCAAACGTGACATGGTGTCCGCTAATGATTGGAGCTAATTTTCCATTTAAAAAGCCAAATGGCGTGCCTTCCCTTCCGAGCCCTGCTGTGCGCCCAAACAGTGGTTTACCCCCACATATGGGGTATCAGCGTACTCAGGACAAACTGGACAACAACATTTGGGGTCCAATTTCTCGTAATACCCTTGGCAAAATAGGAAATTCCAGGCTAAAAAATCATTTTTGAGGAAAGAAAAGTTATTTTTTATTTTCATGGCTCTGCGTTATAAACTTCTGTGAAGCACCTGGGGGTTTAAAGTGCTCAATATGCATCTAGATAAGTTCCTTGGGGGGGTCTAGTTTCCAAAATGGGGTCACTTGTGGGGGAGCTCCAATGTTTAGGCACACAGGGGCTCTCCAAACGCGACATGGTGTCCGCTAACAATTGGAGCTAATTTTCCATTCAAAAAGTCAAATGGCGTGCCTTTTCTTCCGAGCCCTGCCGTGTGCCCAAACAGTGGTTTACCCCCACATATGAGGTATCGGCGTACTTGGGAGAAATTGCCCAACAAATTTTAGGATCCATTTTATCCTATTGCCCATGTGAAAATGAAAAAATTGAGGCGAAAAGAAATTTTTTGTGAAAAAAAATTACTTTTTCATTTTTACAGATCAATTTGTGAAGCACCTGAGGGTTTAAAGTGCTCACTAGGCATCTAGATAAGTTCCTTGGGGGGTCTAGTTTCCAAAATGGGGTCACTTGTGGGGGAGCTCCAATGTTTAGGCACACAGGGGCTCTCCAAACGCGACATGGTGTCCGCTAACGATGGAGATAATTTTTCATTCAAAAAGTCAAATGCCGCTCCTTCCCTTCCGAGCCTTACCATGTGCCCAAACAGTGGTTTACCCCCACATATGAGGTATCGGTGTACTCAGGAGAAATTGCCCAACACATTTTAGGATCCATTTTATCCTGTTGCGCATGTGAAAATGAAAAAAATGAGGCTAAAAGAATTTTTTTGTGAAAAAAAGTACTTTTTCATTTTTACGGATCAATTTGTGAAGCACCTGGGGGTTCAAAGTGCTCACTATGCATCTAGATAAGTTCCTTGGGGTGTCTAGTTTCCAAAATGGGGTCACTTGTGGGGGAGCTCCAATTTTTAGGCACACGGGGGCTCTCCAAACGTGACATGGTGTCCGCTAAAGAGTGGAGCCAATTTTTCATTCAAAAAGTCAAATGGCGCTCCTTCCCTTCCAAGCCCTGCCGTGCGCCCAAACAGTGGTTTATCCCTACATATGAGGTATCGGCGTACTCAGGACAAATTGGACAACAACTTTCGTGGTTCAATTTCTCCTTTTACCATTGTGAAATCAAAAAAAATTGTTGCTAAAAGATAATTTTTGTGACTAATAAGTTAAATGTTCATTTTTTCCTTCCATGTTGCTTCTGCTGCTGTGAAGCACTTGAAGGGTTAATAAACTTCTTGCATGTGGTTTTGTGCACCTTGAGGGGTGCAGTTTTTAGAATGGTATCATTTTTGGGTATTTTCAGCCATATAGACACCGTGAACTGACTTCAAATGTGAGGTGGTCCCTAAAAAAAATGGTTTTGTAAATTTCGTTGTAAAAATGAAAAATCGCTGGTCAAATTTTAACCCTTATAACTTCCTAGCAAAAAAAAAATGTGTTTCCAAAATTGTGCTGATGTAAAGTATACATGTGGGAAATGTTATTTAAATTATTTAAACTATTTTGTGTCACATAACTCTCTGGTTTAACAGAATAAAAATTCAAATTGTGAAAATTGCGAAATTTTCAAAATTTTCGCCAAATTTCCATTTTTATCACAAATAAACGCATAATTTATTGACCTAAATTTACCACTAACATGAAGCCCAATATGTCACGAAAAAACAATCTCAGAACCGCTAGGATCCGTTGAAGCGTTCCTGAGTTATTACCTCATAAAGGGACACTGGTCAGAATTGCAAAAAACGGCCAGGTCATTAAGGTCAAAATAGGCTGGGTCATGAAGGGGTTAATGCAAAGGCTTCTGTATTTTCACGCATGAAATAACAAATGTCTCTGTCTCTTTTATGTGAGTCTATAATTGGTGAACAAGTTTGTGGGAATGCTGGGTCACCAATTTTCTGACAGTGTAAACAAGTCAGGAATTACCTGATGAACGAGCAAAACGATCGTTGGGAGTTTGAATTGATGTTATTGCATGTGAGTCGCCCACCAGGACAATGGGGATACTCAGTACTGGGTCCGATTGCACTCAAAGGGGATGTTACGGTGGCTGCGACCCAGTCTGTGGCCCTGGGACTCAATTAAAGAGGAAAGGTCTTTTAAGGGAATTGTGAAATTCTATTTTCGTGACACCACCTGTGGTTCTCGGTCAATAGGGACTGACGCTGCTTAAAGGGGTCCTCTGGGGTGATGTTGTGGCAGCAAGATGGTGACACTTCCCGCAGGTGAAGCGGGATCCCCAGGGCTGCCAAGGTGTATGGCAGGGATGATGTGTTGCCGGTAAATAACAGGAGACACAGGGTTGCAGTCTTTACCTGGTTTACTGGTGGTAGCAGGCCACAGTCCAGGGTACCCGCAACAGGTACAGAAGGAGTCCAGGCAGCCCAGAAACAGGCGGAAATCCCCTTGGCAGGTCAGGTTGGGAGCCTTCCACTATGTGCTGCTTTCCTGGTCCTGCTTTTATTCCACAGTAGATAATAACACAAGAGGAGTGAGGGCCCTAGTCGCAAGCTTACAACCTATGAAGAAGTGATAGGTAGTTAGATTAGTGAAGCAAGGTTATAAGCAAGTCTAGAAATGTGTTTTCGCATTAATTGGATTGTCTGGGGTAGTGCATTCCAGAAAACTGGTGCAGCACAAGAGAATACCTTGAGGCGGGAGTGGAAGGTTTGATTTATAGAGGATGTTAGTCTTAGGTCATTATTAAAATTCTGAGTTTTTAGAACTGCAAGCTTTCAGTACAGTGAATCAAATCTCTTATCTCTACAGCATATGGATGTCAGGAATGTTCTCTGCATTCATGGAGCTGTGCATTCTAGCGCTCTATGTCACATATTTGTCACATATTTATTTACAATAAGGTAAGCGCTGTCCCCACTGCGTGTGGTGCTGAAAGCGGCATTCATCTCTTGTCCCCTGCAGGAGACAAGAGATGAAAAATCAAGTATTTTTTTTGTTTGTGTTAAAAATAAAGTTTGGGGGTCACCTCCGGCCTCCCATCCCCTGTGTGCCCGCCCGCTTGCAGAGAAATACTCACCCAGCTCCTGCGATGTCTCCTCTCTGCGCTGGCAGCAGGTCCTGTGTGAGCAGTCACGTGTTACCGCTCATTACAGTGATGAATATGCGCATATTCATCACTGTAATGAGCGGTACCACACAGGACCTGCTGCCAGCGCTGAGAGGAGACATCCATCAATCTTGGGTAGCCGAGACCCCAAAGAACATGATTCAGGGGTTTTTTACCTACCCCCGGGTTGCGATCGCCGGTAATTAACCGTTTACCAGCGGTCACAAAAAAAACAAACCGCGATTTCCCATTTAATTTCTCTGTCCTCCGATGTGATCGCACATCAGAAGACAGAGAAATGGGGTCCCCGATAGCCCCCCGATACTCACCTGTCTCCCCCAGTGCTCCTCATGGCTCCCGATGGGGGCTGCCATCTTGTTCCGGCCAAAAAATGGCGGGCGCATGCGCAGTGTGCCCGCCGGCCGGCACCCGGAAAATCTTTGGGGTCTCGGCTGCGAGGGGTAGCCGAGACCCCAAAGAACATAATCGGGGTTGGTTTTAACAGACCCCTGTTTTAAAATCACCGGTAATTAACTGTTTAACGGCGGCCGCAAAAAAAAAAAGCTATGTGTCATTCTCTGTCAGAGAAAAATCTATGTGTCATCAGAGGACAGAGAAATAGGGGGATTCGGGGACCCTGCTATACTTACCGGTGTCCCTAGGTCCTCCTGCATCCCCTCCTGCCCGCTGGCTTCTTCATCCGGTAAGAAAATGGTGGGCGCATGCGCAGTGCGTTGGGGCTAAATTTAAGGTTAGGGTTGGGGCTAAATTTAGGGTTAGGCCGGCGTCACACTGGCGTATTGCATCCGATGGGAGAGCATCGGATGCGATATAGTAATGACACTCGGCTCCTGCTTGCAGCAGAGCAGGAGCCGAGTGTCATGCGTCTGTGCTCCGATTCTCTCGCACAGGGAGGATCGGAGCACAGCTGCGGAGGAAGCGGAGAATTTCTCCATCTCCTCCATTGCTGTGGTCCGCTTATAACGCACATCACTCGGATGATATCCGAGTGGTGTGCGCTGTCTCACTCACACCCATAGGCTTATATAGGTGCGAGTGAGCCGAAAGTTTTCCTTGGTCCGAATCAATCGCAGAGGAAAACGGCCGACAAAAAGTCGGCTAATGGGAGCTGCCCCATAGTTTAAAATTGGCCGTTTAAAACACCAGTGTGACGCCGGCCTTAGGGTTAGGGTTGGGGCTAAATTTAGGGTTAGGGCTAGGGTTAGGGCTAGGGTTAGGCTTCTTTCACACTTGTGTCGGTACGGGGCCGTCGCAATGCGTCGGCCTGATGTACCGACGCACATTGTGAAAATTGTGCACAACGTGGGCAGCGGATGCAGTTTTTCAACGCATCCGCTGCCCAGTCTATGTCCTGGGGAGGAGGGGGCGGAGTTACGGCCACGCATGCGCGGTCGGAAATGGCGGACGCGACATACAAAAAAAGTTACATTGAACTTTTTTTGTGATGACAGTCCGCCAAAACACAACGGATCCAGTGCACGATGAACGCGACGTGTGGTGATCCGTCGCGATCCTTCGGCAATACAAGTCTATGGGCAAAAAACACATCCTGCGGGCACATTTGCAGGATCCATTTTTTGTCCAAAACGACAGATTGAACGGATGCCACACGACACAAGTGTGAAAGTAGTCTTAGGGCTAGGGTTAGGGTTGGGGCTAAAGTTAGGGCTAGGGTTAGGGTTGGGCTAGGGTTGGGGTTGGGGCTAAAGTTAGGGCTAGGGTTAGGATTAGGGTTGGGGCTAAATTTAGGGTTAGGGTTAGGGTTGGGGCTAAAGTTAGGGTTAGGGTTGGGGCTAAAGTTAGGGCTAGGGTTGCAGCTAAAGTTAGGGTTAGAGTTGGGATTAGGGTTAGGGTTTGGATTAGGGTTGGTATTAGGGTTAGGGTTGGCACTAGGGTTACGCTTGAGATTATGGTTCGTTTTGGGATTAGGGTTAAGGTTAGGGTTGGGATTAGGGTTAGGGGTGTATTGGGATTAGGGTTAGGTTTGAGGTTAGTGTTGAGATTAGGATTAGGGGTGTGTTGGATTTAGTGTTTTGATTAGGGTTATGGTTAGGGTTGAGATTAGGGTTGTTTTGGGGATAGGGTTGTGATTATCGTTAGGGTTGTGATTAGGATTATGGATCGGGTTGGGATTAGGGTTAGGGGTGCGTTGGGGTTAGGGTTGGAGTTAGAATTGGGGGGTTTCCACTGTTTAGGTACATCAGGGGGTCTCCAAACACGACAGCCAATTTTGCACTCAAAAAGTCAAATGGTGCTCCCTCCCTTCTGAGCTCTGCCGTGCACCCAAACAGTGGTTTACCCCCACATTTGGGGCATCAGCGTACTCGGTATAAATTGGACAACAACTTTTGGGGTCCAATTTCTCTTGTTACCCTTGTGAAAATAAAAACTTGGTGGCTAAAAAAGTTTTTTTGTGGAAAAAAAATATTTTTTATTTTCACGACTCTGAATTATAGACTTCTGTGAAGCACTTGGGCATTCAAAGTTCTCACCACACCCCATGAGGGTCTAGTTTCCAAAATGGGGTCACTTGTGTTTTTTTTTACTGTTTAGGTACATCAGGGGCTCTGCAAATGCAACATAACGCCTGCAGACCATTCTATCAAAGTCTGCATTCCAAAACGGCGCTCCTTCCATTCCGAGCTCTGCCATGCGCTCAAACAGTGGTCCCCCCCACATATGGGGTATCAGCCTACTCAGCATAAATTGCAAAATACATTTTGGGGTCCAATTTCTCCTGTTACCCTTGTGAAAGTAAAAATTTGGAGGTGAAAAGATCATTTTTGTGGAAAAAATATGATTTTTTTATTTTCATGGCTCTACATTATAAACTTCTGTGAAGCAGTTGGGGGTTCATAGTGCTCACCACACATCTAGATATGCTCTTTGGGGGGTCTAGTTTCTAAAGTGGGGTCACTTGTTGGCGGTTTCTACTGTTTAGGTACATCAGGAGCTCTGCAAATGCAACATGATGCCCACAGACCACCCCATCAAAGTCTGCATTCCAAGCGGCGCTCCGATGGGTGCCCAAACAGTGCCCCCCCCACATATGGGGTATCAGCATACTCAGGACAAACTGGTCAACAGATTTTGGGGTCCAATGTCTCCTGTTACCCTTGAGAAAATAAAAAATTGCAGGCTAAAAAATCATTTTTGAGAAAAAAAAAAGGATTTTTTATTTTCACGGCTTTACTTTATAAATTTCTGTGAAGCACTTGGGGATTTAAAGTGCTCACCACCATCTAGATAAGTTCCTTAAGGGGTCTAGTTTCCAAAATGGGGTCACTTGTGGGGGATTTCTACTGTTTAGGCACATCAGGGGCTCTCCAAACGCGACATGGCGTCCGATCTCAATTCCAGCCAATTCTACATTGAAAAAGTCAAACGGCACTCCTTCTCTTCCAAGCTCTGCGGTGCGCTCAAACAATGGTTTACCCCAACATATGGGGTATCGACGTACTCAGGAGAAATTGCACAACAACTTTTGTGGTCTAATTTCTCCTGTTACCCTTGTGAAAATAAGAATTTGTGGGTGAAAATATCATTTTTGTGTAAACAAATGCGATTTTTTATTTTCACGGCTCTGCGTTATAAATTTCTGTGAAGCACTTAGGGGTTCAAAGTGCTCACCACACATCTACACAAGTTCCTTAAGGGGTCTAGTTTCCAAAATGGTGTCACTTGTGGGGGGTTTCCACTGTTTAGGCACATCAGGGGCTCTCTAAACATGACATGGCATCCGATCTCAATTCCAGCCAATTCTGCATTGAAAAAGTCAAACGGCGCTCCTTCACTTCCAAGCTCGTCAGTGCGCCCAAACAGTGGTTTACTCTCACATATGGGGTATCAGCGTATTCAGGAGAAATTGCACAACACAATTTATGGTTACATTTCTGTTTTTACACTTGTGAAAATAAAAAAAATGGTTCTGAAGTAAAATGTTTGCAAAAAAAAGTTAAATGTTCATTTTTTCCTTCCACATTGTTTCAGTTCCTGTAAAGCACGTAAAGGGTTAATAAACTTCTTGAATATGGTTTTGAGCACCTTGAGGGGTGCAGTTTTTAGAATGATGTCACACTTGGTTATTTTCTGTCATATGGACCCCTCAAAATGACTTCAAATGTGATGTGGTCCCTAAAAAAAATGGTGTTGTAAAAATGAGAAATTGCTGGTCAACTTTTATCCCTTATAACTCCCTAACAAAAAAAAATTGTTTCCAAAATTGTGCTGATGTAAAGTAGACATGTGGGAAATGTTATTTATTAACTATTTTTTTGTGACATATCTCTCTGATATAAGGGCATAAAAATACAAAGTTTGAAAATGGCTAAATTTTAAATTTTTTTGCCATATTTCCGTTTTTTTTCCATAAATAATCGCAAGTAATATCGAAGAAATGTTACCACTAACATGAAGTACAATATGTCACGAAAAAACAATCTCTGAATCAGCGGGATCTGTTAAAGCGTTCCAGAGTTAAAACCTCATAAAGTGACAGTGGCCATTGTAAAAAATGGCCTGGTCATTAAGTACCAAATTGGCTCTGTCACTAAGGGGTTAAGGTGGGTAGGGTTTTTTTTCCAACCTTGATATTTGGTGCGCAGTAAAACTGTCGTACTACTCGTGAGAGGATCACATTGCAATCCTCAGACTGGCCGGCAGCTCTCCTGACCTGAGTGTGACGGCTGCATAGAAATATATACTGTCACAATCAGGTAAGGAGAGCCAACAGCCAGTTTGAGCGTTGCAATGTGATACCTGCAGGGCCGGCGTCAGCACCCGGCACAGCGGGGCAAATGCCGGGGCCTTGGGAAGAAAGGGGGGCCCACTAGCAGCTGGGAGAGCAGAGCAGGAGATAACATGCTCTCTCCGCCCACAAAGTCACTGCTGGCTGCGTTCTCTTAACCCCTATGTGCCAGCTCTGACACAAGCATCTTCTCACTCAGTCAGTGCAGCCAGGCAGGCACACATAGGGGTTAAGAGAAGGCAGCCAGCGTGACTGTTTGTGGGCGGAGAGAGCAGTTCTCTGCTCTGGCCCCTGGCTGGCTGCAGACAGTGCTGCTGAGCTGAACTTATCAGGAAGATTCCGGAGGAGCTAGTCCTACCAGAGTGCAAAGGTATCCAGCAATAATTGCAGTTGGTCCTGTGGCTCAGTCTGCTGCTGTCTGTCTCTGCTGCCTAAAAATGTGGGTGATGTCTGGAGGAGCAGCTGGTGGGGTGCAGCCTGCAGCCACCCAGCTCTCCCAGAACCCCAGAATACATGCATGCTGCACCAAACCTGCACCAGTGGGGTAGGAAGAAGCTTAACCCCTTCCCATCTGTATGAAGGTTATTGCTAAACCTTAAATATAACAATCTGACCCGCATAAATGGGGTTAACCAGATGCCAGGAGGAAGGGGAGCTGCTGCCATGTGGGCTGTAGGTTGGGGCCCCGTGGCCCCATGCTGGTGACTGGAGGGACTCTGCCCAGTGCTGGCATGTGGGTGATTTCTGCTCCGGAGTCTCAGCTTCTCTCCTCCAGGTCACACTGTGCAGTCACAGCAACATTGGTTGTGTCTGTCCAGGTCCCAGCAGCTGCCACTGCTCCCACCAAGGACATGGCATCACTTAAAGGGAACCTGTCACCCCGTTTTTTGAGATTGAGCTATAAATACTGTTAAATAGGGCCTGCGCTGTGCGTTACTATAGTGTATGTAGTGTACCCTGATTCCCCATGTATGCTGAGAAATACATTACCAAAGTCGCCTTTTTCGCCTGTCAATCAGGCTGGTCTGGTCAGGTGGGCGTGTTCACAGCGCTCTTTTCTTCCCCAGCTTTCCGTTGGTGGCGTAGTGGTGTGCGCATGTCCAGAGTTCCGACTTCCCTGCGCCCACGTGAGGACACAGCGCGCGATCTGCGCTGTAATCCCTTGCATCGGTGGGGGCGGCCATCTTCCTGGGGCCGCGCGTGCGCAGATGGAGTGCTCTGCTGCACGGGGCTTCAGGAAAATGGCCGCGGGATGCCGCGCGTGCGCATTAGAGATCGCGGCAGCCATTTTCCCAAAGCCGAGATGCAAACTCGGCTTTGGGAAAATGGCCGCCGCGATCTCTAATGCGCACGCGCGACATCCCGCGGCCATTTTCCTGAAGCCCCGTGCAGCAGAGCACTCCATCTGCGCACGCGCGGCCCCAGGAAGATGGCCGCCCCCACCGATGCAAGGGATTACAGCGCAGATCGCGCGCTGTGTCTTCACGTGGGCGCAGGGAAGTCGGAACTCTGGACATGCGCACACCACTACGCCACCAACGGAAAGCTGGGGAAGAAAAGAGCGCTGTGAACACGCCCACCTGACCAGACCAGCCTGATTGACAGGCGAAAACGGCGACTTTGGTAATGTATTTCTCAGCATACATGGGGAATCAGGGTACACTACATACACTATAGTAACACACAGTGCAGGCCCTATTTAACAGTATTTATAGCTCAATCTCAAAAAACGGGGTGACAGGTTCCCTTTAACCCTTCCTCTGCAGCCACCGGCAACAAATCCACATTATTCCTTGATTAAATCAGGTTCCAACCCAATAGAGGAGCAGACATTTCCTGCTGCCATTAGGGTCCGGGAGGGGGTGACATTGGCTGCCCTGCTACTCTGTAGTGGGGGGTGACAAGTGTAACATGGGGTAACGATGAAGGAGAAATGCACAGGATAATAGTGAGAGCGACAGAGGGCAGTGTATGGTATGGAGCAGTCACGGGTGGGCTGCAGGATCCCCCCATACTGTACATGATTGCTCGGGACAGGGAGGCGTTTAATGAGCTTCTAATGACGGGGCACTAATTGGGTCATTAGGGTTTGTGGAAAGGATTCAGCATCAGGTCCCTCATTAATGCCCGAGCGATGTTACTTTGTAGCACAGATCTGTTAGGGCCGCAAAACCAAACAACGTTGTTTATGTAGAAAAGTCTTTGTTTCATAGAAAAACTTAAAACAGAAAAGATTTTAAGATACAACAACGCCCTGCTCACGACACTGCACAGCACCTCTCCTGTATATATACACTGCACAGCACCTTTCCCCCTGTATATATACACTGCACAGCACCTTTCCTCCTGTATGTATACATTGCACAGCACCTCTCCTGTATATATACACTGCACAGCACCTTTCCTCCTGTATATATACACTGCACAGTACCACTCCTCCTGTCCTGTATATATACACTGCAGAATTTACAATAGCTGTCACTCATGTAAGAAGTGAAATCTGGCATTGTACTATACATTTCTCTGCCGTATCTGTGCATCATAAATCGGGTATGTGTTAAAGGGGGGGGGCCCACTGAGACTCTTTCGCCCGGGGCCCTCAAAAACCTGGAGCCGGCCCTGGATACCTGCACATATAATACAGCAGTTTGACTGCACCATAAGGCTGCATTCACATAATGAGTATTTGCTGAGTTTTTTTATGTTTCAGATTTTTTGCAGCATTTATAGCTAAATTAGATTACTAGCTAGATTAGGTTAGGTTTTCATCCAGTTTTTGTAGCTGCAGTATTTGTCTCTTTTGGTGTGTCATGAAAGCTGCTTTGTTTTTGATACTGCCTGGTACTTGGCTTTAGCTAAATTTTATTAATACAGTCATGTGTGGATTACATGAGTTTTTAGTGCGTTTCTGCAGTAAAAAAAACACCAAAACACTAATAACGTATATATGTTTTCCAATTTCAACTATGGAAATTCTATGGGAAAAAACGGCACATGAAAATCAGCATGTCCTCAAGACAAATTGTCTTGTTGTGGATTTCACAGTGTGAAAAAAAACACAGAAGGCGTACGATTTCCAAAAAATCCCATTCATATTGATGGCTCTGTAATCTGCTGCATTTATGTAATCTGCTGCATTTCTGGCCTTAGGCCGGAGTCTCACTACCATAGATTACCGCCGAGTGCTATGCGATAAAACCAGGGCCGGCTCCAGGTTTTTGAGGGCCCCGGGCGAAAGAGTCTCAGTGGGCCCCCCCCCTTTAACACATACCCGATTTATGATGCACAGATACGGCAGAGAAATGTATAGTACAATGCCAGATTTCACTTCTTACATGAGTGACAGCTATTGTAAATTCTGCAGTGTATATATACAGGACAGGAGGAGTGGTACTGTGCAGTGTATATATACAGGAGGAAAGGTGCTGTGCAGTGTATATATACAGGAGAGGTGCTGTGCAATGTATACATACAGGAGGAAAGGTGCTGTGCAGTGTATATATACAGGGGGAAAGGTGCTGTGCAGTGTATATATACAGGAGAGGTGCTGTGCAGTGTCGTGAGCAGGGCGTTGTTGTATCTTAAAATCTTTTCTGTTTTAAGTTTTTCTATGAAACAAAGACTTTTCTACATAAACAACGTTGTTTGGTTTTGCGGCCCTAACAGATCTGTGCTACAAAGTAACATCGCTCGGGCATTAATGAGGGACCTGATGCTGAATCCTTTCCACAAACCCTAATGACCCAATTAGTGCCCCGTCATTAGAAGCTCATTAAACGCCTCCCTGTCCCGAGCAATCATGTACAGTATGGGGGGATCCTGCAGCCCACCCGTGACTGCTCCATACCATACACTGCCCTCTGTCGCTCTCACTATTATCCTGTGCATTTCTCCTTCATCGTTACCCCATGTTACACTTGTCACCCCCCACTACAGAGTAGCAGGGCAGCCAATGTCACCCCCTCCCGGACCCTAATGGCAGCAGGAAATGTCTGCTCCTCTATTGGGTTGGAACCTGATTTAATCAAGGAATAATGTGGATTTGTTGCCGGTGGCTGCAGAGGAAGGGTTAAAGGGAACCTGTCACCCCGTTTTTTGAGATTGAGCTATAAATACTGTTAAATAGGGCCTGCACTGTGTGTTACTATAGTGTATGTAGTGTACCCTGATTCCCCATGTATGCTGAGAAATACATTACCAAAGTCGCCGTTTTCGCCTGTCAATCAGGCTGGTCTGGTCAGGTGGGCGTGTTCACAGCGCTCTTTTCTTCCCCAGCTTTCCGTTGGTGGCGTAGTGGTGTGCGCATGTCCAGAGTTCCGACTTCCCTGCGCCCACGTGAAGACACAGCGCGCGATCTGCGCTGTAATCCCTTGCATCGGTGGGGGCGGCCATCTTCCTGGGGCCGCGCGTGCGCAGATGGAGTGCTCTGCTGCACGGGGCTTCAGGAAAATGGCCGCGGGATGTCGCGCGTGCGCATTAGAGATCGCGGCGGCCATTTTCCCAAAGCCGAGTTTGCATCTCGGCTTTGGGAAAATGGCTGCCGCGATCTCTAATGCGCACGCGCGGCATCCCGCGGCCATTTTCCTGAAGCCCCGTGCAGCAGAGCACTCCATCTGCGCACGCGCGGCCCCAGGAAGATGGCCGCCCCCACCGATGCAAGGGATTACAGCGCAGATCGCGCGCTGTGTCCTCACGTGGGCGCAGGGAAGTCGGAACTCTGGACATGCGCACACCACTACGCCACCAACGGAAAGCTGGGGAAGAAAAGAGCGCTGTGAACACGCCCACCTGACCAGACCAGCCTGATTGACAGGCGAAAAAGGCGACTTTGGTAATGTATTTCTCAGCATACATGGGGAATCAGGGTACACTACATACACTATAGTAACGCACAGCGCAGGCCCTATTTAACAGTATTTATAGCTCAATCTCAAAAAACGGGGTGACAGGTTCCCTTTAAGTGATGCCATGTCCTTGGTGGGAGCAGTGGCAGCTGCTGGGACCTGGACAGACACAACCAATGTTGCTGTGACTGCACAGTGTGACCTGGAGGAGAGAAGCTGAGACTCCGGAGCAGAAATCACCCACATGCCAGCACTGGGCAGAGTCCCTCCAGTCACCAGCATGGGGCCACGGGGCCCCAACCTACAGCCCACATGGCAGCAGCTCCCCTTCCTCCTGGCATCTGGTTAACCCCATTTATGCGGGTCAGATTGTTATATTTAAGGTTTAGCAATAACCTTCATACAGATGGGAAGGGGTTAAGCTTCTTCCTACCCCACTGGTGCAGGTTTGGTGCAGCATGCATGTATTCTGGGGTTCTGGGAGAGCTGGGTGGCTGCAGGCTGCACCCCACCAGCTGCTCCTCCAGACATCACCCACATTTTTAGGCAGCAGAGACAGACAGCAGCAGACTGAGCCACAGGACCAACTGCAATTATTGCTGGATACCTTTGCACTCTGGTAGGACTAGCTCCTCCGGAATCTTCCTGATAAGTTCAGCTCAGCAGCACTGTCTGCAGCCAGCCAGGGGCCAGAGCAGAGAACTGCTCTCTCCGCCCACAAACAGTCACGCTGGCTGCCTTCTCTTAACCCCTATGTGTGCCTGCCTGGCTGCACTGACTGAGTGAGAAGATGCTTGTGTCAGAGCTGGCACATAGGGGTTAAGAGAACGCAGCCAGCAGTGACTTTGTGGGCGGAGAGAGCATGTTATCTCCTGCTCTGCTCTCCCAGCTGCTAGTGGGCCCCCCTTTCTTCCCAAGGCCCCGGCATCGCTGTGCCGGGTGCTGACGCCGGCCCTGGATAAAACACTTCATAGCGCTCAGCCCAGTGTTACTCTATGGGGCAGATCACATCTGTGATTATTTTCTCATGCCGAATCGGCATGCGAGAACAATCAGAGCAATCACTTTCTCCGCCTCCTCCGCAGCTGTGCACTGATCCTGTCATGCGAGAGGCTCGGAGCACAGTAGCATGACACCCAGCTCGCCGAGGGTCATTAGCATATCGCTTCCAATGCGCTCGCATCGGATGCCATACGCTAGTGTGACTCCTGGCACTAGGTTTCGCTCACATCTGCGTATAAATAGTGCAATGCAATCCAAAAAAAAAAAAAAATCACATTTCTCTCACACCAATGTTAATCAATGAGTCAGTGCTGATCTGCCAGTTTTTCCTCAGCAATAATCGGGCTGAGGAAAAAATTGCAGCATGATGCGTTTGGCTGCGTATGTCAGATGATACTCACTAATGCAAGTCTATGGGTGCGAGTAAAAAAACGGACGGCACACGGACGACCATCCAAACGACGTCCGATTTTCGCCCACACATCTAAAAGGAACCGGAAATTTACATCAGGCAAGTTCACAGCCGGAACCCTCAGGATAGATAGATATACCGTATAATTTCACAACTCCCTTTCATAATATAAACTTGTTCCCTTTAATGCCTTTCATGTGGAGTTTATTGTACAGCTTTCCAGGCTTGTTTAACCTAACAAATAAACCAATAATAAAAAAAAAGCAATGTGAGGTCCCCCTTAATTATTATGAAACCAGCAAAAACAGACAGCTGTGTGCTGATATTATCAGGCTGAGGAGGTCCATGGTTATTGGGCGCTTCCCAGCCTAAAAATACCAGTCCTCAGCCACCCCAAAAGTGGAGCGTCACATGAGGTGCTCCAATTCTGGCACTTCGCTCCTCTCGATTGCTCTTGTCTGTAGGCAATCAGGGTAATGGGGTGTCAGCTGTGAATTGTCCATAAACAGAGCTGACATCAAGCCTTGGTGCTGGTAATGGAGAGGTGATGCCCAAGAAAAGAAAAAAGATACATATAGAAATGTTATTAAATATAAAAATGATATAAAGGTTCCATCAATTAGGCTATGTGCACACGTCAGGAATCTTTGCAGAAATTTCCTGAACAAAACCAGACTTTTTCTGCAGGAAATCCGCATGCGTTTTTCTCGCGTTTTACTCATGTTTTCTGCGTGTTTTTTGTGCTGATTTTTCACGTTTTTTTTCCGGAGCTTCCCAATGTATTAAATAGCGGGAAATCAGTGAACCACAAAATTAATGAATATGCTGCGTTTTTTTCCGCGGTGCGGAAAAAGTGCAACATGTACACAAAAATTGCGGAATGCATTAAAAATGATGGGATGCTTAATGTATGCGTTTTTTTAAGCGGTTTTGCCATGGAAAACCGCCGAAAAAAACGCACAAAAAATGCGAAAAATCCAGAACGTGTGCACATAGCCTAAGAGACACGCACAAGAGAAACCTGGTAGGTGAGAGCGTCCAATGGAATTGTGGCTACCCTGATAGTATAAATTCTGGTATTAATAGGTGACAACAGTATATATGATAGGGAGATAGTCTCCAAAAAAAGGGGGGTAATGTAAAAGTCACCTTATAGTAATATAAAAAAAATAATGAATACACACAAACTCCACTTCATAGAGGAAGTTTAACATATCACTGAGTGCAGGTAATAGGCATACTGTATATTATAATTAGTGATGAGCGAGTATACTCATTGCTCAGGTTTTCTCGAGCACGCCCGGGTGACCTCCGAGTATTTGTTAGTGTTTGGAGTTTTAGTTTTCATCACCTCAGCTGAATGATTTACAGCTACTAGCCAGCCTGAGTACATGTGGGGGTTGCCTGGTCGCTAGGAAATCCTCACATGTAATCAAGCAGGCTCCGAGCTGGAAATCATTCAGCTGCAGTGAAGAAAACTAAATCTCCAAACACTAACAAATACTCGGAGGACACCCGAGCGTATAGTGACTCATCACTAATTATAATCTGAAAGGGTATACAGAATCCCCTGTATGAAGTGTAAGGGGTGTACCGGGATCATGCTCCACTCCCTCCTCTTGTGTTAATACGGTTATAATTAATGTAAAGTATGTGCGTGTTGCTTTTCCCTACTGTGAATATTTGATAATGCCACTATGTATATAATGTAATGTAAGTAGCGTATACACTCGCTTATAAGCCGAGAATTTCAGCCCATTTTTTTAGGCTGAAATTGCCCCTTTTGGCTTATACTCAATTCATTCCCAGGGGTCGGCAGGGGAGGGGGAGTGGCAGCTGTCTAATCATACTCACCTGCTCCTGGCGCGGTCCCTGCATGTCCCTGGTTCTTCAGGCACCAGCAGCTTCTTCCAGCGTTGAGCGGTCACATGGTACCGCTCATTACAGTAATGAATATGGACCTGACTCCACTCCCATAGGGGTGGAGCAGCATATTCATTACTGTAATGAGCGGTACCATGTGACCGCTCAACACAGGAACCTGTCCCACGTTCCACCACTGGGCTCCATCTTCCGCATCCTCTGCAGTGCCGCTCAGGTCAGAGGGCGCAATGACGCGAATAGTGTGCCCTCTGCCTGAACTTCAGTGCAGAGGATGCGGAAGACACAGCGGCGCCCATCGGTGGAACGGGGAAAGGTGACTACAGCAAGTGTCAGGGGCCTGAGCAATGAGAGGTGAGTATGTGATTTTTTTTTAATCACAGCAACAGCATATGGGGCCATAATCAGCATTTGCGCAGCATTATATGGGGCAAATATCTCTATGGAGCATCTTATTGGGCCATAATCACTATTTGTGCAGCATTATATGGGGCAAATATCTCTATGGAGCATCTTATGGGGCCATAATCAACATTTGTGGAGCATTATATGGGGCAAATATCTCTATGGAGCATCTTATGGGGCCATAATCAGCATTTCTGCAGCATTATACGGGGCAAATGTCTGTATGGAGCATCTTATGGGGCCATGATCAACATTTGTGCAGCATTATATGGGGCAAATGTCTGTATGGAGCATCTTATGGGGCCATAATCAACATTTGTGGAGCATTATATGGGGCAAATGTCTGTATGGAGCATCTTATTGGGCCATAATCAGCATTTGTGCAGCATTGTATGGGGCAAATGTCTGTATGGAGCATCTTATGGGACCATAATCAGCATTTGTGCAGCATTATACAGGGCAAATGTCTGTATGTTGCATCTTATGGGACCATAATCAACATTTGTGCAGAATTGTATGGGGCAAATGTCTGTATGTGGCATCTTCTGGGGCCATAATCAGCATTTGTGCAGCATTGTATGGGGCAAATGTGTCTATGGAGCATCTTATGGGGCCATAATCAGCATTTGTGCAGCATTATATGGGGCAAATATCTATATGGAGCATCTTATGGGGCCATAATCAACATTTGTGGAGCATTAAATGGGGCAAATGTCTGTATGGAGCATCTTATGGGGCCACAATCAGCATTTGTGCAGCATTATACGGGGCAAATGTCTGTATGGAGCATCTTATGGGCCATAATCAGCATTTGTGCATAATTGTATGGGGCAAATATCTATATGGAGCATCTTATGGGGCCATAATCAACATTTGTGTAGCATTATACGGGGCAAATGTCTGTATGGAGCATCTTATGGGCCATAATCAGCATTTGTGCAGAATTGTATGGGGCAAATGTCTGTATGTGGCATCTTATGGGGCCATAATCAGCATTTGTGCAGCACTGTATGGGGCAAATGTGTCTATGGAGCATCTTATGGGGCCATAATCAGTATTCGTGCAGCATTATATGGGGCAAATATCTCTATGGAGCATCTTTTGGGGCCATAATCAGCATTTGTGCAGCATTATTTGGGGCAAATGTCTGTATGGAGCATCTTATGGGGTCATAATCAACATTTGTGCAGCATTATATGGGGCATATTTTAATATGGAGCATCTTATGGGGCCCATCATGAACTGTATGGAGCATTATATTGGGCTCTTGATTCAATATGGATATTCTAAAACACTTAACCTACTAATATCTCAATTAATTTACTTTTATTGTTATCTATTTTTATTTTTGACATTTACCGGTAGCTGCTGCATTTTCCACCCTAGGCTTATACTCAAGTCATTAAGTTTTCCCAGTTTTTTGTGGCAAAATTAGGGGTCTCGGCTTATACTTGGGTCGGCTTAAACTCGAGTATATACGGTAATTTGACATGTCACACACCTGTTACATAGGGAAAGTGTAGTACTCGTTTCTGGCCAAAAGATAGGGGCACAATAGTGTACATAGTTTATTGTAGGAGGGCTCAGCTGCAGTTAAAATAGAGAAGACTTCCTGATATGGGTTAGAAGGGCCTGGGTGCCCAGACAGTCCACACGGGCTTAAGTGCCCAGGGCCACAGCATCGACCACGCAATGTTCACCCTAGCCATCCACAGCATTGGGCCTGAGCAGCAGTGGCCAGTACAGCAGCGGGAAAAAAGAATCATGTGATAATATAAGGGTATGGACAGGCTGACCGCATTTCCTAACTTTAAAGAGCATGTTAATTGTTGAAATGAGTTGTGTAATGTAAACTGTAATGTGAATATTGTTGTGCGTCTTTTCTGTATTGTGTAGAGTGAATTGCAATGCATCTTAATGTAATGCATAGTGTAGAGTATAGGATAGGTAATACAGGGATGCACATCTCTGACTGTAGCATAGGTAGTTACAACAGGGTAAAAACAGTTAATGCTTGGGACTAGCCCACAGGGGTAAGGGTTAGTGTTAGGGTAGGTGACCGCTTCCCGTTAGTCAGGAAGAGTTGGCAGTGCTAAGTGAGTAGAGCTGCCTTAGGGGTGATTTAGAGTGAGAGGTGACTTTGGACAAGGGGTTGTGAGATCATAAAGAAAATTGACTGACGAGACAGAATGGCCTCGGAGAGGACACCGTGTTATGAACCCTAGAGCCTGTAACGCAGAAGGTAATGGGAATAGACAGAACTGAGTACCTGGGGCTAGTGGGAGTTCCGAGTGCAAGGGTTCCAGAGAAACAGTAGTGGAAGCAAAGGGAAGTGGAACCAAAAAGCAAGTAAGGAAACTTGCTGATGAGGACTGTAGTGTTAAGGGGGAGCTCCACCCCTCTGATAACCATCCAGAAGCTGCTTTCGTGGCTGACCGCAGCATCTTGTGGGTTTAATGGTCAGGACTCAGGATCATGACTGATGCAGCAGGGTGTGCACTATAATACATAGCTGATGAATGCTTCATTTTTGCCAGTCAGAGGCGCTATTTACTTATTTCTCAGCATCGTACAAAGACGACACAGAGGAATAATGCTACTTAAAGACTACACTAAAAAGGTATTAAAGGACTGAATAACCATGATGTTGCCATGTTACTTTTATTTTAGTAGGTAAACGTAAAAAAACCTTGAAATATGTAGTAGATAGGGTCAATAATTTCAGTGGTGTTATGATAGCAATAAGTTATAATCAAAAGAATCATTATTTATAGCATACATCTTCTTAATCACCACCAGAGACTGTCACAGAGTCCTTAATAATTAGTACCTAACACAGTCCACATGCAAAATGTGTCAGAAAACTTTAAATTCACATGAAAATTACGGTATATGCTGCCAATCTTCATTTTGGAGATAAAAGGCCACTTTACTCTACAGTACGACCCATCTGTTTCATTGCTGTGAGTGCCAACAAGTGTTTATCTCTTAGCAGCACATGGGCAGCGTTATTTCCAAAGTACTTCCCTGACATTTAATGAAAGCACGAAGGCTACGTTCACATTTGCGTTGTGCGATGTTACGTCGGAGGCGCAAAACACAACGCAAACAAAAACGCAACAAAACGCACGCTAAAACGCAGCGTTTTGCGACGCATGCGGCCTTTTTTGCTGAAATTTTGACGCAAAAAAAACGCAACTTGCTGCGTTTTCTGCGCCCCACGCTTGCGGCAAAAAAACCGCATGCGTCGCAAAACGCAGCACAACGCAGTCCATGCGGCCCCCATGTTAAATATAGGGGCACATGACGCATGCGTCGCCGCGGCAGCGCCCGACACAACCGCGCAAAACGCTAATGTGAACGTAGCCTAAAGGGGAAAAGAAATCACATCTACATGACAAGGGCAAGTGTTCTTTTTTTTTTTTTTTAGAAAGAATATTTTATTGAAAGAGTCGTACAAGAATAATTAAAGCATAACTGGTTACAAGAAAAGAAAAAACAGCTTGTACATATCAGAGGAATGGATTGTACATACATTGCAAATACTATGCACTTACAATAGTCTTGTCTTAAATTACCCCAATTGGGGCCAACAAAATATAACCAAGGAAAGAAAAAAGCTGAAAGATGTGACGGCACAATTAGAGTTCAGTGCGCACACGTTGTGTTAAAAAGTGTGAATATACAAGCGCTAAGTTCTGGCATCAATACCTTTCCCATAACACTATGTAACACAATTTTTGTTCCTGGCTTCCAAGTGTAATATTTCATCTGCTTATGTTTAACCCCTTAGTGACAGAGCCAATTTGGTACTTAATGACCGAGCCAATTTTTACAATTCTGACCACTGTCACTTTATGAGGTTATAACTCTGGAACGCTTTAACAGATCCCTCTGATTCTGAGACTGTTTTTTCGTGACATATTGTACTTCATGTTAGTGGTAACATTTCTTCGATATTACTTGCGATTATTTATGAAAAAAATGGAAATATGGCGAACATTTTAAAAATTTTGCAATTTTCAAACTTTGTATTTTTATGCCCTTAAATCAGAGAGATATGTCACGAAAAATAGTTAATAAATAACATTTCCCACATGTCTACTTTACATCAGCACAATTTTGGAAACAAATTTTTTTTGTTGTTAGGGAGTTATAAGGGTTAAAAGTTGACCAGCAATTTCTCATTTTTACAACACCATTTTTTTTTAGGGACCACATCACATTTGAAGTCATTTTGAGGGGTCTATATGATACAAAAAAATAACGAAGTGTGACACCATTCTAAAAACTACACCCCTCAAGGTTCTCAAAACCACATTCAAGAAGTTTATTAACCCTTTACGTGCTTCACAGGAACTGAAACAATGTGGAAGGAAAAAATGAACATTTAACTTTTTTTGCAAACATCTTAATTCAGAACCATTTTTTTTATTTTCACATGTGTAAAAACAGAAATGTAACCATAGATTTTGTTATGCAATTTCTCCTGAATACGCCAATACCCCATATGTGGGGGTAAACCACTGTTTGGGTGCACCGCAGAACTTGGAAGTGAAGAAGCGCCGTTTTACTTTTTCAATGCAGAATTGGCTGGAATTGAGATCGGACGCCATGTCACGTTTAGAGAGCCCCTGATGTACCTAAACAGTGGAAACTCCCCACAAGTGACACCATTTTGGAAACTAGACCCCTTAAGGAACTTATCTAGATGTGTGGTGAGCACTTTGAACCCCCAAGTGCTTCACGGAAGTTTATAACGTAGAGCCGTGAAAATAAAAAATCGCTTTTGTTTACACAAAAATGACATTTTCACCCACAAATTCTTATTTTCAGAAGGGTAACAGGAGAAATTAGACCACAAAAGTTGTTGTGCGATTTCTCCTGAATACGTCGATACCCCATATGTGAGGGTAAACCACTGTTTGGGCGCACCGCAGAGCTTGGAAGGGAAGGAGTGCCGTTTTACTTTTTCAATGTAGAATTGTCTGGAATTGAGATCGGACGCCATGTTGCGTTTGCAGAGCCCCTGGTGTGCCTAAACAGTGGAAACCCCCCACAAGTGACCCCATTTTGGAAACTAGACCCCCCCATGGAACTTATCTAGATGTGTGGTGAGAACTTTGAATGCCCAAGTGCTTCACAGAAGTTTAGAATGCAGAGTCGTGAAAATAAAAAATATTTTTTTTCCACAAAAAAGATTTTTTAGCCCCCAAGTTTTTATTTTCACAAGGGTGACAAGAGAAATTGGACCCCAAAAGTTGTTGTCCAATTTGTCCCGAGTATGCTGGTACCCCATATGTGGGGGTAAACCACTGTTTGGGCGCACGGCAGAGCTCAGAAGGGAAGGAGCGCCGTTTTGGAATGCAGACTTAGATAGAATGGCCTGTGGGCGTTGTGTTGCGTTTGCAGAGCCCCTGATGTACCTAAACAGTAGTAACCTCCCACAAGTGACCCCGTTTTGGAAACTGGACCCCCCAAGGAACTTATATAGATGTGTGGTGAGAACTTTGAATGCCCAAGTGCTTCACAGAAGTTTATAATGCAGAGTCATAAAAATAAAAAATATTTTTTTTCCACAAAAAAGATTTTGTAGCCCCCAAGTTTTTATTTTCACAAGGGTAACAGGAGAAATTGGACCCCAGAAGTTGTTGTCCAATTTATTCCGAGTACGCTGATGCCCCATATGTGGGGGTAACCCACTGTTTGGGCGCACGGCAGAGCTCAGAAGGGAGGGAGCACCATTTGACTTTTTGAGCGCAAAATTGGCTGTCGTGTTTGGAGACCCCCTGATGTAACTAAACAATGGAAACCCCCCAATTCTAGCTCCAACCCTAACCCCAACACACCCCTAACCCTAATCCCAACCTGATCCATAATCCTAATCACTAACCCTAACCATAATCACAACCCTTACCCCAAAACAACCCTAATGTCAACCCTAACCATAACCCTAATCAAAACTGTTGTGAATTCTGTTGTTGGGCTCCCTCCTGTGGTCATGAATGGTACTTCGGCTGGTTCTGTCCATGGACTTTCTCTGGTGGCTGTGGGTGTTTCTGAGTTTCCTTCCACAGGTGACGAGGTTAATTCGTTAGCTGGCTGCTCTATTTATCTCCACTTAGATCTTTGCTCCATGCCACCTGTCAATGTTCCAGTATTGGTCTAGTTCACTCCTGGATCGTTCTTGTGACCTGTCTTCCCAGCAGAAGCTAAGTGACTGCTTGTTTTTCTCTGGTTTGCTATTTTTCTGTCCAGCTTGCTTTTTTGATTATTCTTGCTTGCTGGAAGCTCTGGGACGCAGAGGGAGCGCCTCCGCACTGTGAGTCGGTGCGGAGTGTCTTTTTGCGCCCTCTGCGTGGTCTTTTTGTAGGTTTTTGTGCTGACCGCAAAGCTACCTTTCCTATCCTCAGTCTGTTCAGTAAGTCGGGCCTCACTTTGTTTAATCTATTTCATCTCTGTGTTTGTATTTTCATCTTTACTCACAGTCATTATATGTGGGGGGCTGCCTTTTCCTTTGGGGAATTTCTCTGAGGCAAGGTAGGCTTTATTTTTCTATCTTTAGGGCTAGCTAGTTCCTTAGGCTGTGCCGAGTTGCATAGGGAGCGTTAGGAGCAATCCACGGCTATTTCTAGTGTGGTTGATAGGATTAGGGATTGCGGTCAGCAGAGTTCCCACGTCCCAGAGCTCGTCCTATATTATCAGTAACTATCAGGTCATTCCGTGTGCTCTTATCCACCAGGTCCATTATTGTCCTGACCACCAGGTCATAACACAAAACCCTAAATCCAATACACCCCTAATCCTAATCTCAACCCTAACCTCAAACCTAACCCTAATCCCAATACACCCCTAATCACAACCCTAACCTTAACCCTAATCCCAAACCTAACCCTAATCCCAAGCGTAACCCTAATGCCAACCCTAACCCTAATCCAAACCCTAACCCTAATCCCAACTCTAACCCTAACTTTAGCCCCAACACTAACCCTAGCCCTAAGGCTACTTTCACACTTGCGTCGTTTGGCATCCGTCGCAATCCGTCGTTTTGGACAAGAAACGGATCCTGCAAATGTACCCGCAGGATGCGTTTTTTGCCCATAGACTTGTATTGCCGACGGATCGTGACGGATGGCCACACGTCACGTCCGTCGTGCACTGGATCAGTGTTTTGGCGGACCGTCAGCACAAAAAAACTTATAATGTAACGTTTGTTTGTATGTCGCATCCGCCATTTCTGACCGCGCATGCGTGGCCGTAACTCCGCCCCCTCCTCCCCAGGACATAGATTGGGCAGCGGATGCGTTGAAAAACTACATCCGCTGCCCACGTTGTGCACAATTTTCACAACGTGCGTCGGTATGTCGGGCCGATGCATTGTGACGGCCCCATACCGACGTAAGTGTGAAAGAAGCCTAACCCTAAATTTAACGCCAACCCTAACCCTAAATTTAGCCCCAACCCTAACCCTAAATTTAGCCCCAACCCTAACCCTAAATTTAGCCCTAACCCTAACCCTAGCCCTAATCCTAGCCCTAACCCTAGCCCTAACTTTAGCCCTAACCCTAATTTTACCCCCAACTGCTCTTTTCCTGCCGGCCGGCAGATGGAGACTGATTCTTTTCCCCGGCGGCCAGGAGGAGCAGCAGGAGGACCCAGGGACACCGGTGAGTATGATAGGGTCCCCGAATCCCCCTATTTCTCTGTCCTCTGATGTGCGATCACATCAGAGGGCAGAGAATTACACTTTGCTTTTTTTTTTTTTACGGTCGCCGGTAAAGTTAATTACCGGCGATCACAAAACAGGGGTCGGTAAAACCGACCCCGATCATGCTCTTTGGGGTCTCGGCTACCCCCGGTAGCCGAGACCCCAAAGATTCTCCCGGGGCCGGCCGGCGGGCGCACTGCCCATGCGCCCGCCATTTTGAAGATGGCGGCGCCCATCGGGAGCCACAAGGAGCACCGGGGGAGACAGGTGAGTATCGGGGGGCGATCGGGGACCCCTTTTCTCTGTCCTCTGATGTGCGATCACATCGGAGGACAGAGAAATTAAAAAGTAATCACGTTTTTTTTTTTGCGATCGCCGGTAAACGGTTAATTACCGGCGATCGCAAATGCGGGGTCGGTACAAACCCCCCCGAATCATGTTCTCTGGGGTCTCGGCTACCCCCGGCAGCCGAGACCCCGGAGAAAATCCGACTCTGGGGGGCGCTATTCACTTTTTCCACAGCGCCGTTGGCGCTGTGGTTTAAGTACCCTTAGCGGCAGCCGTTAAAAGGCGTATCGGCGGTCGCTAAGGGGTTAAAGACTATGGAAAAACGACTACATTCAGCACAAACTTTGATTTTATGACCACAGGCCAGAAAAATTTCATATTTATTGTGACAACAAAAGTAAATTATTATATTTTTGCTCATGCGGTCTGATAAAAAACAACCCTTGTATGGTAAATAGACAAAGACGGTCAAAAAACACTCAAAAAGGTTCAGAAATGAGTTGTTTTTCTAGATTTGCGAGTGTACTGCAAATCGCTTTCTCGAAGAAGCCCCCAAATGTAGTCCCCCATCATGTTTTCGTTATATCGTCCTTGGTAACGACGTTCAAAGTCCAATATATCTTGATCAAAGGACCCACCTTGCTCCTCTGAGTAAGCTCCCATGTTCTCCTTGAACTTGTCAAGATGAGCGTCAAGGATATGGACTTTGAGAGACATTCTGCATCTCATCATGGCATAATTCTTAATGAGTTTTCAGCCTTGTGATTACCCAGGAAGCCATGAACCACTGCAACAAAACTGTTCCAAGCCGCTTTCTCCATCCTGTCCAGCAGCTTGGCGAACTCGTCACATTCTATGATCTTCTTGATCTTCCGTCCGATGAAGATACCAGCCTTGACCTTTGCCTCGGACAGCTTTGGAAAGAGATCTTGGAGGCACTTGAAAGCTGCTGACTCCTTGTCAAAAGCTATGTCAAATTGCTTGATGAGGCCTAACTTGATATTCAGTGGTGGCATCAGCACCTTCATATGTTCTATCAGCAGCTCCTACTTGACGTTCCTCTTCCCCACAGAGAACTTGGTCTGCTGTGGCCAGTCCTTTCTGTGATAGTGCGCCTTAGAGTCACAGCTGTCCCAGAGGCAGAGGAAGCAAGGAAATTTTGTGAAACCGCCTTGAAGGCCCATCAGGAATAACACCATTTTGAAGTCTTCGATGACCTCCCATCCACAGTCGTCATACTTCAAGACACAAAGCAACATCTTGACATTGGTGTAGTCCTCTTTGAGATACACAGAGTGAGAAGTAGGAAGAGATGGGTAGCTGTTTCCATTGTGAAGCAGCACGGCTTTGAGGCTCCGGGATGAACTGTCTATGAATAGGCGCCATTCACTCGGGTTACAGGTGATACCTATAGCCTCAAAAAGACCAACCACATTGTTGCAGAAGCACAATCCATCTTCCTGAAGTTGGAAAATGTTTGGTGATGCTTTCTCTGATCTGTAACTTGCACACTTTCATCCAAGTTCCACTGCTTGAGCCTCAATGTCAGAAGCTCAGAATTGAACTTAGTAAGACTAAGGTCTCTGATCAGATCGTTGACGTCTTTCTGGTTAGGAAAGTATTGGCCTTCTCTCCTTAACCGCATCTGTGAAAACGTAATCTTGATCTCCAATATCTTCCTCGCTGTCTGACTTGCATCTTTTTCCAGAAGATGCTGATCCCTCTTCAGGGGAGTTGGAAGAGGCATCTAGGGGCAGTGTGGTACTGGGGCAATGGAAGAAGGAATGTCTGATTAATCGAGTTCAGGAGCATTCTTGTATTGTTAACTTTGTTACTTATTACTGTTGTGTTTGAAACTGTTAAACTGTAAAGCGCTGCGGAATATGTTGGCGCTATATAAATAAATATTATTATTATGCAGAAGTAGCAGTTGCTTGAGTGGTCGGTCGGTTGCGACCAAATTCGCGGGATAGCAAACTTCATGGCTCTCTTTTCTCCCCTGTACCAACTTGTAACATAGCAGATTTAATTTATTATATACATTTAAAGCAGGAATTTTTACACATTAGTTAATACATATTTTACTATAATGCATTGACATATGTGAAAATGTTGTCAATTGCAACTCCTTAAACTGTACTATATCTAAATCACTGAAATTCTACAAAATAAAGCACTGCCATCTAAACGAGCAGCAATTGTTCACCTTACCTTCATGAGTTTTCTTGCAATATTCGCATGTGAAATGAGGTGCCCAGGACTTGTCTTGATCCCCGACAGGCATGCCGAAATATACTTTGTAGGCCTCGCACATCATACGACATGCTTTCACGGAATACTTTCTCGCTCTTGTCTTTATAAATTGTCCTCACACTTAGCAAAATGCATCTGCTGGGCGCAAACAACCTCTTGAGGCCATCTAAAACAAATAATTGCTCTCTAACTACGATTCGTTATTCTCTTACTCAGCAATAACATAAACCGTAATGTTGGTTTTGAGTAACCTGTACTTTTATTCTTGTATGACTACTATTGAACAGTCCAAGAACGTTCTAGAAAGTTCAAAAAGTTTCTAGAATCTTCTAGATAATTCTGAAAAATTGTAGAAACGTCTGCACAATTCTAGAAGACTACTCAGTATTGAATACGAATCGAGAATTTTCCCAAAAACAGACACATTTCAAAATTTTATTGTCCTGATCACAGAAGCAAAGTTTTTGTGGAATAACTATTTTCTATTTGTTTTAGACATAACGGGTTAGGAAAACACACTTTGTACCCAGGAACAAAAAATAAATATATTTGTTACATAGTGTAATCAATAATATGTATTAAGTTTCATCTGCACCTGAGTTTTTTACAGGGTCATCTATCCATCATCTCAAAACGTATTCAATTTAACTGGGCAACCCTATGCTACGCATGCAAGTTCATAGAAGGCAAATACACTATTCACTTCCCGCATCCACGCAGCTCTTAAAGGTCTAAAAGTAACATAATAGTAATAATTTTATTTCTATAGCGCCATCATATTCTGCAGCACTTTACAATTGAGCAGGCTCAGCAGGGACATGTACACAGAAAGACATCACAAACACATAGTTCAACAGTTACAGGAGGAGTGAGGGTCCTGCTCACAAGCTTACAATCTATAAGGAAATAGGGGGCACATAATAGGAAGATTGTGCTTGTCATGAATGGTCCAGCCATTATTAGAATAAATAGGAGTTATGATATGAAGCTGCATGATCTGGTTATCAGCCAGTATCTATTTAAGTACAGTTACCAAGTGCTATTGGGTGCATGGAGGATGTGAAGACAGATAAATAGGAGAGATCAGATTCTCAGGAAAATTTAGAGTGAACTGGGAAGAGTTAGTTTGGTATTTTGAGGCTTGTCTAAAGAGATGTGTTTTTCAAGCATGCTTAAAAACATGGGGGCTAGGTATTAGTCTGATCATCTGGGGTAGTGCATTGCAGAAAACGGGCAGCACAAGAGAAGTTTTGGAGACAGAAGTGGGAAGTTTCGATTATGGAGGATGTTAGTCTTTCATCAGCTATAGAATGGAGTGCACAAGTAGGATGGTAATGTCTTCAAAGGGAGATTTGTAGTTAAAATTCTGTGCTGTCGCTAAGATGAATTTCAGGAGAGTACAGTTGATTAACAGTGGTTTTATTCAACGCGTTTCAGGGGTCTCATGCCCCCTTCATCAGGAATTACCCCACCTGTGGTATTTCACAGCGAAAAACTTCCGGGACATAGTGCGCCGGCGCATGCGCACTAATGCCTTTCAGCTTTGCCCGCAGTTGGGCAAAGCATACTGCGCATGGGAAAGGCAAGATTGCATTGCGCATACGTGTACTACGGTGGAAACCTACTCAAATTCAAGAAAATATTGCGGCCAGCGGGAAATGAAGGGGTGAATGAAAGAAGAGGAAACACCGCCCATTGGACCGGACACAGGGCATTTACATAGCCCACCAAATTCAGTCCCTTTAACTTTATTGTGCCAAATGAGAAACATTTTATGAAGAATTAGATTAGTGTCTTTATGAATTAAGTATGCTTGTAATTTGTAATACCACTGCCTGCATCCCTGCATGGCTTCCCATCCCCCACCATGCAGGGACAGCGATGTATTCACCACTCCAGGCCGTGCAATGAGCTCCTTGTTCTCTGCATGTTTCCTGGCTGCATGCTTAAAGGGACACTGTCACCTGAATTTGGAGGGAACAATCTTCAGCCATGGAGGCGGGGTTTTTGATTCACCCTTTCATTACCCGCTGGCTGCAATATTGGATTGAAGTTCATTCTCTGTCCTCCATAGTACACGCCTGCACAAGGTGCAATCTTGCTTTGTGCAGGCATGTACTACAGAGGACAGAGAATGAACTTCAATCCAATATTGCAGCCAGCATGCAGCCAGCGGGTAATGAAAGGGTGAATCAAAAACCCCAAAACCCCGCCTCCATGGCTGAAGATTGTTCCCTCCAAATTCAGGTGACAGTGTTCCATTAAGGCGCCTGCACATTCGCTTCCCGATTCTTAAAGAAACAGTGCACGCATTGCTATAGTGCGCGCATTGCTAATGTGTCCCCAGCCTATTGCTGTGAGGCACTTGATACTTGGTGGGAGGTGCCTGAGCAACATTCGCTTTCAGCATGTGTGTGCAACTACTGAGTTGCTAGGTCCTGTCCTGTTTCTAATCTTGCCTGCACCTGTTTCCCTGGGTCTGTATGCACAGTAGGGTGCCAAGGAAAAATGAACTTTGCAAATTGGTAAGTCTTACCCCTCAAATTTGTTCCTTTTGGCATAAGGATTCACCATGTAAAATATGTTGACATTAAATTTAGATTTACCACTTGCTCATGGTGTGTATATATATATATATATATATATATATATATACATACATATATATATATATATATATATATACATATACACAGTACAGAGCAAAAGTTTGGACACACCTCATTTAAAGATTTTTCTGTATTTTCATGACTAAGAAAATTGTAAATTCACACTGAAGGCATCAAAACTATGAATTAACACATGTGGAATTATATACTTAACAAAAAAGTGTGAAACAACTGAAAATATGTCTTATATTCTAGGTTCTTCAAAGTAGCCACCTTTTGCTTTGATGACTGCTTTGCACACTCTTGGCATTCTCTTGATGAGCTTAAAGAGGTAGTCACCGGAAATGGTTTTCACGTCACAGGTGTGCTCTGTCAGGTTTAATAAGTGGGATTTCTTGCCTTATAAATGGGGTTGGGACCATCAGTTGTGTTGTGCAGAATTCTGGTGGATGCACAGCTGATAGTCCTACTGAATAGACTGTTAGAATTTGTATTATGGCAAGAAAAAAGCAGCTAAGTAAAGAAAAAACAAGTGGCCATCATTACTTTAAGAAATGAAGGTCAGTCAGTCTGAAAAAGTTGGGAAAACTTTGAAAGTGTCCCCAAGTGCAGTTGCAAAAACCATCAGGCGCTACAAAGAAACTGGCTCACATGAGGACCGTCCCAGGAAAGATAGACCAAGGGTCACCTCTGCTTCTGATGATAAGTTTATGAGTCACCAGCCTCAGAAATCGCAGGTTAACAGCAGCTCAGGTAGAGACCAGGTCAATGCCATACAGAGTTCTAGCAGCAGACACATCTCTACAACAACTGTTAAGAGGAGACTTTGTGCAGCGGGCCTTCATGGTAAAATAGCTGCTAGGAAAGCACTGCTAAGGACAGGCAACAAGCAGAAGAGACTTGTTTAGGCTAAAGAACACAAGGAATGGACATCAGACCAGTGGAAATCTGTGCTTTGGTCTGATGAGTCCAAATTTGAGATCTTTGGTTCCAACCACCGTGTCTTTGTGTGACGCAGAAAAGGTGAACGGATGGACTCTACATGCCTGGTTCCCACCGAGAAGCATGGAGGAGGTGTGATGGTGTGGGGGTGCTTTGCTGGTGACACTGTTGGGGATTTATTAAAAATAGGGATTTTTGTGTTACTCACCGTAAAATCCCTTTCTCTGAGACGCTCATTGGGGGACACAGGAGTGTGGTTGTATGCTACTGCCGCCAAGAGGCTGACACTAAGTAATCATAAAAAAAAGGTTAGCTCCTCCTCCGTCGTATACACCCTGACACTGGCCACAGGAGAACCCAGTTCGGTGCAGAAGCAGTAGGAGAACAAAAGAACAAAATGCATCAGCATTAATACAGAAATATCATATCTAGAAACGACCCCACTGACTGATAAAGTCAGAAACAAAAAGCAGCCATCTGGCTAACAGGGAGGGAGCTGTGTCCCGTAATGAGTGTCTCGGAGAAAAGGATTTTACGGTAACACAAAAATCCCTATTTCTCCTTCGCCTCATTGGGGGACACAGGACTGTGGGATGTCCTAAAGCAGTCCCTGGGTGGGAAATTAACTCACCGGAGTACATCCAGGCATCTGCCGCCTATAAGTGCGCTACCGCTGCCTGAAGAATCCTTCTACCCAGACTTGCATCTGCAGAAGTCTGAGTGGGGATGTTGTAGTGTTTGGAAAAGGTATGCAGACTAGACCAGGCTGCAGCCTTGCAAACCTGCTCTGCTGAAGCCTGGTGCCGAAGCGCCAGAGAGCGCCCACTGCTCGAGTGGAATGTGCTTTGATTCCAGCCGGAACCATCATGCCCTTGACGCGGTAGGCCTCTTGAATAGCCGAACGTATCCACCTAGCCAAGGTAGATTTTGAAGCCTTGAATCCTTTCCTGCGAGCCTCCGGGAGGACAAACAGCGCATCTGCCTGACGAAAGGGAGCCGTCCGAGAAATGTACCTCCTCAGCGCTCTCACTAGGTCTAACGCATGGAGAGTCTTTTCCACACGGGCAAAAAGACGGTAGAACAATGTCCTCGTTAATGTGAAACGAGGAAACAACCTTCGGCAAAAAGGAGGGTGCTGGTCTTAGCACCACCTTATCCTGATGGAACTGTAAGAAAGGAGCATGGCAGGATAGAGCTGCCAGCTCTGATACCCGCCTAATGGAAGTTATGGCCACCAAGAATACGAGCTTCCAGGAAAGGTAGGTTAAAGAGACGTCCTGAAGGGGTTTGAAAGGAGCTTCCTGTAAGGAACTCAAGACCAAATTAAGATCCCAAGTCTCCAGAGTAGTTTTATAAGGAGGAACCTTATGAGTGACTCCTTGTAAAAAAGTCTTTACCTGTAGATTAATAGCGATTCTGCGCTGAAAAAGGACCAATAAGGCTGATATTTGTCTTCTAAGAGTACTTGGTGCCAGCCCTGAATCCAGGCCGGCTTGGAGAAAGGCAAGGATGTTTGGGATGGGAAAACGTAGTGGAGGTAATCCACGTTTTCTGCACCATGAAAGAAAAACCTTCCAGGTGTGATGATAAATACGTGCCGAGACAGCTTTGTGGACGCTAATCATGGTAGCGGCTACTTCTTGGGAGAATCCGGCCTGTGTTAGAACCCAAGATTCAACTGCCAGGCCATTAAACACAGGGCCCCTGAGTTCTGGTGGTAGATCGGGCCCTGACATAGAAGATCCGGGTGGTCTGGAAGCCGCCACGGAACATCCGGTGAGCAACTGTACTAGGTCCGCATACCACGACCGACTAGGTCAATCTGGGGTGACCAGAATGGCTGGTACTCCCTCTGTCTTGACCTTCTTGATTACCTTCGGGAGCAGCGCCAGAGGGGGAAACAGATATGGGAAACAAAATTGGCTCCAAGGCAGAACTAACGCATCTACGGCGATCGCCTGTGGATCTCGATACCGTGCGACAAACCTGGGAACTTTGGCATTCCTCCCGGAAGCCATTAGGTCCATGTCTGGAGTCCCCCATTGCCGACATATTTGTTGAAATACTTCGGGATGGAGAGACCATTTCCCGGATGCCAGGCCCTGCCGACTGAGAAAATCCGCGACCCAGTTCTCTTCGCCCGGGATGTGGACTGCCGAAATCACTGAGTGATTCCTCTCGGCCCAGCAGAGAACTTGCTTTACCTGCATGGCCACCCTGCTGTGGCTACCCCCTTGATGATTTATGTATGCCACGGCTGTGGCATTGTCCGATTGAATCTGGACAGGGCGGCCTGCCAGGAGATGATGAAAATGCTGCAAAGCCAGCCAAATTGCCTGAATCTCTAAAAGATTGATCGGAAGCGCTGACTCCCAAGAGGACCAGCATCCCTGAGCTGTGTAGTGATAAAACACTGCTCCCCAACCGAGGAGACTGGCATCCGTCGTGACTACTAGCCAATGGGCTGGGGGAAAGGGTTTCCCCATTAGTAGGGAAGGACTGGTTAACCACCATGAGAGAGCTTGCCTGACCTGAAGAGACAGACGGCACCTGAGAACGGACTCTTGTTCCATGCTGTTAAAAGTGCATGTTGGAGAGGGCGAAGATGGAGTTGCGCAAATGGCACTGCTTCCATCGCCGCAACCATCCTCCCTAAGACCCTCATGCAGAACCGGATCGTATGGCAGCTTGGTCGACGAAGGACCCTCACCTCCTGCTGAAGTCAGGACCTTGTCCTGGGGCAGGATTGTCTGAGCTTGTGAGGTGTCGAAGAGAATTCCTAAAAAAGAAATTTTCCGAGATGGTACAAGGTCAACTTTTTTAGGTTCACAAGCCATCCTAGACAGGAAAGAGTGTCTAAAGTAATGTCTACATTTTCCTTGCAGGTCCCTTGATAGGAAGATCGTCTAGGTATGGGAAAACCAGTATGCCACGGGAGTGCAGAATGGACACAACCGTTGCCATGACCTATGTGAACACTCTGGGGGCGGAGGCCAGCCCGAAAGGTAAGGCTGTGAACTGGAAATGTCGCTTGTTTATGGCAAAGCGTAGAAATCTTTGATGCGAAGGAAATATGGGAATATGCAGGTAGGCATCCTGAATGTCTATTGAGGCTAAGAATTCCCCCTTTTTCATTGACGCAATGACTGACCGGAGCGATTCCATTCGAAAGCGACTAGTGTTGACAAATCTGTTTAAATGTTTCAGGTCCAAAATGGGCCTTACCGTTCCTTCTTTTTTGGGAACTATGAACAGATTGGAATAGAACCCCTGAAACCGCTCTTCCTTTGGAACTGGAATGATGACCCCGCGGAGCTGAAGAGACTCTATAGAGTTGAACAGGGCGTGAAGCCGAGATTCTGACCTGGGAAGACGGGATGGGAGGAACCGGCAAGCGGGATGGTAGATGAACTCTATCTTGTAACCTGAGGACACTAGGTCCCTCACCCAGCTGTCGTGAACCCTGGAGAGCCAGGCCAGGTGAAATGAGAGTAGGTGGCCGCCCACTTTGTTGGTGGTGACCGGAAAATGCCTCCAGTCACTTGGTCGTAAACCTATAGGACCTAGATCCCCTTGATCTAGGCAGCTGGGAACGCATTCTTCCCAAAGGGTTGGCTCTGTAGGAGACCCGGTCCTGGTTGGCTTGACTTGGCGCAGCAAAATTTGATACTGGGGTCCACGTGGTATTACCAAATGGTTTGAAACTGCTCTGAAACTGGCAACAAAAGGGTTGTTTAATCCCTTGTTGTGGGAAAAAATTGCTTTTCCCTCCTGTTGTATCAGAAATGAGCTGATCCAGTTTCTCTCTGAATAAACGGCCCCCCTGATAAGGAAGGCTTGTAAGCGATTTCTTAGAGGTAGAATCCACCCGCCATGTTCTCAACCAGAGAGCCCTTCTAATGACAATCGCATTCGCTGCTGCAGACGCAGCGCAGTCTGCTGCGTCTTAGGATGCATTGATCAGTTAACTTCCGGAAAGAGCTGATTTGACATTTCTGTCAACTCTACCAGGAGATCCCTCTCCTGAAGAGCCTTGGTCAAAGATTCTGACCAAGACTTCATAGCCTTAGCTACCCATGTCGCTGCAAAAGAGGGAGAGAGGGCTGAACCTGAGGCCTAAAAAACTGAGCGAGCCATACTTTCTATAAGACGATCTGTAGGATCCTTAATAGAGGAGCCATTGGGAAAGGATAACAGAGTGTTAGAGGCCAAGCGAGATACCGGAGGATCTACCGATGGGGATTCTGCCCACTTATTACGTAGCTCCGGAGCAAAAGGGTATCTTGCCTTCCGGGTTTTTTGACCCAAAAAAGTCTGTCCAGATGTTTCCAGTGACGCTGGACCAAGTCCTCAAACTCAGGGTGAGAAGAAAAAAACCTATGAGACTGCCTGGCCCTCTTAAATGAGACTTTGTGATCCGAGGTCAAGGCGGGTTCGTCTTCTACTCCCAGGGTCTGGTTGACGGCCTCAATTAGATTGTCTATTGACTCCTGGAAATCTGGAGTCTCCAAATTAAGGGACCCCTCAGAATCATAGTCTGAACCAAGTTCACCGCTCTCTGGTGGGGAAGGTGAACGAGTGACGGAATTCCAAGATGCAGAGGCACCTGACGGGCCGGGAGACTCTGCGAGGGTTCGCTTCCCCTGCGTCTGCCTAGTGCGAGCACGGCCCCTGCAGGCCAAAGGCTCCTGGGAGTCAGAGGATCTCTCCAAGGCAGGTGAACTGCTGTTCCTGACTCCAACTGGGGTCTGAAGGAACTCGTTAGGTCTTCTTTTCTCAATGCTCAATGTGGTACACACAAGGACACAGGACAGAGGTTGAGTCAACTTTAATCCATGTCAAATGGCTGCAAGTGTGATTTAGTTATTGCCAACACCTGTTAGGTGCCACAGGTAAGTTACAGGTGGTGTTAATTACACAAATTAGAGAAGCATCACATGATTTTTCGAACAGTGCCAATACTTTTGTCCACCCCCTTTTTTATGTTTGGTGTGGAATTATAGGAATTACCGGTATATGCAATTTGGCTTTAGGACAATTTTTTTTGTGTTTTTTTCATTTAAGACAAATTAAATGAAGATAATAATACCAAAGAATTTGTGTTTGCAATCATTTTCAGGAAGAAACTGAGTATTATCTGACAGAATTGCAGGGGTGTCAATAGTTTTGGTCACAACTGTATGTATGTATATATATATATATATATACATATATATATATACATACATATATACATATATATATATATATACATATATATATATATATACATATACATATATATATACATATATACATATATATATATATATACATATATATACACATATATATATATATACATATATATATATATACATATATACACATATATATATATATATACATATATATATATATATATATATATACACATATATATATATATACATATATATATATACACATATATATATACACATATATATATATATACACATATATATATATATACATATATATATATATATACATATATATATATATATACATATACATATATATATATATATATATATATACATATATATATATATACATATATATATATACATATATATATATACATATATATATATACATATATATATATACATATATATATATACATATATATATATACATATATATATATATATACATATACATATATATATACATATATATATATATATATACATACAGTACAGAGCAAAAGTTTGGACACACCTCATTTAAAGATTTTTCTGTATTTTCATGACTGAAAATTGTAAAATCACACTGAAGGCATCAAAACTATGAATTAACACATGTGGAATTATATACTTAAAGGGACACTGTCACCTGAATTTGGAGGGAACAATCTTCAGCCATGGAGGCGGGGTTTTTGATTCACCCTTTCCTTACCCGCTGGCTGCATGCTGGCTGCAATATTGGATTGAAGTTCATTCTCTGTCCTCCGTAGTACATGCCTGCACAAGGAAATCTTGCCTTGTGCAGGCATGTACTATGGAGGACATAGAATGAACTTCAATCCAATATTGCAGCCAGCATCCAGCCAGCGGGTAAGGAAAGGGTGAATCAAAAACCCCAAAACCCCGCCTCCATGGCTGAATATTGTTCCCACCAAATTCAGGTGACAGTGTCCCTTTAACAAAAAAGTGTGAAACAACTTAAATTATATCTTATATTCTAGGTTCTTTAAAGTAGCCACCTTTTGCTTTGATGACTGCTTTGCACACTCTTGCTATTCTCTTGATGAGCTTCAAGAGATAGTCACCGGGAATGGTTTTCACTTCACAGGTGTGCCCTGTCAGGTTTAATAAGTGGGATTTCTTGCCTTATAAATGGGGTTGGGACCATCAGTTGTGTTGTGCAGAAGCCTGGTGGATACACAGCTGATAGTCCTACTGAATAGACTGTTAGAATTAGTATTATGGCAAGAAAAAAGCAGCTAAGTAAAGAAAAAAGAGTGGCCATCATTACTTTAAGAAAAGTTCAGTCAGTCCGAAAAATTGGGAAAACTTTGAAAGTGTCCCCAAGTGCGGTTGCAAAAACCATCAGGCGCTACAAAGAAACTGGCTCACATGAGGACCGCCCCAAGAAAGGAAGACCACGAGTCACCTCTGCTTCTGAGGATATGTTTATCCGAGTCACCAGCCTCAGAAATCGCAGGTTAACAGCAGCTCAGATTAGAGACCAGGTCAATGCCACACTGAGTTCTAGCAGCAGACACATCTCTACAACTGTTAAGAGGTGACTTTGTGCAGCAGGCCTTCATGGTAAAATAGCTGCTAGGAAACCACTGCTAAGGACAGGCAACCAGAAGAAGAGACTTGTTTGGGCTAAAGAACACAACAAATGGACATTAGACCAGTGGAAATCTGTGCTTTGGTCTGATGAGTCCAAATTTGAGATATTTGGTTCCAACCACCGTGTCTTTGTGCAACGCAGAAAAGGTGAACGGATGGACTTTACATGCCTGGTTCCCACTGTGAAGCATGGAGGAAGAGGTGTGATGGTGCTTTGCTGGTGACACTGTTGGGGATTTATTCAAAATTGAAGGAATACTGAACCAGCATGGCTACCACAGCATCTTGTAGCGGCATGCTATTCCATCCGGTATGCGTTTAGTTGGACCATCATTTATTTTTCAACAGGACAATGACCCCAAACACACCTCCAGGCTGTGTAAGGGCTCTTTGACCAAGAAGGAGAGTGATGGGGTGCTACGCCAGGTGATCTGGCCTCCACAGTCACCAGACCTGAATCCAATCGAGATGGTTTGGGGTGAGCTGGACCGCAGAGTGAAGGCAAAAGGGCCAACAAGTGCTAAGCATCTCTGAGAACTCCAAGATTGTTGGAAGACCATTCCCGGTGACTACCTCTTGAAGCTCATCAAGAGAATGCCAAGAGTGTGCAAAACAGTCATCAAAGCAAAAGGTGCCTACTTTGAAGAACCTAGAATATAAGACATAATTTCAGTTGTTTCACACTTTTTTGTTAAGTATATAATTCCACATGTGTTAATTCATAGTTTTGATGCCTTCAGTGTGAATGTACAATTTTCATAGTCATGAAAAAACAGAAAAATCTTTAAATGAGAAGGTGTGTCCAAACTTATATATATATATATATATATATATATATATAGATACATATACACACACACAAACACATTTGGTATCGTAGCGTTCAGGAACGCCCGATCTATCATAATATAAAATCAATTAATCTGATCGGTAAACGGCGTAACATACTATACATAACGCGGGACATTTAAAACTGCAATATGATGTGCCATTGAGCAACCAGTAAATGATAACTAATCTTAAAAAAAGAAAATTATAAAATATCTACGACCAAAAAGGAACAAAATTAGGAGGTAAGACCTTCAAAAACTTGCTACTTATTTTTTTTACCATGCATTTCCTTGGCACCCTAATGCACAGGCCTGTACCCTGAAACTTGTACCAATATCTGATCTTGCCTCTTCTTGTGTCCCTGGGTGTGTGCGCCCAGGCCTGTACCCCAAACCTGTACAGGTGTCTGTTCTTGTCTGTATTAGCATCTATCCCTGAACCGGTTTGTATCCAAGTCTGAATGTCTCCCTAAACCTTGTGTCTGACCCTGTACCTTTCCTTAAACCTGCTGTGAGAACCTGCACCTTTCCTAAGCTAGCAGAGTCTGAATCCGCACCTAATCTCTAATCTGTTGTCTCTGTGCAACATTGGTGATTTGTGTGTACACTTGCTGCTTCACTGTAAGTACCCTGTGTGAACTTAAGGTACCTTCACACTGAACAACTTAACAACGATATCGCTAGCGATCTGTGACGTTGCAGCGTCCTGGATAGCGATATCGTTGTTTGACATGCAGCAGCGATCAGGATCCAGCTGTGACATCGTTGGTCGCTGCAGAAAGTCCAGAACTTTATTTCGGCGCTGAATCTCCCGCAGACATCGCTGAATCGGCGTGTGTGACGCCGATTCAGTGATGTCTTCACTGGTAACCAGGGTAAACATCGGGTTACTAAGCACAGGGCCGCGCTTAGTAATCCGATGTTTACCCTGGTTACCATTGTAAATGTAAAAAAACCAAACAGTACATACTTACATTCCGGTGTCTGTCCCCTCGCCGTCAGCTTCCCGCACTGACTGTGAGCGCCGGCCGGCCGTAAAGCACAGCGGTGACGTCGGCGCTCACAGTCAGTGCGGGAAGCTGAGGCCGGGGGACAGACACCGGAATGTAAGTATGTACTGTTTTTTTTTTTTTTACATTTACAATGGTAACCAGAGTAAACATCGGGTTACTAAGCGCGGCCCTGCGCTTAGTAACCCGATGTTTACCCTGGTTACCAGGGGACTTCGGCATTGTTGGTCGCTGGAGAGCTGTCTGTGTGACAGCTCTCCAGCGACCACACAGCGACGAAACAGCGACGCTGCAGCGATCGGCATCGTTGCCTACATCGCTGCAGCGACGCTTAATGTGACGGTACCTTTAGTCCTGTCTATCATGTGTGTATTTGTCCTTGTAATTGTCCTGTGTTTACTAAGTCCTGTCTCTCTTGTGGGATCTCACAGCTCCCTGCCTGTCCAGTCTGAAGTGGGTCCCACCCGTTCTTGTATTCCCGTCGTACCTGCCAGTGACTCTGCTCTTCCTGTTTATCCAGTCTGAACTGGGTCTTAACTGCTTGCCTGTTTCATCCGTGTCCGCCAGCACCTGCCTGCCTCTGTGTTGGCCGTGCCCGCCAGTATCCTTGCCAGCATCTGTCGCTACAGCGTCCTCTGCTTTTGGGGGGTCAATTGCTACTGCGGGACGCCGTTCTGGAGTCGTACCTGGCAGCTACCTGCCGCATAAGCCTGACTTCGCCACTAGAGGCCGCAGTGAACACCAAGGTAGCTGCTTATTCACACCCCTCCAGGGTAAGTCTGTTCCGTGGCACAGTGGGTCAATGATACACGCTCGCGCTAACAGTCCGAGAGTGAGCGGAACATAATTATCACAGTGTGTTATCAACAGCAAATCAATAGGCTATGACTTTCTACAAACTTAAATAGATTTTTGCCAGACAGATAACAGACACATCCATTGGTAAAATGAGTAGAGTGCTACATTTTGAAAGGTCTATAACATATGAACCACAAACATAATTCTCTTAAATTGCTGTATTTTATTACCAAATTATGTAAATAAAAGCTTCGGTATTAGAGATGAGCGAACACTATATTAGAGAGAAAATTAAATCGAATTTTACAAAAATCCACTTTTGCCAAAATAGATTTTTAGTAATTCGTTTCTGCGCGGATTCAGTGTAACGGTGGCAGGTGGAAACCATTTTTCTGTACCATAAATGTCCATCAAAAAGTTAAAAAAAAATCCTTCTATTCACTTTAATCACCTACCTTTCTGCTCCTTGTCCATCTTCTAATTGCCACAGCGAGTGCCGACATTCCTGGGCCTCATGCAGAACTGGAACTTCTGGCTTTTATAAGGCCCGACACAGTTTAGCACATGCGGGCACAAAGTTGCGGCACATGTTGTGACCTTTTGAATGCTTCTGCAGAACCCTCCTGGACCTTTTTAAATCAGGAAGTCCTGGCCCAGTGTGAGCAGCCCAAAAATGTCGGGCACTGGCGGTGGCAATCAGAAAATGTGATTAGAACTGGACGGGTAATTGTGAGGATTAGAGGGATCGGAAAGTGTCATGAGCTTTTTTATTTTTTACATCTTGCATTTATTATGGTTAGGAGGTATGGAGAGACCCAATAGCACAATAAGGCAGGAGTCCCCAACTCCAGTCCTCAAGGCCTACCAACATGTCATGTTTTCAGGATTTCCTTAGTCTTGCCCAGGTAATAATTGCATCACCTGTGCAATGCAAAGGAAATCCTGAAAACATGACCTGTTGGTGGGCCTTGAGGACTGGAGTTGGGGACCCCTGCAATAAGGGACATTAAATTTGCCGAGAATAACGTTTCCTCCAAACGAAATTCCCCAAAAGATCTGTGTGAACAGCCAAATTCACATTTTGCCTGATCCGCTCATCTCCATCCGGTATCTTGTGTTTGTACATTTACGTTATGTTGATATTGCTTGCAGAAGTCCAATATCCAACATCAAAATACAAAACATCAACTTAGAACATCATTACAGTACACACGCACTACACAGTAATGCTGGCAAACAACCGGTAAAATAGAATTTCTTCACATATTGATAGTAACAAAAAGAAAAACAAACTAGTGTCCGTTACTGAAGTCCTAGAACGCTGGCCTGTTACCCACCTGTACCTGCAAGTCTGTGAAATGTTATATAATGGGCTGACAGCGCAGCACTGGTCCAGTGCTAGACTAGTAGGGGAGCACTGGCAGACCCCTAGTGCACAAACATGGCTCATTCTGGGGTCTGTGAAGCATACATCTAGCAGGTAGGACAGATACTGGACAAGGCTTTATATCAAAGCAGAATGGAAGGGATGAGTGTTATTCTTATCTCGCTACTCTACTGAAATAAAGAAGCATAAGGGCACCTGTCGCCACATATTGTACAAAATTCAAAGTATTGTTAAGTCCCAGGAGTGCCGATTAGCTCAATATTGCCTTAGTTTGCAGGTAAAAATGACAATAAATGGGAGACTTTATTGAACATACTAATAACAGATTTATGTCCATGACCGACGTGAGGGAAGCCAGGATATTCTTTTCAGCACAAGTCATCAGCGTTGGCCAAAATCATATTGGTGTTTATCATAAGGATGGCGGACATCCGATGTGCAGTCATTTAGGACAGGCTCAGCAGATCATACAGACGTGATGCGCTTCTATGGCTGTTCGTCTTCACAAGAACATACTGCTGTTTCCATGGGAGAATTTAGTATTCAACTCTTTGGATTTGCGCAGCAGAGCTTTCTTCTGAGCATCATCAAATCGATTAACCTGTAAATCTTGCTCTCTGTCAAACGCTCTTCTTTCCTTCGGTTTATCCTTATCTGTGTCTGCTTTCCTCTTAAGTTTTTTACGATGAAGATCTATGAGAGATTCTGATCTTTTTGAATCCTGAAGGAGAAAAATTAATATGAAATATCTACTTTAACCTTCTTTAATACAAAATGTATTGCTGAATATTCTTCTACTGATATTGCGCCAAATATCTACTTTCTGAAACCTTCTTGTATTTCTAAGACATTTAATTGACAATCATGGGAAAATACTTTATTTTGTTTCTTACCTGTACCCTCATACACTGTTTTCTGCATGTATCTGACAGAGACGCCACTTCATAAAGGCACAGTCTTGCCTTACCAAAGATACATATATGCTAGCCACCTTAGGGAGAGACCCAAGTTGGGCTAAATGTAGCGGGATGAAAGAGACCGAAAAGCCCTCTACTTAAAGGAAATACATAGTGGATGCTTTCCTGAAACGGAAAGTACTTGCAAGCAGCATTCTGTCTCTCCCTAAGATGGCTAGCATATATGTATCGCTTGCTCACCGAGCCCCACTCCATACAGCCAACCAATTCCAGCCCTGTGCTGATGAGGGCCTAAAGCCCGAAACACGTGTCCACAGGTAGGAATTGGTTGGCTGTGTAAATTTAGAAAGTAATCCGCAGCATTGCACGCTTGGCGGTTCCAAGCTCTGTGGATTAAACTGAGGTGGAAAGAGATGATTTGCATAGCTCCGCCTACTGCAAAAGATTCTGGGTAAACCTGCTATTCTTTGTATTATGCTGCTTGCAAGTTCTTACCAAAGATAGTAAGGTACACACCACCTACACGATTGGGGATACATTGCTGATCAATGGGGGGATGGAAGGGTCCTAGAGCTAGAACCCCAAGAGATCCCAGAAAGTGGATGCTCATGCTGAATCGCCTTCCTTGTCTGTAAGACCACTAGACAATGCAAGGATCATAGATCCAGCATGTGCATCTCCACTCCATTCAAGGTGCGGTTCTGCAGGGCCCAGTTCCCGGATTCCAGAAACCCATCACAGCGGTTAGGCCCCCAGCAATCAGTAAGTTATCCCCTATCATATAGATAAAAGTCTTTAACAGAATAGGGATTCTTCTGTAAATCATGATGTTGAACTGAACATAATATGTTTATATTATAGTACAATTTTAGTATTCTGTCTGGAACTGTCAAGGAGGAATTTTCAAAAATTGAAAAATCATTTGAAAATGTTGTAGATGGAAAGAATACATACATACATCCACACACCCCTTACCTCGGCAGCAATTGGTCCCTGAAAATAAAGGAGTTGGCTCCGAAGCTGGTGCTAACAAGAGGCAAAGGAAAATGTTACGGGGTCTACACGGGGATGTCAGTGTTTAGGGCTACAATTCAAAGCAAAGGCATGGATTTACCAGTACCAATGTCTTTATAAAGGGGTTCACTGGGTTTGGGACAAAAGTCTGCCGTCACATCATTTGACTGTAAGATGCTGAATGGTAACAGCACATGGCGTTCACACTATCTCAATTCCCCAGTATTGCTGGTGTGAGCAGGTGGTTATATGACTACATGTATGTGATTTGCATACTACTGATTACGTACTGACTAGACACTCGGCTACTCACCGTAAAAGTGGATATTGAGAGAAGCCAGACACATGACTGCATAAACGCAATCATATGACAGTTCGGCAATATCGGGGAACTGAGACAGCCTGCTACATGCTGTCATGATTCAATAATCTGCAGTCACAAAGAGTCAGAGCAGATTTTTCCCCCCAGGACACCCTATTTAACCTGTACAGGTCATGTAGACATCTGTCCATCACTGCTGCTTTTTACATTACAAGTTGTCAGGGACATCTCTAACAATTCTCTCTGGGGTGGTAAGGTCAGAGAAGGCTCGAGGGCTCGCAGCAATCATCTCTGAGTAATAATTCCCGCCAGTACTGAAAACCACGCTATTTCCAGCCAGTGGCCACAGGGCTACTTTTGCTGCCTGCAGGATTTCCAGAATTTCCAACAACTGTGTTCCAGAATACAATAATGTCACTGACTGGGTCATGAACACAGTCTCCACCTAATTGTCCTGTTAGGGCATAATACACATTTTGCATAAATCACCTACAGTGGTTTTGTTCATTAAGTTTTCGGGGGAGTTGAGAAGAACCATTTTACGACAGCTACTTACATTATACGTGGACACTTGCTCTGCCAATCTTTTATCTCTTTCAGAAACTTGTGGAATGTCTTCACTTTTACTGCTGGACACCTTGCCTTCTTGTTTCTCCTGAAAAAAAAAAAAAAAAAAAAAAAAAAACACAAAATGTAAAGATTTATGGTCAAAAAGGTGACATCGTAAAGGAGACGACTTCCATCCAAATTTAGCGAATCTCCTAGTTTACACAGAACTTGAGGAGAGTCGTGTATGGGCTCTTGCCACTTTTTAGCAAAGGGGACGAACCAACCAAAAGTGAAAATATCGCAGAGCCTTGATTCGGCTGAAACTGTCCCCAAATAACATGATGAGAGGTTTCACTGCCTTGTCTTATTAGAGGAAACGGGGAATTTATTGCAGAAAAAAAAAACACAAAACAATAACACAAACCATGTATCATATTTATGACATAAAGCTATGCCAGGTGGGGTTAGACGCACATGCAAAAGTTTCAGTGGGGTCTTGCAAGCCTGTGTGTGATATATAACCTTTAGAGTTGGGTTAAAGCGATCCTTGACAATTGGGTATCTTTAGGAACTAAGGGATTGGATATAAGCTTAGAACATATGAATAACACAGAAGGAGTCACCACATGTAATTACACAGGATTGGCCTGTACAGAAGGTTAGCAAACGTTTCTTGGTGAGAAGAAGCTACACGGACACCTCTTACTTGAGATAATAAGTCCCAGTTCACGTGTGGAGGATTAATGAATGCTCAACACTTGGCTGCTCTATCAACTTTCATTTCCATTTAGAACTCCAATTATTGTTCTCCCTACATTTAATTACATCTCGATCAAAATCTTTGAAATCAAATTCAGCTTCCTTGACTTTGGAGTGATGAAAAGCAGCAGAGCTTTGATGTAATTTTAGATCTGCCATAGCCTAGAAAATAACGCGGTGCTCACTGTACACGGCACACAGCCCTTAAAGGAACTTTACTACATTAAATCGACTTGTTAACCTTTATATCAGGGGTTTGGATAATGCACCTGCCCTTAGAATGGTTAAAGTAGCAAGAAACATAATGAAACTTGATTGCTTAATATATATTATTAAGGAAAACAATCAAGCCTGATAATGCTAATAAAGGGGTTGTCTCGGCCGAATATTTATGAACTATCTGTAAATTACACCAGTATGAAATTGGCCAGGGTCCGACACCCCCACCAATCAGCTTAAATCTGCTCCAGCATCGGCCATATGTAAGCAATGCACAGAGCATAATACTGATATTCACTGGCAAGACAGACCCCCACCAGTCTTATACTGATCACCGACTGTATCGGAAGGAAAGTCCAGGACAACCTGCAAAATCATTGACCTCCCCTTTAATACATTTGATTCAAAGTACAAATCTAAAATAAACTACCATATGAATCATATTTTGGTCCGTTTTTGTGGATCAGTTTTAGCTTTCAAGTCTATTGGAATGTAAAAAAAGGATACGGTGGAAGCCACCGTGCGCTATGCATTTCTCATGAATTTCCCCCCCCCGATACAAAAATTGGACACAGTTGTGTGAACGGAGCCAAAAACTAACCCTGGCTCTGGTCACACTACTATCACGGCTTTCATTTTTACAGATAACAGATCCATAAAGATCAATTCGGAATTGGTCCCGGTAGCGATCCCATTGACTTGTTATGGGTCAATCCTTTGGGGGCTTTTTTTGTCTTGAACAGTTCAGCAAACTCCATTATCCTGGTACTTAAAGAGCAAGGAAAAACAGACCGGAAATAAGAAAAAAAAATGGCGGTGTGAATGAAGCCAATGTACAAGACTGTTAGTCATGTAATTTTCTTTCTACCGATACTTTTCCTGTGTTTCTTCATGCTGCAAATAAAATTCTGGTAAATTATTAGAAAACACTACAGTACACTGAATATGAAAAAAATCATGGAAACAGATGTCTGCAGATGGGCACCGGCTTGGCTGAATATTCCAGGCATGTGGTAAGGGCTTGGCAACAGGTTGGACATTGACTTACAGGGTGGCTACCTCCAAAAAGTGGCACCAGGAGGAAAGCCTGTATGAATAACTGTTGCTGCCATCCGAAGAGACATATGAAGCATTAAACCTTCTTACAATGTAAATCCTTATTTCAATGGACAAAATCGTTGCTGAGGAAAAGAAGCAATTGTAGTGGTGGTTTTTTTTTAGGTGTCATTATCTCTCAATAATTCACATACTAGGAGTCAATCCAATAATGAAAGTACCCATTGCATGTCATTCTGCTTTTACAAAAATACCATTCTGGGACTACTTTTCTCTATGGGGATGGTGTGGGTGAGGGGGATTTGTAAATGTATAATCTCGCACACATCATTATAAAATAATCCAAAAACATTAGGTACCACAAGAAGATTTGTAGCGCCGGCTACTCAGCTCCTGAACCCTAGGAACAAAAACCAAATGCCGTACATAAAAATACCGTACATGAAAACGGGTCTAACATTTACTCACTCTTGCTTTCCTCTCCCTGTCGGCAGGAGTATCTGTCCAATCCGACCTATCCCCAGAACGTTCATTAGTTCTTCGCTTGAAGGTTCTCGGCCCCAGGCCAAAGTTGCTCAACTCTGGAGGAAGTTCCGTCATCCAAGACTCTCTTGCTGGGTTCTTGGGCGCATCCTTGCATACAACATATCATTTGTTAACACATGTTATAGGGAAGCTAAAATGTAAAAAAAATTTCAAAATATTTTCACAAAAAAAATGAGGAAGCTACAGGTGAAGTATTTCATGGGATTGTGCTGCAATTTGTGCTTTGTGTTTTACCATCCTGTACGGCTTTCCATGCTGACCACCTATTCAATGTACAGTATACTCCGGGAGTGTTTACATATACTGCACTTTTATAGTATACCTGTGATCAGTGTAGATTAACCATTTATTTACTGACTATTACTATTTATCCATGTAGTTAGTAGCTTATTTTTCTGTGTATGTTCTCCATGTTATTCAGTCACAGAGGAGTGTCCGGCATGGCTTCAGTCACCGCCCCGCACATAGTGAGCAGAGGGTCCAACCATGCCCCATCACGGACTGACTGCATTAGTGCTAAGCCACCTATCAAGTCGGTGCCAGGATGTGGTTTCAGCCACCACTTACTATGGACGGTGTGACTGACGTCATGAGGGCTGCGCATCTAAGACTGAAAGCCCAAGGCTGCCGGGAAAAAAAGTTAATTTCCTCCAGGTAGCTGGGCTTTCAGTGCGGCGACCGCACTGCTTCAGAACACTATTAACCTGCAGATTAACCCATATCTGCAGGTTAATAGCACTTTTTCACATGACAGGTTCCCTTTAAGCCCAGAGGGGCAGGATGCGCGGTTCTGTACTATTCTGTCACTCAGTAAGCTCTGGTCTTGCTTATAGTCCATTTTATGATATGTATTTATTTAATTCTCTCTGAATTTCATAGATGGCAGTATAAATTATTAATAAAATCAAAATACTAATCATTAGGCAACTGTGGCAGAAACTAATAAACCTCACGTCATTCGATGTAAGCTTCTGTTTCATTTTCCAGGCACGGCGTTCAAAATCTTCAGCAACACTGGACTGGGTCTGCCCTTTGGCAGGAACTGGACCAATGATTTCTTCTTCACCATCATCATCATCATCATCATCATCTGAGACCTGGGGGAAAAAAAAGACAAGAATACTAAAATATATAAAAATACAACACAAATGGCGATGTCAGAAGGATCTAGCTGAATTGGCAACTGCCATATGCTTCCTAAAGTGCCCACAGCATACAGCAAGCAATAAACTGTCACTACCAGAACATGTTCTTTTACAAAAAGAATGTGCAAGTTCAATCTAGCGTTTTGTAACTCAGCTTTCCAGGCTTCTGCCCTCAATGACTGCAGATGACACTTGTGAGATCTGCTTTTATGCTTTGCTGTATCTGGATGAGATACACTGAAGAAAGTGACAGGCATCTTCCAAGATGCTGATCATACGCAACAGCAAGCATACAGAACATGAGATCCTAATCTTAAACATAAGCTCCACAATCACTGACAATTCTGTCTGATAGTGATAATTTCTTTTGAGAACATTTGAGATTTAATTTGGCTTTCAGCAGGTTTTTTTTTTACTTCCATCAAAGTTTTTATTCTCTTACTATATTGCAATCAATATACTATATAGCACTGCACACTTACAATTGCTAATTTTCCCTTTCTACCCAGCTAATTCTTCTTTTCCATTAGGTCTATGATATCACGTGACAGATAAACTGACAAGGTGAATCATCTAAGCTCTATGTAGAAATGGGAAGTCAATTTTCCCTGTATGAGTCATGAGTCACTGCAAAAATCTCTGGCAGGGGGGAGAAGGGAGCAGCTGGGTCAGGAGTTGAAGCGGAGAATGATAAATGTAGGGACAGGAGACTTCCTGTTTCTACACAGAGCAGATAAAAGAAAATTTACTGGGTAGAGAGGCAAACTGAGCAATTGTAAGTACACAGTGCTATATAATATGACAATTGCAATATATTAACCCCTTTACCCCCAAGGGTGGTTTGCTCGTTAAAGACCGGGCCAATTTTTACAATTCTGACCACTGTCCCTTTATGAGGTTATAACTCTGGAACGCTTCAATGGATCCTGATGATTCCGACAATGTTTTCTCTTGACATATTGTACTTCATGATAGTGGTAAAATTTCTTTGATATTGCCTGCGTTTATTTGTGAAAAAAACAAATTTGGCGAAAATTTTGAAAATTTTGCAATTTTCCAAATCTGAATTTTTATGCCCTTAACCCCTTTCTGCCATTGGACGTAATATTCCGTCCATGTGGGGTGGGCCTTAATTCCCAAGGACAGAATATTACGTCCAGCGCGATCGGCCGCGCTCACGGGGGGAGCGCCGCCGATCGCGGCCGGGTGTCAGCTGCTTATCGCAGCTGACATCCGGCACTATGTGCCAGGAGCGGTCACGGACCGCCCCCGGCACATTAACCCCCGGCACACCGCGATCAAAGATGATCGCGATGTGCCGGCGGTGCAGGGAAGCATCGCGCAGGGAGGGGGCTCCCTGCGGGCTTCCCTGAGACCCCCGCAGCAACGCGATGTGATCGCGTTGCTCCAGGGGTCTCCTACCTCCCTCCCTGCAGTAAGTCCCGGATCCAAAATGGCCGCGGATCCGGGTCCTACAGGGAGGGAGGTGGCTTACCAAGTGCCTGCTCAGAGCAGGCACTTGGTAACGCTGCACTGCTCTCAGACAGATCGGTGATCTGTCAGAGTGCTGTGCAAACTGGCAGATCACCGATCTGTATTGTCCCCCCCTGGGGCAAAGTAAAAAAGTAAAAAAAAAAATTTCCAAGTGTGTAAAAAAAAAAAAAAAAAAAAATCCTAAATAATGAAAAAAAATATATATATATTATTCCCATAAATACATTTCTTTATCTAAATAAAAAAAACAAAACAATAAAAGTACACATATTTAGTATCTCCGCGTCCGTAACGACCCGACCTATAAAACTGGCCCACTAGTTAACCCCTTCAGTAAACACCGTAAGAAAAAAAAAAAAAAACGAGGCAAAAAACAACGCTTTATTATCATACCGCCAAACATAAAGTGGAATAACACGCGATCAAAAAGACGGATATAAATAACCATGGTACCGCTGAAAGCGTCATCTTGTCCCGCAAAAAACGAGCCACCATACAGCGACAACAGCAAAAAAATAAAAAAGTTATAGTCCTCAGAATAAAGCGATGCAAAAATAATTATTTTTTTCTATAAAATAGTTTTTATCGTATAAAAGCGCCAAAACATAAAAAAATGATATAAATGAGGTGTCGCTGTAATCGTACTGAACCGAAGATTAAAACTGCTTTATCAATTTTACCAAACGCGGAACGGTATAAACGCCTCCCCCAAAAGAAATTCATGAATAGCTGGTTTTTGGTCATTCTGCCTCACAAAAATCGGAATAAAAAGCGATCAAAAAATGTCACGTGCCCGAAAATGTTACCAATAAAAACGTCAACTCGTCCCGCAAAAAACAAGACCTCACATGACTCTGTGGACTCAAATATGGAAAAATTATAGCTCTCAAAATGTGGTAACGCAAAAAATATTTTTTGCAATAAAAAGCGTCTTTCAGTGTGTGACGGCTGCCAATCATAAAAATCCGCTAAAAAACCCGCTATAAAAGTAAATGAAAAAAATGTATTTATTTCCATTTTCCCATTAGGGTTAGGGTTAGGGTTAGGGCTAGGGCTAGGGTTAGGGCTAGGGTTAGGGCTAGGGTTAGGGCTAGGGTTAGGGCTAGGGTTAGGGCTAGGGTTAGGGCTAGGATTAGGGCTAGGGTTAGGGCTAGGGTTAGGGCTAGGGTTAGGGTTGGGACTAGGGTTAGGGTTAGGGTTGGGGCTAGGGTTAGGGCTAGGGTAAGGGCTAGGGTTAGGGTTAAGGCTACAGTTAGGGTTGGGGCTAAAGTTAGGGTTAGGGTTTGGATTACATTTGCGATTGGGATTAGGATTAGGGGTGTGTCTGGGTTAGAGGTGTGGTTAGGGTTACCGTTGGGATTAGGGTTAGGGGTGTGTTTGGATTAGGGTTTCAGTTATAATTGGGGGGTTTCCACTATTTAGGCACATCAGGGGGATCTCCAAACGCGACATGGCGACCGATCTCAATTCCATCCAATTCTGCATTGAAAAAGTAAAACAGTGCTCCTTCCCTTCCGAGCTCTCCCGTGTGCCCAAACATGAGTTTACCCCAACATATGGGGTATCAGCGTACTCAGGACAAATTGGACAACAACTTTTGGGGTCCATTTTCTCCTGTTACCCTTGGCAAAATAAAACAAATTGGAGCTGAAGTAAATTTTTTGTGAAAAAAAGTTAAATGTTAATTTTTATTTAAACATTCCAAAAATTCCTGTGAAGCACCTAAAGGGTTAATAAACTTCTTGAATGTGGTTTTGAGAACCTTGAGGGGTGCAGTTTTTAGAATGGTGTCACACTTGGGTATTTTCTATCATATAGACCCCTCAAAATGACTTCAAATGAGATGTGGTCCCTAAAATAAAATGGTGTTGTAAAAATGAGAAATTGCTGGTCAACTTTTAACCCTTATAACTCCCTAACAAAAAAAAATTTTTGGTTCCAAAATTGTGCTGATGTAAAGTAGACATGTGGGAAATGTTACTTATTAAGTATTTTGTGTGACATATCTCTGTGATTTAATTGCATAAAAATTCAAAGTTGGAAAATTGCGAAATTTTCAAAATTTTCGCCAAATTTCCGTTTTTTTCACAAATAAACGCAGGTAATATCAAAGAAATTTTACCACTATCATGAAGTACAATATGTCACGAGAAAACAATGTCAGAATCACCGGGATCCGTTGAAGCACAAATATATTTTATTTTGAGAAAATAAATGAATTTTTTAACATTTTTCACTTGAAGTGGATGAATTAAAAAAATCCGTAGGTGCTTAGCGCCACATTTACTTGGAGTTTTTTTTTTTGTTTTGTTTTTTTTCTCTTTGAAATTGCCACCTATGTGGATCTGAAGCAGGATCAACACATAGTTCTCCAAAGTGAGCTGCACACCTTATTGGATTATACAACATACGAAGAAGAGTTGCCTAAAGAATTGATTCCTTGAGAATCTCAACGTGCATTTCTTACCGATAGAAGGTGAGCATAACTACAAATAAAAGAAATGTTTTTAACTTGTTGGTAAAAACGTATTACGCTCAGAGGAAGCGCCGCACTTGTCTCTTTTTTTTTTTTTTTTTTTCCCCTCTTTCCCTAAACCAGGGTATTTCTAAATACTTTACATCAGCACAATTTTGGAAACAAAATTTTTTTTTGTTAGGGAGTTATAAGGGTTAAAAGTTGACCAGCAATTTCTCATTTTTACAACACCATTTTTTTTTAGGGACCACATCACATTTCAAGTCATTTTGAGGGGTCTATATGATAGAAAATAATGAAGTGTGACACCATTCTAAAAACTACACCCCTCAAGGTTCTCAATACCACATTCAAGAAGTTTATTAACCCTTTACGTGCTTCACAGGAACTGAAACAATGTGGAAGGAAAAAATGAACATTTAACTTTTTTTTGCAAACATCTTAATTCAGAACCATTTTTTTTATTTTCACAAGTGTAAAAACAGAAATGTAACCATAAATTTTGTTATGCAATTTCTCCTGAATACGCTAATACCCCATATGTGGGGGTAAACCACTTTTTGGGCGCACCGCAGAACTTAGAAGTGAAGGAGCGCCGTTTGACTTTTTCAATGCAGAATTGGCTGGAATTGAGATCGGACGCCATGTCACGTTTAGAGAGCCCCTGATGTACCTAAACAGTGGAAACTCCCCACAAGTGACACCATTTTGGAAACTAGACCCCTTAAGGAACTTATCTAGATGTGTGGTGAGCACTTTGAACCCCCATGTGCTTCACAGAAGTTTATAACGTAGAGTCGTGAAAATAAAAAAAAATTTTTTTTTCCACAAAAAAGATTTTTTAGCCCCAAAGTTTTTATTTTCACAAGGGTAACAGGAGAAATTGGACCACTAAAGTTGTTGTCCAATTTATCCTGAGTATGCTGATGCCCCATATGTGGGGGTAAACCACTGTTTGGGCGCACGGCAGAGCTCGGAAGGGAAGGAGCGCTGTTTTGGAATGCAGACTTAGATAGAATGGTCTGTGGGCGTTATGTTGCGTTTGCAGAGCCCCTGATGTACCTAAACAGTAGTAACCCCCCACAAGAGACCCCATTTTGGAATCTAGACCCCCCAAGGAACTTATCTAGATGTGTGGTGAGAACTTTGAATGCCCAAGTGTTTCACAGAAGTTTAGAATGCAGAGTCGTGAAAATAAAAAATATTTTTTTTTTCACAAAAAAGATATTGTAGCCCCCAAGTTTTTATTTTCACAAGGTTAACAGGAGAAATTGGACCACTAAAGTTGTTGTCCAATTTATCCTGAGTATGCTGATGCCCCATATGTGGGGGTAACCCACTGTTTGGGCGCACGGCAGAGCTCAGAAGGGAGGGAGCACCATTTGACTTTTTGAGCGCAAAATTGGCTATCGTGTTTGGAGACCCCCTGATGTACCAGTGGAAATCCCCCAATTCTAGCTCCAACCCTAACCCCAACACACCCCTAACCCTAATCCCAACCTGATCCATAATCCTAATCACTAACCATAATCACAACCCTTACCCCAAAACAACCCTAGTGTCAACGCTAACCATAACCCTAATCAAAACCCTAAATCCAACACACCCCTAATCCTAATCTCAACCCTAACCTCAAACCTAACCCTAATCCCAATACACCCCTAATCACAACCCTAACCTTAACCCTAATCCCAAACCTAACCCTAATCCCAAGCGTAACCCTAATGCCAACCCTAACCCTAATACCAACCCTAATCCAAACCCTAACCCTAATCCCAACTCTAACCCTAACTTTAGCCCCAACCCTAGCCCTAACTTTAGCCCCAAACCTAACCCTAAGGCTACTTTCACACTTGCGTTGTTTGGCATCCGTCGCAATCCGTCGTTTTGGACAAGAAACGGATCCTGCAAATGTGCCCGCAGGATGTGTTTTTTGCCCATAGACTTGTATTGCCAACGGATCGTGACGGATGGCCACACGTCGCGTCCGTCGTGCACTGGATCAGTGTTTTGGCGGACCGTCAGCACAAAAAAACATTCAATGTAACGTTTTTTTGTACGTCGCATCTGCCATTTCTGGCCGCGCATGCGTGGCCGTAACTCCGCCCCCTCCTCCCCAGGACATAGATTGGGCAGCGGATGCGTTGAAAAACTACATCCGCTGCCCACGTTGCGCACAATTTTCACAACGTGCGTCGGTATGTCGGGCCGATGCATTGCGACGGCCCCGTACCGACGTAAGTTTGAAAGAAGCCTAACCCTAAATTTAGCGCCAACCCTAACTCTAAATTTAGCCCCAACCCTAACCCTAAGTTTAGCCCCAACCCTAACCCTAAATTTAGCCCTAAGCCTAATCCTAGCCCTAACGCTACCCCTAACCCTAGCCCTAACCCTAACCCTACCCCTAACCCTACCCTTAGCCCTAACCCTACCCCTAACCCTACCCCTAATTTTAGCCCCAACTGCTCTTCTCCTGCCGGCCGATGGAGACAGATGGCGGGCGCACTGCGCATGCGCCCGCCATTTTCTTTTGCCTGCAGCCAGGAGGAGCAGCAGGAGGACCCAGGGACACAGGTGAGTATGGCAGGGTCCCCGAATCCCCCTATTTCTCTGTCCTCTGATGTGCAATCACATCAGAGGACAGAGAATTACACTGAATTTTTTTTTTTTTTTGCGGTCGCCGGTAAACAGTTAATTACCGGCGATTGCAAAACAGGGGTCGGTAAAACCGACCCCGATCATGCTCTTTGGGGTCTCGGCTACCCCCGGCAGCCGAGACCCCAAAGATTCTCGCGGGGCCGGCCGGCGGGCGCACTGCGCCCGCCATTTTGAAGATGGCGGCGCCCACCGGAAGCCACGAGGAGCACCGGGGGAGACAGGTAAGTATTGGGGGGCTACCTGGGACCCCTTTTCTCTGTCCTCCAATGTGCGATCACATCGGAGGACAGAGAAATTAAAAAGATCGCGTTTTTTTTTTTTTTTTGCGATCGCCGGTAAACGGTTAATTACCGGCGATCGCAAATGCGGGGAGGGTTAAAAACCGCCCGAATCATGTTCTCTGGAGAGAATCCGACTCTGGGTGGCGCTATTTACTTTTTCCACAGCGCCGTTAATTAACGGCGCTGTGGTTTAAGTACCCTTAGCGGCCGCCGTTAAAAGGCGTATCGGCGGTCGCTAAGGGGTTAAAAAAAAACAAAAACATTTAACTTTTTCACAAAAAATTTAATTCAGCTCCAATTTCTTTTATTCTACCAAGGGTAACAGGAGAAAATGGACCCCAAAAGTTGTTGTACAATTTTTCCTGAGTACGCCGATACCCCATATGTGGGAGTAAACCACTGTTTGGGCGCATGGCAGAGCTTGGAAGGGAAGGAGCGCCGTTTGACTTTTCAATGTAAAATTGACTGGAATTGAGATGGGACGCCATGTTGCGTTTGGAGAGCCCCTGATGTGCCTAAACATTGAAACCCCCCACAAGTGACACCATTTTGGAAAGTAGACCCCCGAAGGAACTTATCTAGATGTGTTGTGAGAGCTTTGAACCCCCAAGTGTTTCACTACAGTTTGTAACGCAGAGCCCCAGTTTTGTATTTTCCCAAGGGTAACAGGAGAAACTGGACCACAAAAGTTGTTATCCAATTTGTCCTGAGTGCGCTGATACCCCATATGTGGGGGGGGGGAACCACCGTTTGGGCGCATGGCAGAGCTTGGAAGGGAAGGAGCGCCGTTTGCAATGCAGACTTAAATGGATTGGTCTGCAGGCGTCACATTGCATTTGCAGAGCCCTTGATGTACCTAAACAGTAGAAACCCCCCACAAGTGACCCCATATTGGAAACTAGGCCCCCCATGGAACTTATCTAGATGTGTTGTGAGAACTTTGAACCCCCAAGTGTTTCACTACAGTTTTATAACGCAGAGCCGTGAAAATAAAAAATCTTTTTTTTCCCACAAAAATGTTTTTTAGTCCCCAGAATTTTCATTTTCCCAAGGGTAACAGGAGAAATTGGACCCCAAATGTTGTCCATTTTGTCCTGAGTACGCTGATACCCCATATGTTGGGGTAAACCCCTGTTTGGGCGCACGGGAGAGCTCGGAAGGTAAGGAGCACTGTTTTACTTTTTTAACGCAGAATTGGCTGGTATTGAGATCGGACGCCATGTCGCGTTTGGAGAGCCCTTGATGTGCCTAAACAGTAGAAACCCCCAATTCTAACTGAAACCCTAACCCAAACACACCCCTAACCCTAATCCCAACTCTAACCATAACTCTAACCACACCCCTAACCCGAACATGCCCCTAACCCTAATCCCAACCACACCCCTAACCCCAACCACAACCTTAACAACACCCCTAAATCCAACACACCCATAACACTAATCCCAACCATAACCCTAACCACACCCCTAACCAACACACCCCTAGCCCTAATCCCAACCGTAAATGTAATCCAAACCCTAAATTTATCCCCAACCTTAACTTTAGCCCCAACCCTAACTGTAGCCCTTACCCCAACCCTAACCCCAACCCCAGCCCTAACCCTAGCCCCAACCCTAACCCCAACCCTAGCCCCAACCCTAATCCTAATGTGAAAATGGAAATACCATATATACTTGAGTATGAGCCGAGATTTTCAGCCCAATTTTTGGGGGCGAAAGTCCCCCTCTCGGATTATACTCGAGTCATACCCAGGGGTCGGCAGGGGAGGGGGAGCTGGGGCTGTCTAATTATACTCACCTGCTCCTGGCGCGGTCCCTGCAGGTCCCTGGCACCCCAGCTTTTTCCTGTACTGAGCGGTCACATGGTACCGCTCATTACAGTAATGAATATGCTGCTCCACCATAGTGGTGGAGCCGTATATTCATTACTGTAATGAGCGGTAACGGTGACCGCTCACTACAGGAGGAAGCTGCCGGCGCCGGGGAAGCAGGGACTGCAAAGCGCCAGGAGCAGGTGAGTATAACGGGGAGGGGAGCGCAGCGCTGCGCGATATTCACCTGCTCCCCATTCCGGGCGTCGCTCCGTCTTCAGCGTCTTCTGCAGTGACGTTCAGGTCAGAGGGCGCGGTGACGTGGATAGTGCCCGCCCTCTGCCTGAACGTCAGTGCAGAAGACGCTGAAGATGGAGCGGCGCCGGAACGAAATCAGGTGAATATTGAAAGTGTCGGGGCCTGAGCAAGCGACGGAGAGGTGAGAATGTGATTTTTTATTTTTTTTTATCGCAGCAACAGCAAATGGGGCAAGTGTCTGTATGGAGCATCTTATGGGGCCATAACGTTTGTGCAGCACTGTATGGGGCAAGTGTCTGTATGGGGCCGTAATGAAAGGGAACCTGTCACCCCGTTTTTTGAGATTGAGCTATAAATACTGTTAAATAGGGCCTGCGCTGTGCGTTACTATAGTGTATGTAGTGTACCCCGATTCCCCATGTATGCTGAGAAATACATTACCAAAGTCGCCGTTTTCGCCTGTCAATCAGGCTGGTCTGGTCAGGTGGGCGTGTTCACAGCGCTCTTTTCTTCCCCAGCTTTCCGTTGGTGGCGTAGTGGTGTGCGCATGTCCAGAGTTCCGACTTCCCTGCGCCCACGTGAAGACACAGCGCGCGATCTGCGCTGTAATCCTTTGCATCGGTGGGGGCGGCCATCTTCCTGGGGCCGCGCGTGCGCAGATGGAGTGCTCTGCTGCACGGGGCTTCAGGAAAATGGCCGTGGGCAGCCGCGCGTGCGCATTAGAGATCGCGGCGGCCATTTTCCCAAAGCCGAGATGCAAACTCGGCTTTGGGAAAATGGCCGCCGCGATCTCTAATGCGCACGCGCGGCTGCCCGCGGCCATTTTCCTGAAGCCCCGTGCAGCAGAGTACTCCATCTGCGCACGCGCGGCCACAGGAAGATGGCCGCCCCCACCGATGCAAGGGATTACAGCGCAGATCGCGCGCTGTGTCTTCACGTGGGCGCAGGGAAGTCGGAACTCTGGACATGCGCACACCACTACGCCACCAACGGAAAGCTGGGGAAGAAAAGAGCGCTGTGAACACGCCCACCTGACCAGACCAGCCTGATTGACAGGCGAAAACGGCGACTTTGGTAATGTATTTCTCAGCATACATGGGGAATCAGGGTACACTACATACACTATAGTAACACACAGCGCAGGCCCTATTTAACAGTATTTATAGCTCAATCTCAAAAAACGGGGTGACAGGTTCCCTTGAATGTTTGTGCAGCACTATATGGGGCAAGTGTCTATATGGGGCCATAATCAACGTTTGTGCATCTCTATATGGGGCAAGTGTATGTATGGGGCCATAATCAACGCTTGTGCAGCACTATATGGGGTAAATATCTTTATAGAGCATCTTATGGGGCCATAATTAACGTTTGTGCAGCATTATATGGGGCAAATGTCTGTATGGAGTATCTTATGGGGCTATAATCAAGGTTTGTGCAGCACTATATGGGGCAAATATCTTTATGGAGCATCTTATGGGGCCATAATCAACATTTGTGCAGCATTACATTGGGCAAATGTGTCTATGGAGCATCTTATGGGGCCATTATTAACCTTTATGCAGGATTATATGGGGCTCCTGATTCAATATGGATATTCAAAAACACAACCTACTGATGTCAATTCATTTTCCTTTTATTGGTATCTATTTTTACTTTTGACATTTACCATTTACTGGTAGCTGCTGCATTTCCCACCCTAGGCTTATACTCGAGTCATTAAGTTTTCCCAGTTTTTTGCGGCAAAATTAGGGGGGTCGGCTTATACTCGAGTATATACATTTTTTTAATTTTATTATTTTTCCCTAACTAAGGGGGTGATGAAGGGGGGTTTGATTTACTTTTATAGCGGGTTTTTTAGCAGATTTTTATGATTGGCAGCTGTCACATACAAAGCATCTCGGCTTTGGGAAAATGGCCGCCGCGATCTCTAATGCGCACGCGCGGCATCCCGCGGCCATTTTCCTGAAGCCCCGTGCAGCAGAGCACTCGATCTGCGCACGTGCGGCCCCAGGAAGATGGCCGCCCCCACCGACGAAAGGGATGACAGCGCAGATCGCGCGCTGCTTGTTCACCACTACGCCACTACGCCACCAACGTAAAGCTGAGAAAGAACCAACGATGTCACCACGCCCTCCCGACCTGACCAGCCTGATTGACAGGCGAAAACGGCGACTTTGGTAAGTTATTTCTCAGCATAGGTGGGGAATCGGGGTATACTACATACACTATAGGAACACACAGCGCAGGCCCTATTTAACAGTATTTATAGCTCAATCTCAAAAAACGGGGTGACAGGTTCCCTTTAAGTCCCCCTTGTTCACATCTGGCAGCTGTTAATTTGCCTCCAACACTTTTCCTTTCACTTTTTCCCCATTATGTAGATAGGGGCAAAATTGTTTGGTGAATTGGAACGCGCGGGGTTAAAATTTCACCTCACAACATAGCCTATGACGCTCTCAGGGTCCAGACGTGTGACTGTGCAAAATTTTGTGGCTGTAGCTGCGACGGTGCAGATGCCAATCCCGGACATACACACACATTTAGCTTTATATATTAGAGATATATATATATTAGATTATATATATATATATATATATATATATATATATATATATATACACACACACATATACACTACCGTTCAAAAGTTAAGGGTCACTGAGAAATTTCCTTATTTTTTAAAGAAAAGCACAGTTTCTTCCAATGAAACTAACATTAAATGATTCAGAAATACACTCTATACATTGTTAATGTGGTAAATGACAATTCTAGCTGCAAACATCTGGTTTATAATGCAATATCTTCATAGGTGTATAGAGGCCCATTTCCAACAACCATCACTCCAGAGTTCTTATGGTACTTGGTGTACTTGGTGTTTGCTAACTGTGTAAGAAGGCTAATGGATGGTTATACCCTTGAAAACCCTTGTGCAAGTATGTTAGCACAGCTGAAAACAGTTGGGCCGATTAGAGAACCTATAAACCTGACCTTCATTTGAGCTAGTTGAGAATCTGGAGCATTACATTTCTTGGTTCCATTAAACTCTCAAAATGCCCCCCTTTGTTGTGAAACTCGACAGTGTAATGTTGTTCTTAGAAATGAAGGCTATTCCATGCGAGAAATTGCCAAGAAACTGAAGATTTCCTACAACGGTGTGTACTACTCCCTTCAGAGGACAGCACAAACAGGCTCTAACCAGAGTAGAAAGAGAAGTGGAAGGCCGAGCTGCACAACTGAGCAACAAGACAAGTACATTAGAGTCTGTAGTTTGAGAAATCGACACCTTACAGGTCCTCAACTGGCAGCTTCATTAAATAGTACACGCAAAACACCAGTGTCAATGTCTACAGTGAAGAGGCGACTCCGGGATGCTGGCCTTAAGGGCAGAGTGGCAAAGAAAAAGCCATATCTGAGACTGGCTAATAAAAGGAAAAGATTAATATAGGCAAGAGAACACAGACATTGGGCAGAGGAAGATTGGAAAAAAGTGTTATGGACAGATGAATCCAAGTTTGAGGTGTTTGGATCACACAGAAGAACATTTGTGAGACGCAGAACAACTGAAAAGATGCTGGAAGAGTGCCTTTATGCCATCTGTCAAGCATGGTGGAGGTAATGTGATGGTCTGGGGTTGCTTTGGTGCTGGTAAAGTGGGAGATTTGTACAAGAAAAAATACATACCATGAGATACAGCCTTCCCAAAACCCTGTCTGATGACAAATGCACATTTAGCAGGATGCAGTAGGCCCCCACTGATAAAGGCAAGGGGCAGCAAAGGTGCAAACTACTGATAAAAACAGCCACCCCCACACCAGCCAGACATTGCAGGGGTTAGCTGCCTAGTAGAAAAAATGCACATTGATATAACTCGCATAGGACGCCAGTCCCACAGGCAAGTGTGATGCACTGTGTCTGGTATGCAGCCTATTAATGACGCCCCTGTATTAACAGGCGGGCTGCCCAGCACCATTGTATGCAGCACACTGTGACAGATGCCCCATAAAAACCAAACCAACAAAAAGGCCTTCAAATTTTTGTGATTTTTTAAATTTTTTAACATGCAATCATACAAATTTAAATCATATGGTTTATAACAATAATGCCACAAGTAGTCCACGGTAGATTACAACATCTCAATCTCCTGACCTCAATATCATTGAGCCACTCCGGGGAGATCTCAAGCATGCAGTTCATGCTAGACAGCCCAGGAATTTACAGGAACTGGAGGCATTTTGCCAAGAGAAGAGGGCAGTTTTACCATCTTAGAAAATAAAGAACCTCATCCACAACTACCACAAAAGACTTCAAGCTGTCATTGATGTTAGAGGAGACAATACACGGTATTAAGAAATGGGGTATGTGAACTTTTGATCAGGGTCATTTGGATGTTTTGTTATTATGATTTAAGAAGAGAAAACACAGTAGTTTGAGAATAAAATGACTTCACACAACCACTAACCATGAGTGGAGAAAAAGTATTAGTGTTATCATTCATATTATCTGAAAAAAGGCCAAGAAGGCAAAAATTCTGCCGGGGTATGTAAACTTTTGTGTACAACAGGAGGGTAATGAGGGGCTATGTATACCAGGAGGGTGATGATTGGGCCATGTATACCAGGAGGGTGATGATGGGGCCATGTATACCAGGACGGTGATGAGGGGGCCATGTATACCAGGACAGTGATGAGGGGGTCATGTATACCAGGACGGTGATGAGGGGGCCATGTATACCAGGACGGTGATTAGGGGGCCATGTATACAAGGGCGGTGATGAGGGGGTCATGTACAGTCATGGCCAAAAATTTTTGAGAATGACACCAAAATGATATTTTCACATGATCTGCTGCCCTCTTGTTTTTATTTGTGTTTGTCTGATGTTTATATCACATACAGAAATATAATTGCAATCATATTATGAGTAGCAATAGGTTATATTGACAGTTAGAATGAGTTAATGCAGCAAGTCAATATTTGCAGTGTTGACCCTTCTTCAAGACCTCTGAAATTCTCCCTGGCATGCTCTCAATCAACTTCTGGACCAAATCCTAACTGATAGCAGTCCATTCTTGCATAATCAATGCTTGCATTTTGCCAGAATATGTTGGTTTTTGCTTGTCCACCCGTCTCTTGATGATTGACCACAAGTTCTCAATGGGATTAAGATCTGGGGAGTTTCCAGGCCATGGACCCAAAATCTCTATGTTTTGTTCCATGAGCCATTTAGTTATCACCTTTGCTTTACGGCAAGGTGCTCCATCATGCTGGAAAAGGCATTGTTGGGCGCCAAACTGCTCTTGGAGGACTTTCTGGTACCATTCTTTATTCATGGCTGTGTTTTTAGGCAAGACTGTGAGTGAGCCGATTCCCTTGGCTGAGAAGCAACCCCACACATGAATGGTTTCAGGATCCTTTACAGTTGGCAGGAGACAAGACTGGTGGTAGCGCTCACCTCTTCTTCTCCGAATAAGCTGTTTTCCAGATGTCCCAAACAATCGAAAAGGGGATTCATCAGAGAAAATGACTTTGCCCCAGTCCTCAGCAGTCCACTCCCTGTACCTTTTGCAGAATATCAGTCGTTCCCTGATGTTTTTTATGGAGAGAAGTGGCTTCTTTGCTGCCCTCCTTGAAACCAGGCCTTGCTCAAAGAGTCTCCGCCTCACAGTGCGTGCAGAAGCACTCACACCAGCCTGCTGCCATTCCTGAGCAAGCTTGGCACTGCTGGTAGTCCGATCCCGCAGCTGAAACAGTTTTAAGATACGGTCCTGGCGCTTGCTGGTCTTTCTTGGGCTCCCTGGAGCCTTTTTGACAACAATGGAAGCTCTCTCCTTGAAGTTCTTGATGATGCGATAGATTGTTGACTGAGGTGCAATCTTTGTAGCTGCGATACTCTTCCCTGTTAGGCCATTTTTGTGCAGTGCAATGATGGCTGCACGTGTTTCTTTAGAGATATCTATGGTTAACTGAAGAGAAACAATGATACCAAGCACCAGCCTCCTTTTAAAGTGTCCAGTGATGTCATTCTTACTTAATCATGACTGATTGATCGCCAGCCCTGTCCTCATCAACACCCACACCTGTGTTAATGGATCAATCACTAAAACGATGTTAGCTGCTCCTTTTAAGGCAGGACTGCAATGATGTTGAAATGTGTTTTTGGGGTTAAAGTTCATTTTCTGGGCAAATATTGACTTTGCAAGTACAGTAATTGCTGTTAAGCTGATCACTCTGACATTCAGGAGTATATGCAAATTGCCATTAGAAAAAATGAAGCAGTAGACTTTGGAAAAATTAATATTTGTCTCATTCTCAAAATTTTTGTCCATGACTGTATACCAGGATGGTGATGAGGAGGCCATGTATACCAGGATGGTGATGAGGAGGCCATGTATGCCAGGACGGTGATGAGGGGGCCATGTATACCTGGATTGGGGACATATATATACCAGGATGGGGGACATAAGTACAGAATTGGGGGACATTACCCCTGTAGCAGTGTCAGCAGCAGAACCACCCCCTATAACAGTGCTTCATGACCAAATTTTATGCTTCAGTTTTTTTTTTTCTATTTTCCTCTTCTAAAACCTAGGTGTGTTTTATAGTTTGAAAAATGTGGTAATTAAGAAAAAGCAGTTAACAGGAACAGTGGAGGTCAAGATAAGGTCTGGAAGATAAGAAAAATGTCAGTGAGAGCTGCTCATAGGATTGCTAGAGAAGGAAATTAGAATCCCTGCTTGGTTGAAAAAGACCTTCAAAAAATTTAGCAGACTCTGGAGTTGTGGTACATTGTTCTACTGTTCAGAGATACCAGCACAAGTATGGTCTTCATGGAAGAGTCATCAGAAGAAAACCTCTCCAGTGTCCTCACTATAAAATTCAGTGTCAGAGGTATGCAAAAGAACATCTAAACAAGCCTGATGCATTTTAGAAACAAGTCCTGTGGACCGATGAGGTTAAAATAGAACTCTTTGGCCACAATGATCAAAAGGCTTGCGTGTAGAAAAAAGGGTACAGAATTTCAGGTTAAGAACATCTTGCTAACCATTAAGAATGGGGGTGGGTCAATCATGCTTCGGGGTTGTGTTGCAGCCAATGGCAAGGGGAACATTTCACAGGTAGAAGAAAGAATGGATTCAATGACATTTCAACAAATTCTTAATGCAAACATAACCGCATCTGTAAAAAAGGTGAAGTTGAAAAGAGGATGGCTTCTACAAATGGATAATGATCCTAAACAGAAGTCAGAATCTGCAATAGACTACCTAAAAGCTGACTGTTTTACAATGGCCCTCACAGTCCCCTTATCTGAACATCATTGAAAATCTGTGGCTAGACCTCAAAATAGCAGGGGATGCAAGACGTCCCAGGAATCTCACATAACCGGAAGAATTTTCCAAGGAACAATGGATGAAAATCCCTCAAACAATAATTGAAAGACTCTCTTGGCTGGCTACAAAAATTGTTTACAAGCTGTAATACCTACAAAATGGGTGTTACTAAGTACTAACCATGCAGGGTGCCCAAAGTTTTGCATCAGCCATTTTTTCCTTATTTTGTAATTTTTAAAATGTAAAAGAATGAAAACTTTTTTTTTTGCCTAAAATACAAAGGAAATGTGTCATCTTTAACTTTAGGCCTTTTAGAGATTATTTCATCTTCAACTTACTTAACTGTTCATAATAGCAGTAATTTTGACAAGGGGTGGACAAACATTTACATATCACTGTAGCTAGTGCTGTCAATTACCTTATACTTATCTGAAGATCCCTTAGAATCAGACCCATCATCGCTATCAGAATTTTGTCTTTTGAAACCAGGTGGCAAAGCTGGACCTATAACTGGTCTAAAACAGAACACATCTCTGTTAGTGATAAGGAGAAGCACATTATAATTTATGATCCATTACATCATTTGTCAAATATTTCATATTCTAAAATGTTTGCAATGATGCAGTGAGTGTAAAAGCAGAAAGTATTGATGCGAGTTCAGAGAACACTTTTAGCCATCATCTGGATTTGCTGAGATTATAAAAGCCTGGCTGAACAATAAAGGAACATGGAAATCAGAGGCCGAACGCCGTCTGCCCTGTTCTTTAGAATTGATGTCTGATTGCAATTTATGATATGAAGCACACATTTCTATGCTATGGCACAGTATAATTACAGGAAACTGCAGCTTGGTACATCAAAAGCATCAATGGCTGCTGTCGCAATGCCAAGGACAGAACCTCTGCTAGCATGAATGACTATTGGAAACATCTCACAACAAACTGCCCTGGTGTTTGCTCAACAGTTCACAAAATCGAAAAGTAAGACTAAAAACATCCAAAAAGACCTATGAGAGCATAGAAATGGGAAAAATAAGGATAAAAAAAGCAAATAAAAAAATAAATTAAATGGCATACCTTTCCGGGGAGTCTGACGGTCTTTTAAAGCCTGGTGGAAGGGCAGGCCCAAAAAATTCATCATCATCATCATCACCACCCTCATCATCTTGTGGAGTTTCTAGTTTTCTGCAATTATAATAATTCAGTTCTTATCAATTCAAGATTAGAGATGAGCGGTGTTCTGGTCGAACTGTTCGCCAATTTCAAAGTCAAGCTGTTTTGGGCGGTGTTCGAGTCGTTCGACGAACTCGAACAATTTGCTTAAAATTCGTCTGTTCGAGTTTCTGTTCGAGTTTCTGTTCGCTCACCAAAAGCCTAACTTGATTTGCACATTAAAACTGTTTATCATTGTTAATAGACTGTTTCAGTGTATAGTGGGCGGGGGGATAGATCTGTGCTGAAATAACGCTGATCTCCATTTTTCCCCCCCGCATTTACAGTGGGGCGGTGCAGTCTCTCAGCCTATCAGCAGTGCGCACACACAGCAATGTGCATGTGATGCACACAAGCAAGGGTATGTGCCATTGGCTGTGTATGTCACATGTCCTTGCCCTATAAGAACCAGCCATTTGCCCCGTCACCACCATTTCCTCACTGCTGCAGCTTGGTGTTAGACGGCACCGCTGCTGCTGTGGGCGCTATACAGTATAAGAGTGTGAATTGCGAGGGAATTTGCAGTTAGATAGAGAGAGATAGGTTAAGGGAGTCAGGACTAGTTGTATTATCAGCCCTTTTCAAGGTAGGTTACAGCAGATCATAGCACTTTTTGCCAGGCAGGTCTGTGCCAGTGCTGTGCAAGTGTTTGTCACAGCATTTAGTGTAATCTAGCTCAGCCAATCCTTTTGGGCTAGTAACATTGTCTGGTATTCATCTGAGTAGCCTGCCTGTGAAGCTAGCTACACCGCCTGTGTATCTAATAATTTTTACTGCATCTAACCCAGTAAATCGTTTTTGGCTTAGTAGCAGTGTCTGCACGTAAGCGGAGTAGCCCGCCTGTGAAGCTAGATACACCGCCTGTTTATCTAAATACTAATTTTTAACTGCATCTAGCCCAGGCAATACTTTGGGCCTTTGGGCCTAGTAGCAGTTTCTGCTACTCAACAGAGTACCCCACCCATGAAGCAAGCTACACCGCCTGTAGATCTAATTACTAATTTTTAACTGCATCTAGCCCAGGAAATCCTTTTGGGCCTAGAAGCAGTGTCTGCTACTCAGCAGCGTACCCCACCCAAGAAGCGAGCTACACCGCCTTCTTTCTTTCTCAATCTAACCCCTCGGCTCTGGGGTGTCCACTCTCCCTCCAGCTTTCTCTATCTCACAGGTGGACTACCGGGTGTATTCACACTGTGGCAAATCTTTTGGGCCCAGGCATAAGAAGTCGTCGAGGTAATGGATAATATGTGCCCCCTTAGAAATGTCCATGACGACCCATTCGAGGAAGCAACTAAATGCTTCAAATAGTGAGCAGGATATGGAGCACCCCATGGCCAAACAGCGATCTATGTAGTAAGCTCCTTCACATAAGCAGCCCAATGGGAGGACACTATTCGGAGGCACAGGTAGTAACCGGAACGCCCCCTCAATGTCTGTTTTGGCCATTAGGGTGCCCCTTCCCAACTTCTTGACCCGCCTGATTGCCTCGTCAAAGGAGGTACAGTATATAGCACTGTACTTGGTTACGCGTCGATGTTGTCGTTTACTGACCTGGCCCTTGGATATAACAAATGGTGGATTAGTCTGAATGTATTGGGTTCCTTTTTTGGCACAACTCTCAATGGGGGTACCACTATGTCTTCTAAGGAAAGTGTTCTGAATGGACCTGCCATTCTACCTAAAGATATTTCTTTTTTACATTTTTTTGTCACGACGTCTGGGTGTTGGTAGGCTGATTTTAGATTTTTACTCCAGCCTTTCTTGATTTTAGAAGGGCATGACATGCCTATATCTGTGTCTCCTCGTCCTTTTACTCCTCCACCTCTTTTCTTTTCACATGACTATATGTAGTTGTGACTTTTCCATGTGTTTGTTGTGTCTTATGAGCAGTTTGTCAGCTTTAGGACACCTTTTAAGGTGTTTTCTATGTGTTTGCCTGCCATTGGTTTCAATGGGGTTCGACGGTGTTCGTCGAACACGCCCCAATTCGACGAACCGAACCCCAACACTAGGGGGGTGGCTCAACACTATTCAAGATAGCTCTTGGAAGGTTTTAAAAGAAAACTTACCATAAGTAAGAAAAGAAGTATAAACTCTCCTACAGATTCAATATCCAAATTTTCTTCATTTAAACCTCTGCGCTTTGTGGGATTTTTGGTCCGCTGGGCGGTCCCATCAGTAATTTCTTTGTATCAGGGCGCATACAGATGTAGCTGTCAGTCAAGTCACTGATAGGACCGACCAATGGACCGAAAATTCTACAAAGAGGGTTAATGAATCATTAAAAAAAAAAAAAAAGTATGTGTGTGTGTGTATATATATATATATATATATATATATATATATATATATAAATAATAATTTTATTTATATAGCGCCAACATATTCCGCAGCGCTTTACAGATTATAGAGGGGACTTGTACAGACAATAGACATTACAGCATACAATAGACATTACAGCATAACAGAAATCACAGTTCAAAATAGATACCAAGAGGAAATATATGTATAAATATATATATATATATATATATATATATATATATATATATATACATACATATATATATATATATATATATATATATATATATATATATATATATATATATATATATATATATATACATATATATACACAGTGGGGCAAAAAAGTATTTAGTCAGTCAGCAATAGTGCAAGTTCCACCACTTAAAAAGATGAGAGGCGTCTGTAATTTACATCATAGGTAGACCTCAACTATGGGAGACAAACTGAGAAAAAAAAATCCAGAAAATCACATTGTCTGTTTTTTTAACATTTTATTTGCATATTATGGTGGAAAATAAGTATTTGGTCAGAAACAAACAATCAAGATTTCTGGCTTCCACAGACCTGTAACTTCTTCTTTAAGAGTCTCCTCTTTCCTCCACTCTTTACCTGTAGCAATGGCACCTGTTTAAACTTGTTATCAGTATAAAAAGACACCTGTGCACACCCTCAAACAGTCTGACTCCAAACTCCACTATGGTGAAGACCAAAGAGCTGTCAAAGGACACCAGAAACAAAATTGTAGCCCTGCACCAGGCTGGGAAGACTGAATCTGCAATAGCCAACCAGCTTGGAGTGAAGAAATCAACAGTGGGAGCAATAATTAGAAAATGGAAGACATACAAGACCACTGATAATCTCCCTCGATCTGGGGCTCCACGCAAAATCCCACCCCGTGGGGTCAGAATGATCACAAGAATTGTGAGCAAAAATCCCAGAACCACGCGGGGGGACCTAGTGAATGAACTGCAGAGAGCTGGGACCAATGTAACAAGGCCTACCATAAGTAACACACTACGCCACCATGGACTCAGATCCTGCAGTGCCAGACGTGTCCCACTGCTTAAGCCAGTACATGTCCGGGCCCGTCTAAAGTTTGCTAGAGAGCATTTGGATGATCCAGAGGAGTTTTGGGAGAATGTCCTATGGTCTGATGAAACCAAACTGGAACTGTTTGGTAGAAACACAACTTGTCGTGTTTGGAGGAAAAAGAATACGGAGTTGCATCCATCAAACACCATACCTACTGTAAAGCATGGTGGTGGAAACATCATGCTTTGGGGCTGTTTCTCTGCAAAGGGGCCAGGACGACTGATCCAGGTACATGAAAGAATGAATGGGGCCATGTATCGTGAGATTTTGAGTGCAAACCTCCTTCCATCAGCAAGGGCATTGAAGATGAAACGTGGCTGGGTCTTTCAACATGACAATGATCCAAAGCACACCTCCAGGGCAACGAAGGAGTGGCTTCGTAAGAAGCATTTCAAGGTCCTGGAGTGGCCTAGCCAGTCTCCAGATCTCAACCCTATAGAAAACCTTTGGAGGGAGTTGAAAGTCCGTGTTGCCAAGCGAAAAGCCAAAAACATCACTGCTCTAGAGGAGATCTGCATGGAGGAATGGGCCAACATACCAACAACAGTGTGTGGCAACCTTGTGAAGACTTACAGAAAATGTTTGACCTCTGTCATTGCCACCAAAGGATATATTACAAAGTATTGAGATGAAATTTTGTTTCTGACCAAATACTTATTTTCCACCATAATATGCAAATAAAATGTTAATAAAACAGACAATGTGATTTTCTGGATTTTTTTTTCTCAGTTTGTCTCCCATAGTTGAGGTCTACCTATGATGTAAATTACAGACGCCTCTCATCTTTTTAAGTGGTGGAACTTGCACTATTGCTGACTGACTAAATACTTTTTTGCCCCACTGTATATAATTGTCTAAGGGGTACTTCCGTCTGTCTGCAACTTCCGGCACGGAAATCCCGCGTCGCTGATTGGTCTCGCAAGCTGCCTGTCCTGGCTGCCACAACCAAGCGACGGCCACAGTCCGGCCGAGAATTAGTCCCTCCCTACTTCCATCCAGTCAGTGCCCGGCGCCCGCTCCATACTCCCCTCCAGTCAGTGCTCACACAGGGTTAATGAGAGATGCATTGCGAAATTACCCAGAAGATTTAGCGGTCTCGCGAGACAGCTAAGTCATCTGGGTAATTTCGCAATGCATCCTGGGAACGGAAGCTGGCAGCAGCCGCGCGCGAATCGACACAGCTTCACTAGACGCCGGAGGGTGAGTATATAACTTTTTTTTTATTTTTATTATTTTTTTTATAAAAGGGATATGGTGCCCACACTGCTATATACTATGTGGGCTGTGGTATATACTGCGTGGCTGCTATATACTACGTGGCCAGTGTTACATACTGCGGGGGCTGTGTTATATACTATGTGGGCTGTGTTATATACTGCGTGGCTGCTATATACTACGTGGCCAGTGTTACATACTGCGTGGCCAGTGTTACATACTGCGTGGGCTGTGTTATATACTATGTGGGCTGTGTTATATAATGTGTGGCTGCTATATACTACATGGCCAGTGTTACATACTGCGTGGGCTGTGTTATATACTATGGTGCACGCGGCAGCTTCCGGTCCCAGGGTTGGTATGGGCGCAGGACCTATGATGACGCCGCAGTCACATGACCGTGACGTCATGGCAGGTCCTTGTCGCATAACATCCTTGCCACCGAAACCTGCCGCTTGCATGGAGCGGTCACCACAGCATCGCGAGGAGCGGGAAAGGCGCCGGAATGTGAGTATATGATGATTTTTTAATTTATTTTAAATTTTTAACATTAGATCTTTTTACTATTGAGGCTGCATAGGCAGCCTCAATAGCAAAAAAGTTGGTCACACAGGGTTAATAGCAGTGTTAATGGAGTGCGTTACACCGCGGCATAACGCGGTCCATTAGCGCTGCCATTAACCCGGTGTGAGCGCTGACTGGAGGGGAGTACGGAGCGGGTACTGACTGCGGGAAGGAGCGGCCATGTTGCCGCCGGACTGCGCCCGTCGCTGATTGGTCGCGGCAATGGTCGTGGGCGTTTTGCCACGACCAATCAGCGGCTTGGATTCCATGACAGACAGAAGCCGCGACCAATGAATATCCGTGACAGACAGAAGGACAGACATACAGACGGAAGTGACCCTTAGACAATTATATAGTAGATATATATAGTACAGAGCAAAAGTTTGGACACCTTGTCATTTGGGCTGTGTGCACACGTTCTAGATTTATTGCGTTTTTTCACTATAAAAATGCTTCCTCACAATTTGGTTTCTCAAGTCCTCAGACAGTTCTTTGGTCTTCTTTCTTTTCTCCATGCTCAATGTGGTACACACAAGGACACAGGACAGAGGTTGAGTCAACTTTAATCCATGTCAACTGGCTGCAGGTGTGATTTAGTTATTGCCAACACCTGTTAGGTGACACAGGTAAGTTACAGGTGCTGTTAATTACACAAATTAGAGAAGCATCGCATGATTTTTCGAACAGTGCCGATACTTTTGTCCACCCCCTTTTTTATGTTTGGTGTGGAATTATAGACAAATTACCGTATATACTCGAGTATAAGCCGACCCGAGTATAAGCCGACCCCCCTAATTTTGCCACAAAAAACTGGGAAAACTTATTGACTCGAGTATAAGCCTAGGGTGGAAATTGTTGTGAATTCTGTGGCAGAGCTCCCTCCTGTGGTCACAAGTGGTACTGCGGCTTCTGAGTTTCCTTCCTCAGGTGATGTGGTGAAGTCGTTAGGTGCTGCTCTATTTAACTCCACCTAGTGCTTTGCTCCTGGCCTCCAGTCAATGTTCTAGTATTGGTCTTGCTTCCTCCTGGATCGTTCCTGTGGCCTGTTTTCCTGCATAAGCTAAGTTTTGCTTGTGTTATTTTTGTTTGCTATTTTTTCTGTCCAGCTTGCTTAATTGGTTTTTCTTGCTTGCTGGAAGCTCTGGGACGCAGAGGGAGCACCTCCGTACCGTTAGTCGGTGCGGAGGGTCTTTTTGCCCCTCTGCGTGGTTGTTTGTAGGGTTTTGTGTTGACCGCAAAGCAATCTTTTCTATCCTCGGTCTGTTCAGTAAGTTGGGCCTCACTTTGCTAAATCTATTTCATCTCTGCGTTTGTATTTTCATCTCTACTCACAGTCATTATATGTGGGGGGCTGCCTTTTCCTTTGGGGTATTTCTCTGAGGCAAGGTAGGCTTATTTTTCCTTCTTAGGCCTAGCTAGTTTCTCAGGCTGTGCCGAGTTGCATAGGGAGCGTTAGGCGCAATCCACGGCTGCCTCTAGTGTGGTTGGATAGTATTAGGAATTGCGGTCAGCAGAGTTCCCACGTCTCAGAGCTCGTCTTATGTCTTTTGGTTATTGTCAGGTCACTTTGTGTGCTCTGAACTTCAAGGTCCATTGTGGTTCTGAATTACCTATTCATAACAGGAAATGCAGCATTTACCGGTGAATTTCAATAATAAAAATAGATCATTATTTCCCCATAGCTGTGCCATATAGTGCTCTGCACCGTTCATTATTTCCCCATAGCTGTGCCATGTAGTGCTCTGCACCGTTCATTATTTCCCCATAGCTGTGCCATATAGTGCTCTGCACTGTTCATTATTGCCCCATATAGTGCTCTGCACCGTTCATTATTGCCCTATAGCTCTGCCCCATATAGTGCTCTGCGACGTTCATTATTGCCCTATAGCTGTGCCCCATATAGTGCTCTGAACCGTTCATTATTGCCCCATAGCTGTGCCCCATATAGTGCTCTGCACCGTTCATTATTGCCCCATATAGTGCTCTGCACCGTTCATTATTGCCCTATAGCTGTGCCCCATATAGTGCTCTGCGCCGTTCATTATTGCCCTATAGCTGTGCCCCATATAGTGCTCTGCGCCGTTCATTATTGCCCTATAGCTGTGCCCCATATAGTGCTCTGCACCGTTCATATTTCCCCATAGAAAGCTGTGCCATTGTCACTGCTGCTGCTGCTGCAGTAAAAAAAAACAAAAAACACATACTCACCTCTCTTGCTTGCAGCTCTCGGCGTCCGGTCCCGGCGTCTCTGCACTGACTGATCAGGCAGAGGGCGCCGCGCACACTATATGCGTCATCGCGCCCTCTGACCTGAACAGTCAGAGCGCAGAGACGCCGGGAAGATGGAGCGGCGCCCGGCGGCTGGAACGTGGACAGGTGACTATGCGATACTTACCTGGTCCTGGCGTCCGGCTCCTTCTCCCGGACAGCTGTCTTCGGTGCAGCAGCTTTTTCCTCTATCAGCGGTCACCGTTACCGCTGATTAGAGAAAAGAATAGGCGGCTCCACCCCTATGGGAGGTGGAGCCGCCTATTTATTTCTCTAATGAGCGGTCACATGTGACCGCTGATAGAGGAAGAACTGCAGCACCGAAGACCGTGGGACTGCAGGGGGAGCGCCAGGATCGCTGGAAGCAGGTAAGTATGCCTCAGCGCCCTCACCCCCTCACCCGCCGACCCTGCCGCCCACCTTGACTCGAGTATAAGCCGAGAGGGGCACTTTCAGCCCAAAAATTTGGGCTGAAAATCTCGGCTTATACTCGAGTATATACGGTAAATGAAGATAATAGCAAAGAATTTGTGTTTGCAATCATTTTCAGGAAGAAACCGAGTATTATCTGACAGAACTGCAGGGGTGTCAATACTTTTGGCCACAACTGTAGGTTCTTCAAAGTAGCCACCTTTTGCTTTGATGACTGCTTTGCACACTGTTGGCATTCTCTTGATGAGCTTCAAGAGGTAGTCACCGGGAATGGTCTTCCAACAATCTTGAAGGAGATCCCAGAAATGCTTAGCACTTGTTGGCCCTTTTGCCTTCACTCTGCGGTCCAGCTCACCCCAAACCATCTCGATTGGGTTCAGGTCTGGTGACTGTGGAGGCCAGGTCATCTGGTGTAACACCCCATCACTCTCCTTCTTGGTCAAATAGCCCTTACACAGCCTGGAGGTGTGTTTGGGGTTATTGTCCTGCTGAAAAATAAATGATGGTCCAACTAAACGCAAACGGGATGGAATAGCATGCCGCTGCAAGATGCTGTGGTAGCCATGCTGGTTCAGTATGCCTTCAATTTTGATTAAATCCCCAACAGTGTCACTAGCAAAGCACCTCCACACCTCCTCCTTCATGCTTCATGGTGGGAACCAGGCATGTAGAGTCCATCCGTTCACCTTTTCTGCGTTGCACAAAGACACGGTGTTTGGAACCAAAGATCTCAAATTTGGACTCATCAGACCAAAGCACAGATTTCTACTGGTCTAATGCCCATTCCTTGTGTTCTTTAGCCCAAACAAGTCTCGTCTGCTTGTTGCCTGTCCTTAGCAGTTGTTTCCTACCAGCTATTCTACTATGAAGGCCTGCTGCACAAAGTCTCCTCTTAACAGTTGTTGTAGAGATGTGTCTGCTACTAGAACTCTGTGCTGCATTGACCTTGTCTCTAATCTGAGCTGCTGTTAACCTTTGATTTCTGAGGCTGGTGACTCAGATAAACTTATCCCCAGAAGCAGAGGTGACTCTTGGTCTTCCTTTCCTGGGGCGGTCCTCATGTGAGCCAGTTTCTTTGTAGCACTTGATTGTTTTTGCAACTGCACTTCGGGACACTTTCAAAGTTTTCCCAATATTTCGGACTGACTGACCTTCATTTCTTAAAGTAATGATAGCCACTCGTTTTTCTTTACTTAGAATTTGTATTATGGCAAGAAAAAAGCAGCTAACTGTCTATTCAGTGGGACTACCAGCTGTGTATCCACCAGACTTCTGCACAACACAACTGATGGTCCCAACCCCATTTATAAGGCAAGAAATCCCACTTATTAAACCTGACAGGGCACACTTGTGAAGTGAAAACCCTTTCCGGTGACTACCTCTTGAAGCTCATCAAGAGAATGCCAGGAGTGTACAAAGCAGTCATCAAAGCAAAAGGTGGCTACTTTGAGGAACCTAGACTAAAAGACATATTTTCAGTTGTTTCACACTTTTTTGTTAAGTATATAATTCCACATATGTTAATTCATAGTTTTGATGCCTTCAGTGTGAATTTACAATTTACATAGTATTGAAAATACAGAAAATCTTTAAATGAGAAGGTGTGTCCAACCTTTTGCCCTGTACTGTATATATACAGTACATACATACAGTACATACAACAGTACAACATAAGACATACAGTACATACAACAGAGTACATACAACATACAGTACATACAACAGTTCGTACAACATATACTACAGTACATACAACAGAACATACAACTGTACATAACATATGACATACAGTACATACAACAGTGCAACATACAATATACAGTACATACAACAGAACATACAATATATAGCACATACAACATATAACATACAGCACATATAACAGTACATACAACATAACATACAGAACATACAATACATACAACATATAACATACAATACATAGAACATATGACATACAGTACATACAACATATGACACAGTACGGACAAGATACAACAGAACATACAACATATAGCACATACAACATATAGCACATACTGTATAACAGTACATACAACATATGACATACAGTACATATAACAGTACATACAGCATATGACATACAGCACATACAACATACAGTACATACAACATACAGTGCATACAACATACAGTGCATATTCACCATCACCTTGATCCCCAAAGCCATTGCTCACCTGTAAAAAAATATTAAAATAATAAACAAACAATATACTCCTGTGTCCGCAGATATCCAATTAATATGAGTGTCCCACGACGATCTCCCGTGGAGAGCTGTCACATCAGATGATGCGAACGCTCTCCAGGGGTTCCAGGATACAATGACGGGAGGTATCCTGCACTGTATCCCTCCGCCTCTGTGAGAAATAGTTCCTACTCTCACTTGTAGCACTGCTGTGTGGGAAAATTCCCACGCAGCTTTGCCATAAAGTGAGACCAATGAACTCAGGTAACCTCTTCAGTGATGCACTGCAGGAGCCATTGTCTCCTGTCAGTGTGTCACTGGAGGCCTATAGAGCACCGACATCACCCGATGTCACGGTTCTGTGGGGGAGATAGTCATGGGACACTCGTTATCAATTGGACTGCGTCAGACAGAGTACATGGTTGGTTTATTATTTTAAATTTTTTGCAGGCAATCGAGTATGGTAAGTATGGTGAAATTAAGAATATTAAAATACTTTTTTCTGGCTGTGTTTTTTTTTTTTTTTTTTTAACTCTTTCACTACTATAGGATTAGTAATGGATAGGCGTCTTATTGACGCCTCTCCATTACTAACCGGGCTTAATGTCACCTTTACATTAGCAAGGTGACATTAACCCCTTATCACCACATATCCCAACGCTACAAGCGAGTGGGAAGAGAGGGGCTGAGTGCCTGAATTGGCGCATCTTACAGGGGCGGCAGGTATTTATAGCCGGGAGGGGGGGGGGGTAAATCCATGGCCCCTCTCAGCTATGAAAATCAGCCCGCGTATAGGGGGACCCCACACCATTTTTTGAGGGGGGTCCCCCTATTTTAATGGCCAGTAAAGGCTGCGCAGACAGCTGCGGGCTGATATTCATAGCCTGGGAAGGGGCCATGGGTATTATCCTCTTCCCAGGCTACAAATATTGGCCCCCGCCCGTCGGCTTTCCCCCTCTGGCGCAGAAAATTGTGCGGGAGCCCACGCCATTTTTTTTATCAAAATTAAACATATTGTTCATTAATAAACATCGGCCTTGCTATTATATATATCTATAGATGGATATTTCTGGATATATCTATGGATCTATCTATCTATATATATCTATAGATCTATCTATGTATCTATAGATCTAATTATAGGTAGACAGATATATCTATAGATACTTAGATATATCTATCTAACTATACATATATCTATCTACATCTATCCATAGATTTATCTATAGATGGATATATGAATAGATATATTTATGTAAATATAGATCTATTTATCTCATTCCTTTTTTCTATCTCTCATTCCTTCTATCTCATTCCTTCTATCTATCTATAGATAAAAGAAATGAGATAGATAGAAGGAATGAGATAGATAGAAGGAATGAGATAGATAGAAGGAATGAGATAGATGTATACATAGATTGATAGATATTATCTATAGATCTATTTGCCTATCCCATATCTATCTATCTGTCTAGCTATCAGTCTGTCTAGCTATCATCAGTCTGTCTAGCTATCATCAGTCTGTCTAGCTATCATCAGTCTGTCTAGCGATCATCAGTCTGTCTAGCTATCATCAGTCTGTCTAGCTATCAGTCTGTCTAGCTATCTATCTATCTGTGCGTAATGGAGTGTGGGTTGGACAAATTTAAAAGAGGAGGTTGGACAAGAAAGGACATCACAGGGTCAGTAATGGTGTCGAGTGGCATTTCTTTGGAGGGCCGCACAGCCCTCCATGTGCTCGCCAGAGTTAGCCTACTGCCATTAGGTACAGAGATGAGATCCTCAGGCCCCATGTGAGACCATATGCTGGCGCGGTTGGCCCTGGCTTCCTCCTAATGCAGGAGAATACCCAGGTGTTGTGGGGATGTCATACAGGCACGTGGAGGCCACACACACACAACAGAACATAATTTCCTTGTCTTGAGGCATTTCCACTGAAGTTGGACCAGCCTTTAATTTGATTATCCACTTTGATTTTGAGTATCATTCCAAATCCAGACCTCCATTGGATATCAGTTTTGATTTACATTGATCATTTTTATGTTTTATTGTTCTCAACACATTCCACTATGTAATGAATAAAGTTTTGCAACTGAAATATTTCATTCAGTGATATCTAGGATGTGGTATTTTAGTGTTCCCTTTATTTTTTTTGAGCAGTGTATATGTGGGGCCATTATACTATATATGAGGGATTATATGTTGTTATATATCCTTTCTTGGCAATGACAGTGGTCACACGTTTTCTCTAAGTCTTCACAAGGTTGGCACACACTGTTGGTGGTATGTTGGCCCATTCCTCCATTTAGATCTCCTCTAGAGCAGTGATGTTTTGGGCCTGTCGCTGGTCAACACGGACTTTCAATTCCCTCCAAAGGTTTTCTATGGGGTTGAGATCTGGAGACTCTCTAGGCCACTCCAGGACCTACATATGCTTCTTAGGAAGCCACTCCTTTGTTGCCCTGGCGGGGTGCTTGGGATCATTAGCATGCTGAAAGACCCATCCATGTTTCAACTTCAATGCCCTTGCTGATGAAAGGAGGTTTGCACTCAAAAGCTCAGGAAACATGGCCCCATTCATCCTTTCATGTACATGGAACAGCCATCCTGGTCCCATTGCAGAGAAACAGCCCCAAAGCATGATGTTGCCATCCCCATGCTTCACAGTAGGTATGGTATTCTTTGGATACAACTCAGCATTCTGTCTCCTCCAAACATGCCGAGTTTTGTTTCTACCAAACAGTTCTAATTGGGTTTCATCAGGCCATATGACACTCTCCCAATACTCTTATGGATAATCCAAATGCTCTCTAGCAAACTTCAGACGGGCCCGGACATGTACTGGCTTAAGCAGGGGGACACGTCTGGCATTGCAGGATCTGAGTCCCTGGTGGCATAGTGTGTTACTGATGGACACCTTTGTTATGGTGGTCCCAGCTCTATGAAGGTCATTCACTAGATCCCCCCCGTGTGGTTCTTGGATTTTCGCTCACCGTTCTAGTGATCATTTTGACTTCACAGGGTGAGATCTTGCGTTTAGCCTTAGATCGAGGGAGATTATCAGTAGTCTTGTATGTATTCCATTTTCTTATTATTGCTCTCACAGTTGATTTCATCACACCACACTGCTTGCCTATTGCAGATTCAGTCTTCCCAGGCTGGTGCAGGACAACAATTTTGTTTCTGGTGTCCTTCGACAGCTCTTTGGTCTTCACCATAGTGGAGTTTAGAGTGTGACTGTTTGAGGTTGTGCACAGGTGTCTTTTTTTTTTACAGATAAGTTCAAACAGGTGCCATTACTACAGGTAATGGGTGAAGGACAGAGGAGTCTCTTAAAGAAGAAGTTACAGGTCTGTGGGAGCCAGAAATCTTGCATGTTTTTAGGTGACTAAATACTTATTTTCCACCATAATTTGCAAAATAAATATTGCCAGAAAATCAGACAAGGTCATTTTCTGGATTTGTTTTCTCATTTTGACTCTCATAGTTGTGGTCTACCTATGATGTCAATTACAGGCCTCTCTCATCTTTTTAAGTGGGAGAACATGCACAATTGGTCGCTGACTAAATACTTTTTTTTTACCACTGTATGTGAGGGTTATATGTGTGGGGCCATCATACTATATATGGGGGATTATATATGTGGGGCCATCATGCTATATATGGTGGATTATATATGTGGGGCCATCATACTATATATGGGGGAATTATATGTGAGGGCTATCATACTATATATGGGGGATTATATATGTGGGGCCATCATACTATATATTATTATTATTATTTATTTATATAGCACCATTGATTCCATGGTGCTGTACATGAGAAGGGGTTACATACAAGTTACAAATATCACATACAGTAAACAAACTAACAATGACGGACTGATACAGAGGGGCGAGGACCCTGCCCTTGCGGGCTTACATTCTACAGGATTATGGAGAAGGAGACAGTAGGTTGAGGGTTGCAGGAGCTCCGGTGTTGGTGAGGCGGTAGCTCCGGTGTTGGTGAGGCGGTAGCTCCGGTGTTGGTGAGGCGGTAGCTCCGATAGTGATGAGGCAGCAGCGGTGTCAGTGCAGGCTGTAGGCTTTCCTGAAGAGATGAGTTTTCAGGTTCCGTCTGAAGGATCCGACTGTGGGTGATAGTCGGACGTGTTGGGGCAGAGAGGTCCAGAGGATGGGGGATATTCGGGAGAAGTCTTGGAGGCGATTGGATGAGGAGCGAATAAGTGTGGAGGAGAGAAGGAGGTCTTGGGAGGACCGGAGATCACGTGAGGGAAGATATCGAGAGATTAGTTCCGAGATATATGGAGGAGACAGGTTGTGGATGGCTTTGTAGGTCAATATTAGCAATTTGAACTGGATACGCTGAGGGAATGGGAGCCAGTGAAGAGATTTGCAGAGGGGGGAAGCGGAGGAGTAGCGAGGAGAGAGATGGATTAGTCGGGCAGCAGAGTTAAGGATGGACTGGAGAGGTGCAAGGGTGTTAGCAGGGAGGCCACAGAAAAGAATGCTGCAGTAGTCAAGGCGGGAAATGATGAGGGCGTGCACAAGCATTTTAGTAGATTGGGGGTTGAGGAAAGAACGGATCCTGGAGATATTTTTGAGCTGGAGGCGACAGGAGGTGGAAAGAGTTTGGATGTGTGGTTTGAAGGACAGGGCAGAGTCGAAGGTTACTCCGAGGCAGCGGACTTCGGGTACAGGGGAAAGCATGATGTCATTGACTGCGATAGATAGGTCAGGTAAGGAAGATTTGTGGGATGGAGGAAAGATGATGAGTTCAGATTTGTCCACATTGACTTTGAGGAAGCGAGAGGAGAAGAAGGAGGATATGGCTGATAGGCACTCTGGGATTCTGGACAGCAGAGCGGTGACGTCTGGGCCAGAGAGGTAGATCTGAGTGTCGTCAGCATAGAGGTGGTACTGGAATCCATGGGACTTTATGAGTTGTCCCAAGCCAAGTGTATAGATTGAGAAGAGTAGGGGTCCTAGAACAGAGCCTTGGGGGACTCCAACAGAGAGAGGGTGGGATGAGGAGGTAGTATGGGAGTGGGAGACGCTGAATGTGCGGTTGGAAAGGTACGAGGCGATCCAGGATAGGGCGAGGTCTTTGATGCCAAAGGAGGCAGTGGTCAACTGTGTCGAAAGCAGAGGACAGGTCTAGAAGGAGGAGTACAGAGTATTGTCCAGTAGCTTTGGCGGTAAGTAGGTCGTTAGTGATTTTGGTCAGGGCAGTCTCAGTTGAGTGATGGGGGCGGAAACCAGATTGTAGATTGTCGTACAACAAGTTAGATGAGAGGTGGGAGGAGAGTTCAGCATGGACGTGCTGCTCCAGGAGTTTGGAAGCAAATGGGAGCAGCGATATTGGGCGATAGCTGGACATAGCAGTTGGATCGAGGGTTGGCTTTTTAAGGATAGGCGTGATTGTGGCATGTTTGAACGCAGAGGGGAAGGTGCCAGAAGTTAGTGATAGGTTGAAGAGGTGGGTTAGGGATGGGGTAAGTGTGGTGGTGAGGTTGGGGAGGAGGTGGGATGGGATGGGGTCGAGCGCACAGGTGGTGAGGTGGGATTTGGAGAGGAGACAATTAAGTCCCCCTTCAGTGATGTTGGATAGGGAGGTTATGGGGTTTGGGCATTGGTCTGGTATACAAAGGGGTTGTGGTGGTTGAACAATAAAGTCTTGCCTTGTCTGGTCGATCTTATTTTTAAAGTGTGTGGCAAAGTCCTCAGCAGAGATGAGGGAGGTTGGAGGGGGCAGTGGGGGGCGGAGGAGGGAGTTAAATGTATTGAATAACTGTTTGGGGTTGTGGGATAGGGAAGATACGAGGGTTGAGAAGTAGGCCTGTTTAGCAGAGGTGAGTGCAGATTTAAAAGCGAGTGTTGCTTGTTTGAATACAGTGAAGTCGTCTTGCGAGTGTGTTCTCTTCCAACGCCGCTCCGCAACCCTGGACACTTGCCTTAGCTTTTTGGTGGTGTTATGCCAAGGTTGTCTATTGATACGTCGCGCTCTGCCATGGACGAGAGGGGCAACCGTGTCAATAGCTGATGCGAGAGTGGCATTGTAGAAAGCAGCGGCACTGTCTGTGTCGTGGAGTGAGGATATGGATGCCAGTGGTAGGATGGAGTCGGAGAGTATGTGGGTGTCTAGGTGTGCAAGGTTTCTGCGTGGGTGCGCATGTTGCTGGATATGGATGATTGGTGAGGAGGACAGGGATGAGAAGGTGAGCAGATGGTAGTCGGATAGAGGGAGAGGGGAGGTGGTGAAGTTAGATAGAGAGCAGAGACGGGTGAATACCAGGTCTAGTGTATGCCCATCCGTGTGGGTGGCTGCGGAGGACCACTGAGTAAGTCCAAAGGATGAGGTAAGGGACAGAAGTTTGGAGGCTGTTGACTGAAGGGTATCAATGGGGATGTTGAAGTCACCCATGATGATGGTGGGAGTGTCAGCAGAGAGAAAGTGAAGAAGCCAGGTGGAAAATTGGTCAATAAAGGCAGTGGCCAGGCCCGGAGGTCGGTATATGACGGCCACTTGGAGGTTGGAGGGAGAGTAGATGCGGACAGAATGGACTTCAAAAGAGGGGAGGATAAGGGAGGGAAGAGGTGGGATTGGGTTAAAGGTGCAGTCTGAAGAAAGGAGAAGACCCACTCCTCCACCATGTTTGTTGCCGGGTCGAGGGGTGTGGGTGAAGTGGAGGCCTCCGTAACACAGCGCAGCAGGGGAGGCGGTGTCAGAGGGTGTTAGCCATGTTTCTGTGAGGCCAAGGAAGGCAAGATTGCGGGAGAGAAAAAGGTCGTGAATCACATGAAGCTTATTGCAGATTGAGCGGGCATTCCAGAGTGCTCCAGAGAGAGGGAGCAGGGGGGTGGGCGTCAGGGGCACGGGTTTTATGTTGGAAAGATTGCGGAAGTTCATGTTGTATAGGGAGTGATAGGAGGGAGTAGTAATGGGAGGTATGAGATGTGGGGGTCCAGTGATGGGAGATATGTCTCCAGCAGTGAGGAGAAAGAGAGAGAGAGAGAGCAGGTGGGAGAAAGAGAGTGGCCGACTTGTTTTATGTGTTTGTTGGACAGATTTGAGGTTGAGGAGCAGGTCAGCAGGGGAGGTAAGAGGGAAGGGGAGATGATTATTAGGTTAGAGAGTGCTGGGATTTGTGATAGCGAAGGAGAGAGAGGACTAGTGGAGCAAACACTGTAGGGGCATAGGTAAACATGGCGAAGAAGTAAGATAGGTTAATAGAAAAGCTAGATCCAAGTGATAAGAAGAGCTTACTCGGAAGACACACCCAGAAGAAACTGAACATAGAGTGGGGTCCTGACTCCTGCCCTGACTAACTGCCGTTGAAATAACTGCGGCGTCTGTATGCTTTGCTGCAGAGATGCGCGTGCCTGACCCCACACGCGTGCACCCCTTAAGATGCTACTAAATTTATAGGACTGACTAAAGGATCAGGTGAGAGGGATTGTGGGTCCTTATTTGGGATAAATTAGCAATTGGCCAACACCCCGGGGGAGGTTACAAGATCAAAGGCACTAGACCTGGCTGCAAACATATGCTCTAACACCTTGAACACAATAATATCTCCTGTGACCCCAGCATGGATGGACAGCAGTAAGTAATACAATGCAACAAATGCATTTAGCATACAGTCAACAGGCCCATTAAAGGGAAAAGTGCAGGATTAGAGGCGGCAGATAACAGCGAGTAGCAGAGATGTTCATACCATTAAAGGGAAAGGTTATATATATTATATATGTGGGGCCATCATACTATATATGGGGGATTATATATGCGAGGCCATCATACTATATATGGGGGATTATATATGTGGGGCCATCATACTATATATGGGGGATTATATATGCGAGGCCATCATACTATATATGGGGGATTATATATGCGAGGCCATCATACTATATATAGGGGATTATATGTGTGGGGCTATCATACTATATATGTGGGTTTACAGGTGGAACCATCATCTTAATATATACTTACCTTGTAATGTCTTCACATCCTGTTCCGTCCAGATCCCAAAATTCCAAGCGGTGGAAGATCACCGACCTCCATATTGGGACACCCAAGTGATGGGTGTCTCAATATGGAAACTGCTGGTGGTACCAGCCTCTTACGTGGTACCACCGGCGGAACACCGTAATACCACACACACACTGTATAAGCCGTACACACTACACACACAGACTGTATATGCCGTAAGCACCACACCCACACACACTATATACGCTGTACGCACCACACACATTGTATATGCCGTATGCACCACACCCACCCACACGCCATATGCAGCCTCTTGCGCGGTACCACCAGCGGGACACCGTCACCAACACGCCGCCGCCAGGATCAGCCGAATTATTCACTGACCACCGCCATCTTTGTACAGGAGGAGCGCATGCGCAGTTTTAATGTGACCGCCGCTAACTGTCTGCTCGAAGATGGTGGCGATCTGATTTACTATGGAATTCACGCAGGCGCAGTGAATCATTCGGCTGATCCCGGCAGCAGATGCGCGACGTGTCTACAGGCAGAGGAAGACGGTGACATTAAAGGGGTTTTCCCACGAACGAAAGTTAATTTTAAAAACTGTCTGTGTCTGACCATGTAAGGAGCATACCACATCTCCTGGGCAGGGGAGGAAGCAAAAGACAATACTGACATTACAGCAGGGAATCACAGAGGATTTCTTTTGTCAGGTAAAATATTTCACTGATTGTTTTTAAACAATATTTTACCTCACAAAATGTATCCTCTGTGATCGGCTGTAATGTCAATATTGTCTTTTGCTTCCTCCGCTGCCCAGGAGCTGTGGTATGTTCTGTATACGGTCAGACACAGACAATTGTTAAAATGAACTTTCGTTTGTGGGAAAACCAAAAAAGCAAATATCAACGCAAACATGGCATCATATAAAGTACGCCAATGACAATGAAAGGAAAGACGCAAAGGCACAACGTCGAAGACAACAACGGGCACATGAGAACCTTGAAGAGCAACAGCATCGCTGGGACGAGAGCACAGACGGGAGAAGTCAGCACATGGGGAAAGAGAGAGTCGATAGGTGGGTGAGCACATGGGGAGGGAGATTCTCAACGCTGCAAAGCCTGTCCCCATAGTGACATTACCGCCCTATATAAATGTCATAATTAAATCATAACTATGCAGTAAACTCCAACTCCCTCCATAACCCCGCCCCCATGTGACCAAAGCCTCATCCCTGCCCCACCTCCACCCTGCAAGGCCATGGAACAATGGTCTTGCTTGAAGCCGGTCTCTGGTGCAAAAAAGGGTTTGAGACCACTGTCCTAGATGATCGGATATAAAAAAAAGCAATAAAAACCTTTGCTACAAGATTGTAGCCGTGTTCTTTTACACTGCGCAATAGGAGGTCAGGCAATAGAGCTTGTGGAGTCCCCAGATATCACTTAGCTGACCAGAGATTCCAGAACAATATGGTGGAAATCAGCAGTGGTTCATGGAAGCTTACAACCATCTCTTCCTAAACTCACCTCTGTGATGCCACATTTCTCTCCTTACGGTGCCAGTGGCTGTGTGATGTCTCCTGATCACTGACCTCAGATGAATCTGAACTTTGGATCCTCTTGTATCCAGGAGGCAACACCGGACCTGCAACTGTGCAGAACAATCCAAGTCAATAGAACAGTGATGAAAGCATTTTGATTTATTTTTATGGACACTCATTTGGCGCCCAAAATGTGGCCATAGAACCTCGATGTCCGATCCTTCAACTAATCCAAACTTTTATCACTATACAAGAGTAGGTTTATCTAAGGATAGGTTTACATTGCGTTAGTGCATTCCGTTTAACGGATCCGTTAAACGGATGCGCTAACGATGGGTCCCAAATTGTCTTACTTTTTGCGATCGTGTTAACGCATGGGTGCATTGCGTTGGCATGCGTTAGCAAGGGTTCAATGTACAGCGAACGATTCCGTTCGCCGTATCGCAGTAGTTCGTGTTCGAAGGTGCGCCACAAAGTAACGGACCATCACTAACGCATGCCGATTTTGACATGCGTTAGGATGCGTTACGCTAATTGAAGTCTATCGACGCGTTAAAGGATCCGTTACATAGCAGTAGTGCCCTAACGCGATGTGAACCTAGCCTAACTTCAGATTAGAAGAACAGCAGATCAGAGAAATATGGCCAAATAAGGATGGGTTAACACTTGCTTTTCTTTTTTTTTATAGTAGTGTATTTCCACGAAATGTTGATATTTTATTGAAAAACGTATGGATGGAGAAAAAAAAAAAGACAAACCAGGAGGAGGGTCAGCTAATCCAAGCTCAAAATTTGTAAGAGCGCAACATTAACAATAATACCATTTACTTTTTGTTTGAAATTTTTACACCCCAAACAAGTGGCGTCACTATTGTCAAAAATCCAGGGCAGTGCACATGCCCCTAAGTTCTGTCCAGGTGATTCGAATCTCCAGAAAAGTGCCACCTTGGACCGTATCAGTGTCAACATTATGCTAAATACAGTTGGATTCTGTGGCAGCCATAGGCTCCCTGCCCAACACTCTTCCTCCTGTAGGCCCACAGGTTGCTCGAATAGGCTCCCTGCCCAACACTCTTCCTCCTGTAGGCCACAGGTTGCTGGAATAGGCTCCCTGCCCAACACTCTTCCTCCTATTGGCCACAGGTAGCTGGAATAGGCTCCCTGCCCAACACTCTTCCTCCTGTAGGCCACAGGTTGCTGGAATTGGCTCCCTGCCCAACACTCTTCCTCCTATTGGCCACAGGTAGCTGGAATAGGCTCCCTGCCCAACACTCTTCCTCCTGTAGGCCACAAGTTGCTGGAATAGGCTCCCTGCCCAACACTCTTCCTCCTATTGGCCACAGGTTGCTGGAATAGGCTCCCTGCCCAACACTCTTCCTCCTGTAGGGCACAAGTTGCTGGAATAGGCTCCCTGCTTAACACTCTTCCTCCTGTAGGCCACAAGTTGCTGGAATAGGCTCCCTGCCCAACACTCTCCTTCCTGTAGGCCACAGGTTTCTGGAATTGGCTCCCTGCCCAACACACTTCCGCCTGTTGGCCACAGGTTGGTGGAATAGGCTCCCTGCCCAACACTCTTCCTCCTGTAGGAAGGTTTCTGAAATTTAACAGGTCACAAGATGCATGTGGAACAATGAAGTGACTGCACTGTGGCACCAGCATCAGACTGCTCTGTGTGCAGGGAAAAGAGGACTCCATTGTTCAGATTAGGTGAGTATAAACTATCACTTTGTGAAGGATAGCACAAAGATAGCATTATTACTTTCTAAAGGGTAATATTATTTGCTTTGAGGGAGGCGTTACTCTTGGGTTTGGGGTACACTAGTTGTCTTGCCTTGGGCGCTGGCTAACCACATTACACATCTGACTGCAGTATTATAGCCCATATAAAAGGTCAATAGTGTTGTTTTTTTGCCTCATCCAGCAGAGAAAATTAATTTTAATCATGGGATACCATGAAACCAGACAAAATATTTTACTTGGCTTAGTTAGAGCTTACATGTATCCCCCCCCCCCCAAACAAAAAAAGTGAAAATTAGGGTTGAGCGACTTTTACTTTTTTTTAGGGTCGAGTCGGGTTTCGCGAAACCCGACTATCTCTAGAGTCGAGTCGAGTGAAATTGGCGAAAAGTCGGGGATCGACCGAAACACAAAACCCAATGCAAAGTCAACGGGAATTCTTTTTTCTCTCTCTCTCTGAGAAATGGCCGCCGCGATCTCCATCTGCGCACGTGCGGCATCCCGCGGCCATTTTCCTGAAGCCCCGTGCAGCAGAGCACTCCATCTGCGCACACGCGGCCCCAGGAAGATGGCCGCCCCCACCGATGACAAGGGTAATAGCGCAGATCGCGCGCTGTTTCTTCACGTGCGCGCAGTGGATTCGGCACTTGGACATGTGCACACCACTACGCCACCAACGGTAAGCTGGGGAAGAAACAGCGATGTCACCACCTGACCTGACCAGCCTGATTGACAGGCGAAAACGGCGACTTTGGTAATGTATTTCGCAGCATAGGTGGGGAATCAGGGTACACTACATACACTATTGTAACGCACAGCGCAGGCCCTATTTAACAGTATTTTTATCTCAATCTGAAAAAACGGAGTGACAGGTTCCCTTTAATTTTATTAGAATGACTTATGAGGGAGGACTGAGTGGCTTCTAGAGATTCTACCCTATTGCCAATTTGTTGAATATCTTGTCGTAGGCCTGAGACTTCCGCATTGCTTGAATTAGAGCTTTTTTAAGGAAGGATTTTGAGATACCTCCAGAGTCTATTTGTGTAGTGTCACTTCCTGAAGCTTCCTCACTGGAATCTAGGTCATCTGCAGGGTCGTCTATTTTCGTGTTAGGGTGGGAGATCCTAAACTCACGGACCCCCCAAGAGACGCGATATGTGGTCTTCTGAACTATTTAGATACTTCGGCCATTTTAAATGCCTCCAGAGACAACAAAAATTTATCCTACTAAGGATCATCCATTCAACTGTATCAAGACTTGGCACCTTCGACGCTCGCTAAATGAAGGGTTCTGAAGCCCCTGCTGGATGTTCTACGTACAAACAAGATACTATACAAGTGGTTATTTCCCTTCGGTTTGGCTATATATGGAGGAGGTAAGCAAGTCACAATCCGCCATCCAGATGACCTCACCAAAGTTTGGTCCACGTTCAACATCGAGGCAGTTGCTGTCCCCTCTTGGCTGCCTATGGACATGATGCTAGATGTCCCTCCCAATCTCCGCCCTTTGCTGGACCAGGGAGAGTGGTCTCCAGCCAAGTCTCCGAAACAGAGCAAGGTTGGACCTAAGAAGAAACTCCCTCCTTGAGAAGATTGTGTAACACTTTTGCTCCTTATTTTGGTTTGCTGGGTAAATCCGATCTCTTTACCATGTTTTAGATCGGAGATAGATCCAAAAAGTATAATAGGTCGATAAAGTTTTTTAATTTTCTTTTTCTTTCTTTCCACATGGCCTTTACTATAGAATCTACTTTAGAATTTGTTAACAAGTAAAATTAATATACCGTTTGCTGCTTGTGCGCCTGCAATGGACTGTCCTGTCTGTTTATTAGGAGGATGTTTCGTGCCACGGCCTCCGCCATAGACGGGATCTGTATTGGTTATATGTTATACTCTTTCCCCCAAGTTGTTCTTGCTGTTGTTATGCTTAAATTGTTTGCTCATCACACGTGTATAGATGTCACTCTAGTTCATTTTATAACTCATGACCGGTAGTGTTCCAAATGCAGCCACCTTGGTGTTGGCTTCCTACAATGTGAAGGGCATGCGCTCCCCAAGGAAAAGAGGGCAACTGTTGAGATTTCTGCAATCTAAAAATTCTAGCATCGCATTTTTCCAAGAAACTCATTTTAAAAAAGGTAGGACCCCAGATATGTCGATAACTCAATTCCCCACATGGTATCATAATACTGGATCCACTGCTTCAAGAGGAGTTAGCATAGCATTCAAAAGAAATGTTCCCTTCACCTTGATAGACACTCTGTCGGATGCTGATGGGAGATATATAATGTTAAAAGGTATATTAGCAAACACAAAAGTCACCCTTTGCAACATCTACGCCCCGAATCAGAACCAAATTGGTTGGTTGTGTCATGTTTTGAACACCCTCAAACTATTTAAAGAAGGGATTATAATTCTGGGGGGCGACTTCAATATCACTTTCAATCCATTGATAGATTCTTCATAAGGAAAATCTTCTATTTCACAAAAAGCACTTAGGAAACTTCATATCAATCTACAATCTTTAAATTTAATTGACCCATGGAGAACGCTACACCCAACAACTAAAGATTTCACTTTCTTCTCCCCACCCCATAACAATTACCACAGATTAGACTATTTTCTAATTCAATCCTGCCACCTCCAGTTGGTGAAATCTACAAAAATAGACGTCATATCCCTTTCAGACCATGCTCCGATCCTTTTAGAAGTATATATTAAATCCCTTCCCCCTACTTCTTTTACTTGGAAACTAAATGAAACTCTACTGGGATCTAATTCTTATGTGACTAAGTTCTCCACCTCAATCAATCTTTTCTTCAAAGAGAACTGTCTTTCGGGCACTCCCATGTCTCTGGTTTGGGAGACTCATAAGGCGGTATTGAGAGGAGAATTTATAGCCCTGGGCTCACATTTGAAAAAAGAAAGGTCCAAAGAGGTAATGGCTATTTTACACCAGATTGGCTCTGTGGAAAAGTTACACAAACGTTCTCAAACAGATAAATATCAGACGGAACTCGTCTCACTCAGAAGATCACTGAAAGATCTTTTGAACATACATTCAGCTAAGGCTTATATGAGAAGCCAACAGCAGTTTTACCTTCACGGCAATAGAGGAAGCAAACTTATGACTTCTCTTCTGAGAAAGCGCAGGGGACGTACTTTCATCACACAGCTGAAGGGTTCAAATGGCCTGGTTATCTCTGAGACCAAAGACATTGCTAATGAATTCAAATGCTTCTATGAGAATCTATATAATTTAGATACACCTGAAGACATGGGAGATCCTGGTACAGCTCTGGAAACAATAGACACCTTCCTATCATCCTTGAAACTCCCCTCCTTGTCCCTGGAGGACTCTTCTTCTCTAATGGCCCCAATCACTCCTGAAGAGGTACTGGAGATTCTTTCCAGTATTCCTAATGGGAAAGCCCCGGGCCCCGATGGCCTCCCCATCATTTATTATACGAAATTAATAAAAGCCCTTCTACCCCATATAGTAACATTATTTAATTCTTTCCTAGCAGGGCAACCACTCCCAAAACAAGCCTTAGAAGCTTTTATTACAGTGTTACCAAAAGAAGGGAAAGACCCTAATTCCTGCTCTAGCTATAGGCCTATATCACTCCTCAACACGGATACGAAGCTATGGGCAAAACTCTTAGCAACTAGTTTAGGTAACATACTCCCCAGATTGATTCGCTCGGACCAGGCGGGTTTTGTGCGGGGTAGAGAAGGAAGGGACAATTCAACTAAAGTCCTTCAATCTATAATGTACGTTAAAAAGAGGAATTTACCACTGACCCTTCTATCTACTGACGCCGAGAAGGCGTTTGACAGAGTAAGCTGGAGATATATGGAGAGGGTCTTACATAGGTTTGGCTTCCCTCCCCAGTATGTCACAGCGGTCTTGTCCCTTTTCTCTCTCCCCACTGCCAGAGTCCGAGTGAATGGTGTTCTATCAGACGCCTTTATCATCAGTAACGGCACCAGGCAGGGTTGTCCCTTATCCCCCTTATTTATACTAGTTATAGAAACGCTAATACAGAGAATTAGGCAAGATAATCAAGTTCAGGGACTACGGATAGGTAGATTGGAATTAAAAATACTAGCATTCGCGGATGACCTGCTTTTTCTTATTTACAACCCGCTAGAAGCATTTCCCATCATCATCAATATACTAAATTATTTTGGCAAATTATCAAACTTCAAAATTAATAACACTAAATCAGGAGCACTCATCATCACCCTACCGGACTCCCAGCGAACAAATTTGCGTAAACCTACCCCCTTCTCCTGGTCCACGTCATCAATTAAATATTTGGGCGTCCATATCACCAGAGACCCCATAAACCTATTCGACTCCAATTTTTCACCCTTACTTAAGAAAATAGAAGCGCAGATGAAATTATACAATTTGCCCACATTATCGTGGATAGGACGTGTCAATGTATTTAAAGCCTATCTTATGCCTCTGATATTGTATTTTATGAACATGGTACCCATTCGTCTTCCCCTCACTTTCTTTAAAAATATAAAGACTTAATATCCAAATTCATATGGAGAAATAAACCAGCCAGGCTACCTTTTAAATTATTGTCATACCCTATCTCATGTGGTGGTTTGGGACTACCTGACCCTCACGTCTACTACAAGGCCATACATTTAAGCAGATGGCTGAGAATGGCAGTTAGCCTAGAGAAAGACATAATTGACACGGTAGACACTGCTTTATTGGACAGGAGGGGAATCCCATTCGTGTGGTCGCGCTCAAAGCCAGCGTCTTTTTTAGGTTTAGATGAAATAACTTTAGCAACCCTACATACAAGACGCTCTGTTATGAACGATTTGCCTCCAGAATCATTCCCATCATCCTTAACCCCTATCGCAACCATTCCATATTTAATTGATCCTAATTTTGTGGACTATTATAATCTGTGGTCGAAGCTCCCTATGGAATCTCTCTCTAGCTTCTACGATGGTAAAATCCTCAAAAACAACGCCTGGCCTTAAAATACCTTGGCATCTCCGAGAAATTTTTTACAAGAACATCACATCAAACGTATACTTATTCAATTCAGAGATCGGTTCCCACACAAGTCCAACTGGTCGTGGCTGGACCTTATGTTTAAGACAAGTTTAACCAGATATAAAGTCATATCGCGCATGTACTCCCGACTCATTACTCCTTCTCTACCATTTAAACCCCCTTTCATATACTCTTGGGAATCTGAGCTGAACTTCACGTTCTCGGATGACCAGGTTTCTAAGATGTTGAGGTTTGCCCGAGGTTTCTCTCGTTGCATCCTGCTTCAGGAGAACTCATATAAGATACTAACCAGATGGCACATGACGCCGGTCAAGCTTCTTCATCTTGGTTTGCCTGACTCCGACTTGTGCTGGAGGTGTCGGGTTGTCCAAGGAAGCCATTCACACATATTCTGGGAATGTCCTATCATTAGAAAGTTCTGGGAGGGAGTTGACTCAACACTTAAAAAATTAAAACTTACTAAAACTAATCTTATGGCTGTTGAGGCTATTCTCTCGTGCCCGACAAATAATTTTAGACCATCTAGACATGGCCTCCTCTCCCTAATGCTTAGTGCGGCAAAGCTTTTAATAACCACTCGGTGGAAGAGTGAATATCCCCCTACACTAGGAGAATGGTTCAACAAAATTGACCATATTTATAGACTGGAGGAACTCTCAAGCTGGGAAGCGCATGCCCATGAACGCTTTACCTCGAATTGGCTCCCCATGAAAATGTTTAGATCCGAGGTGCCCTAAGGTTGCTACTTAACTGCATTGTTTCTTGCTTCTTTGAGAGGCTAAACTACTGTATTGTATATTATTGGACGTTAAGTTCACGTGTGCATGATCTGTTATGTTATTTGTTCTCCCCCTTCCCCCTTTTCCCTCCCCTTGTCATTTCCTCCCAGGCCCTTTTCCCTTTCCTTCGTCCTTCCTTTCCCCTCCCCTTTTTACCTTCTCTTTTCCTTCCTTTTCCCACTGTTGTCAGTCTGGGCTTACATTTTGTCATTATTGAATCGGTAACACTTTTATTTACTCTTTCATAAACTGTATGTAATGTTCCCAGTCTTCACTCTAAATCAAGAATTTACAAAAAAGAAAAGCTGGTGTTACACATTGCAAATCGCTACAGCGCACAAGCGACAAGATGACGATAGGCGTCCACGCCCCAAAGACCTATGTCATCACTCTGCCCACGCTCCTTCATTGGCTGAAACAATGGCGCCAAGCGTGTCATACGAAACGCGACTTTGGCGCGAAAGTCGCGTACCGCATGGCCGACCGCACACAGGGATCGGGTTGGGTTTCATGAAACCCGACTTTGCCAAAAGTCGGCGACTTTTGAAAATGAACGATCCGTTTCGCTCAACCCTAGTGAAAATAATTAAAATTTCCAGAGATATTTGGAAAAACGTGTAATTTTTAACATTTTCAGTTTTCTGCCGTAAAATGGAATATGTAAGTAGGATAACCTCTCCTAAGCCGCCTATATGGGGATGTAAGTCATAGGAAGCTGAATAAAGTGATACCTTAATATCCGAGATCCGATGTCTTATGCCAGAGAAATTCATTTCTTTCTGATACGTAAATGAGCTGTTAAGGTCTATGGGCCGAACACTGATCTGCATGAGAATCTACCTCCAGAGATTATTATAAACTAAATGGTGGCCCGATTCTAACGCATCGGGTATTCTAGAATATTTATGTCCACGTAGTATATTGCACAGTCCACGTAGTATATTGGCCAGTCACGTAGTATATTGCCCAGCCACGTACTATATTGCCCAGTCACGTACTATATTGCCCAGTCACGTACTATATTGCCCAGTCACGTACTATATTGCCCAGCCACGTAGTATATTGCCCAGCCACGTAGTATATTGCCCAGCCACGTAGTATATTGCCCAGCCACGCAGTACATTGCCCAGGCCACGCAGTACATTGCCCAGGCCACGTAGTACATTGCCCAGGCCACGTAGTACATTGCCCAGGCCACGTAGTACATTGCCCAGGCCACGTAGTACATTGCCCAGGCCACGTAGTACATTGCCCAGGCCACGTAGTACATTGCCCAGCCCACGTAGTACATTGCCCAGCCCACGTAGTACATTGCCCAGCCCACGTAGTACATTGCCCAGCCCACGTAGTACATTGCCCAGCCCACGTAGTACATTGCCCAGCCCACGTAGTACATTGCCCAGCCCACGTAGTACATTGCCCAGCCCACGTAGTACATTGCCCAGCCCACGTAGTATATTGCCCAGCCCACGTAGTATATTGCCCAGCCCAAGTAGTATATTGCCCAGCCCACGTAGTATATTGCCCAGCCCACGTAGTATATTGCCCAGCCCACGTAGTATATTGCCCAGCCCACGTAGTATATTGCCCAGCTCACGTATAATATTGCCCAGTCACGTATAATATTGCCCAGTCACGTATAATATTGCCCAGTCACGTAGTATATTGCCCAGCCACGTAGTATATTGCCCAGCCACGTAGTATATTGCCCAGCCACGTAGTATATTGCCCAGTCACGTAGTATATTGCCCAGTCACGTAGTATATTGCCCAGGCACGTAGTATATTGCCCAGGCACGTAGTATATTGCCCAGGCACGTAGTATATTGCACAGCGACGGAGTATACAGCACAGAGCCACGTAGTATAGAGACTTACAAAAAATAAATAAACATATACTCACCTTTCGAAGGCCCGTTGAAGTCCTGCTATACTTACCATCCGCCGCCTTTCCCGCTCCTCGCGACGCTCCCGGGATTGCTCCATTGCAAGCTGCAGCTTCCGGTCCCAGGGCTGGTATGAGCAGGACCTGTGATGACGTCGCGGTCACATGACCGTGACGTCACGGCAGGTCCTTGTCGCACACCAGCCCTGGGACCGGAAGCTGCCGCTTGCAATGGAGCGGTCCCCGGAGCGTCGTGAGGAGCGGGAAAGGCGGCGGATGGTGAGTATAGCAGGTTTTTCTTTTTTTAACATGACATATTTTTACTATTGATGCTGCATAGGCAGCATCAATAGTAAAAAGTTGGGGACACACAGGGTTAATAGCGGCGGTAATGGAGTGCGTTACCCGCGGCATAACGTGGTCCATTACCGCCGGCATTAACCCTGTGTTAGCGGTGACCGGAGGGGAGTATGCGGGCGACAGGCACTGACTGCGGGGAGTAAGGAGCGGCCATTTTCTTCCGGACTGTGCCCGTCGCTGATTGGTCGCGGCAGCCATGACAGGCAGCTGCCGAGACCAATCAGCGAATGAATAACCGTGACAGAAGGACAGACAGACAGAAGTGACCCTTGGATAATTATATAGTACATAAAAGGGGACATTACCAGTTTGAGACATGTAACGGGTAACAGCGTGATGTTCGCTCACTACTCTCCTGTTCTCACTGCAGAGCTGTGTGTGATTATACCGGACACATCTGCAGGTTCCCCTCAACTTCCATCTCACAGGCAATACAGCAGAGCTGTGAGAGCTGCAGAAAATGTGTTTGTAAGGAGACAAAGCTTAATTCTACTGTTCTTTGTTAAAATGTCTCACACTAGTATCTCATGCTTTCATTTAAATTACCGTATATACTCGTGTATAAGCCGACATTTTCAGCACATTTTTTGTGTGCTGAAAACGCCCCCCTCCCCCCCCCCCCCCCCGGCTTATACAAGTCAATGTCCAGAAAGCCAGCGGGGGAGGGGGGAGAGGCAGAGCAGCAGCAGAAGCCGACGGCTGTTATATCATACTCACCCTCCTCGAGCAGTCGCTCCACGTCCCTGCATCTCTGTTGTCCCGGTGGGGCAGCTCTTCCTGTTTTCTCAGCGGTCATGTGGTACCACTTATTAAGGTAATGAATATGCACGCATCTCCACTCCCATAGGCATGGAGTGCATATTCATTACCTTAATGAGCGGTACCACGTGACCGCTGAATGCAGGAAGAGTTGCCCCACCGGGACAACAGAGATGCAGGGACGTGCAGCGACCGCGCGAGGAGGGAGAGTATGACGGGGAGGACAGAGAGAGAGCGCGAGGAGGGAGAGTATGACGGGGAGGAGAGAGAGAGAGATACCATCAGATTAGGACCCCCTCTTTCTACAAAAAATGACCACATTTTGGACACTACACCCCTCAAGAAATTTATCTAAGTGATTATCGAATATATTAATGTCCAATGGATGATGAGAAAGGTAAATTTCAATTTTTGCACAAATACAGCTCTCACTTAAAGTGGTTTGTCCACTACCCTAACTCAGTTACTGTTTTTGCCATATATGTCTAATGATAATGACCCAAAGGCCCCCATACACCTTTTCTATGTTTTATGCTTTTCTACTTCGCTTCCTGTGCCTGGCATCAGCCCTGCTGTCAGTCAATTCCTCTTCAGATTCTGAAACATGTGTCTCAACTGACAGGAGCTGTATCACATACACCTTAATCAGCAGCTGCCATATTAAGCAGTGTATATTGGTTATATTCACTTTCATCCTCTCCTATATATATTTGTCTTCCAGCTGGGCGCAGTTGGTCTCTGTGCACAGCTTTATAGTTATCAGACTTACAAAGTAGGAAGATGAGGCTGTAGATCTCCTCACAGAGCACAGTGTGTGTTAAAACATATTTCTTCAATTACTTTGCATGTGACATCTATACTCCCCACCTCCAAATGATGCATGTGTGATACAGCTCTTGTCAGTTGAGACGCAGGTCTCGGGAGCGGTTTGTCGTCAGTCTGCAGCTCGTACTGACACATGACTAGGAAAGGCTGCATTTTCAACTCAATTAGGGACGTTATTTAACTCATTTTTGGAGAACCCCTCCGATTGGGTTCTCTCACTAACGGAAATGCCATATATGTGGACGTAAACTGTTGTTTTGGCACACTGGTGAGCTCAGATATAAAGATTCATCATTTGGCCTGTTACATCAATTAACAGTTTGCATCATTTGGGCCTTATTTAGGGCGCTGTAACACTCTTGGCATTTCTGTACACTTCACAACTACAGAGAGTTGGGCAGAAATGCAATAAGGGTGCTTTCACATTGTGTTTTGGCACCTGTTTAGTGGACTCGTCTGAGCTTACATCTGAACCCCCCTACAAAACAGGACTCATACGTATGCGCCACTAGGGCTATAAACTATAATGGTGCAGGCAGAGCGAACGTGCTCTCTGACTTGCATCATTTTCGGGAGTGTACGTCTCCTGGAGGCGGCCACTCAGATGTAGTAGACTGCATGTGGGTGTCCACCTCCAGTATAGAACCTGAAAATGATGCACAGGCGCTATGTCAGCACCATTTATAGTCCGGTGTGGCGACGTGTCTCCCAACACTTACTTACAACCTCATATGTGTAAAACCTAATAAACATATACCCTGCTGTAAGTAATTAAAGGGAACCTATCACCAGAATAAATGAGATTAATTTGCAGATTTGGGGATAATCTGCAGGTTAATACCGTTACTAACCTGCCCAGCACCCGCACTTAGCTGAACGATGCAGGGGGAAAATGAACTTTATTCTGGTTTCAGTCACGAGGGCGCCAGTTTAGGCCCTGAACGGGGGAGCGGTTACAGCGGCCGCTCTGTATACTCAGAGCAATGACTGAACCCGCAACGGTGCATGGGGAATAAAGGTCATATTCTACCAGCAGCGTTTGGCTAAGTGCCAGCGCCAGACAGGTTAGTAATGGTATTACTCTCTTCACCACCTTAGGATTTTCCTTTTCCGCTCCCCTTCTTCCCAGAGCTATAGCTTTTTTATTTTTCTGTCAATATAGCCATGCGATGACTTGTTTTTTGCAGGACAAGTTGTACTTTTGAATGAGAATTGTTTTTACCATAGAGTGTGCTGGATAAAGGGAAAAAAAATTCAAGTGTGGTGAAATTTCAAAAAAAAAAGTACAATTCCACAATCGTTTTTTTGTTTTTACAATGTTCACCAAATTCTAAACATGACCTGCCAATATGATTCTCCAGGTCATTACGAGTTCACAGACACCAAACATGTATAGTTTTTTTTTTTTATTTAAACTGGTAAAAAAAAACAAACAAAATTTATATGAAGAAAAAAAAAAAAAAAAAAAAAAAGAAGGCGCCCTTTTCCAAGACCCGTAGCATCTCCCCTTTTCGGGGTCTAGGGCAGGGTGAGGGCTTATTTTTTGTGTGCCGAGCTGATGCGTTTATTGATGCCATTTTGGTGTAGAGAAGATGTTTTGCTAGTCTGTGATTGCAGTAATGCGGCGACCAAAAAAAAACGTAATTATGGTGTTTTGATTTTTCTTTTCCGTTACGACGTTTAAAGATTGGGTTAATTCTTTTTATATTTTGATAAATAGGGAGATTCTGATCAGCTGTCATGTGCCAGAAAAGATGTGGGCACAACGCCGGAACCGGCATCAAAGAGAGGGAGGCTACCTATGACGTACCTATACGTCATAGGTCGTAAATGGGTAAACCTGTGGATTATCCCCACATCTGCAGGTTAATAGCGTTTTTTTCTGGTGACAGGTTACCTTTAAGCAAAAGTAGCAATGCATATAAACAACATAGGATACTTACGGTAGTTAACACCATTTTTGATTAAAAAAAAAAAGTAAAAAGAGTGTAACAACCTTCCCACCAGCCTCAAGGTGTACTCAAATCGGGATGTTGTGGTGGGATGGCTTTTATGCTTTTTTTTTTTTATTAATCAAAAACGGTGATTAACAAGTACCCATGTTCTTTATATACACTATTATGAGCCATATACGGACTGTGACATACGCTTGCGTGGCCTTAAGTTCTGTACTGCCCCATCTCGTGTCAGATGAATATGCAGAATATTCTGTTGTTAATATAACATATGTAAAGTGATGAATAATTATTAATCCCACATAAATAGGAATATTCAGTATGTAAGCACAGATGCTTGCGGCCTTTCTACCATACCTACATAGGTCTAGCAGCTGGCCGGCCATGCATCCTTATAAGCGGCCAGTCTGCGTGATGCCCAAGGATGAATGCCCAATTACAGGAGGTAGCCTCTGGTTACACGCCACTCTGTGATATGCCTCCAGCAGCTTGTGAATGCCGCAGGGACACTTCACATTCTGGCACAGCTAATGCAGCTTTTCCTCTTAATATGTGATGTGTGTGGCACATTGCCCAGGACCATCTGCTGTAATTGTCAGTGGATACCTAGCGCCGGCTTCCATTTACGAGATCATTATATAACACTATAGACAGAGTATAAAAAAACATTTCCAGATAGCAGCATATAGAAAGCTTATGAATGAAGAGAATGTATTACCTCCATAATATAGCAGATTTAGAGTCTGGTACTGATACAGAACATTTTTTTCAATTGTTTTCATTTTCGTACTATAGATTTTTTTATTCTATTTTTTTTTTGCACAAGCTGATGGGGTCAGTCGTCTTGCCTGATTTTGTTAACCCATTCAGAGATAAGTGTTGTCGACCAAAGAACGCAATAGTATGGACTGTTCACTGAATTCTATGGGAACATAGGTCGTAAAATAGCATAAAAATTATAAATCAGACCTTTTTTTGGACAGAAAAACGGACCAGTTTTCATACACTGGAAATACAAGTCAGCCTATAGGTGAACGTACTGTTGATGACTGCATACAGCATACAATGTTTGGCATAGGTAGTACAGGGGATGGAAATGAAGGGGACTAAAAATGGAGAGGCTGCCAGATGCTACAAAAGATTCAACTACAAATCAGGTGAATAACGGGCGGATACATCCACTTGGGACAAGATTGCTGGAAGTCCAACTGCCTGAAACCTCAGCGATCACCTGTTAACAGTGTTGAGAAGATTTTCCCAAAACAATTGTTTGGCAATCCCCGTATGTGTTGTGACTGTCTACCGCAGCAAAACATGCAGCCGCATGGACTCGAACATAATACACGAGCACTCCCGAGACACTGGGATAACACTCGAGCAGCCTCTGACAGCAGGGTATCCGAGCTCGTTCGCTCATCACTGGTACCCACGCTGTAATTCTACATTCAAATCTATGGCCGCGAAATCTGTGCTGGTCATGATCATCATCTTGGATATGGAGGTAGGGATAAAAAAGCTTACAGAATCTTATCAATCAGCTACACATCAAATCGCCTTATGTGGGGACAGAACAATATGACCAGGGAGAAGCCAGTCAGGGACCACACTGGCCTAGTCAGGGACCATGCTATAGTCACCAATGGCTCTTCAAGCTCCGTTTTCTCTAAAATGCTTTAGTGTTTCAGGGAAAAACGTACCTGGCTGAGAACGTACATCCAGGCTCCGACTGTGGTTTTGTACAGCATTTATCTATAGCCAAGTTCCATTTAACCCCTTCATGACCCAGCCTATTTTGACCTTAATGACCTGGCCGTTCTTTGCAATTCTGACCAGTGTCCCTTTATGAGGTAATAACTCAGGAACGCTTCAACGGATCCTAGCGATTCTGAGATTGTTTTTTCGTGACATATTGGGCTTCATGTTAGTGGTAAATTTAGGTCGATAATTTTTGCGTTTATTTGTGAAAAAAATGAAAATTTGGCTAAAATTTTGAAATTTCGCAATTTTCAAATTTTGAATTTTTATTCTGTTAAACGAGAGAGTTCTGTGACACAAAATAGTTAATAAATAACATTACCCACATATCTACTTTACATCAGCACAATTTTGGAAACAACATTTTTTTTTGCTAGGAAGTTAAGGGTTAAAATTTGACCAGCGATTTCTCATTTTTACAGCAAAATTTACAAACCATTTTTTTTTAGGGACCACCTCACATTTGATGTCAGTTTGAGGGGTCTATATGGCCGAAAATACCCAAAAGTGACACCATTCTAAAAACTGCACCCCTCAAGGTGCACAAAACCACATTCAACAAGTTTATTAACCCTTCAGGTGCTTCACAGCAGCAGAAGGAGCATGGAAGGAAAAAATGAACATTTAACTTTTTAGTCACAAAAATGATCTTTTAGTAACAAATTTTTATTTCCCTAAGGGTAGAAACTGGACACCAAAAGTTATTGTACTTTGTCCTGAGTACGCCGATACCCCATATGTGGGGGGGGAACCACTGTTTGGGTGCACGACAGGGCTCGGAAGGGAAGGAGCGCCATTTGATTTTTTCAATGAAAAATTGGCTCCAATCTTTAGCGAACACCATGTCACGTTTGGAGAGCCCGTGTGCCTAAACATTTGAGCTCCCCCACAAGTGACCCCATTTTGGAAACTAGACCCCCCAAAGAGCTTATCTAGATGCATAGTGAGCACTTTGAACCCCCAGGTGCTTCAAAAATTGATCCGTAAAAATGAAAAAGTACTATTTTTTCACAAACAAATTCTTTTAGCCTCAATTTGTTAATTTCCACATGGGCAATAGGATAAAATGGATCCTAAAATTTATTGGGCAATTTTTCCTGAGTACACCAATACCTCACATGTGGGGGTAAACCACTGTTTGGGCACACGGCAGGGCTCGGAAGGGAAGGAGCGCCATTTGACTTTTTGAATGAAAAATTAGCTCCAATCGTTAGCGGACACCACGTCGCGTTTGGAGAGCCCCTGTGTGCCTAAACATTGGAGCTCCCCCACAAGTGACCCCATTTTGGAAACTAGACCTCCCATGGAACTACCTATATAAGGATTGGCTACACACATGGCACTTCCCAAATTCAAATGCACCTATAAATTAACGGAAGCTGTATACAGACCCCCTTAGAAGAAGCGGAACGCAAAACGCGCGTCGGGGAAGGTGCCGCATATACAGGTTATGTATTAACCCTTATTTACTTACTTGGGCTGGCCTTTGAGGTTTATGTGAGGCAATCATGTATATGGATGTTCACTTAAGATAGCTATGTACATTGGTCCTATTATTGGCGTTATTCCTTGAACGTTGTAAATTTAAAAGGGAATGAGATTAGGTGTGTAGCCATGAGTATGGTACTTAATACTTTTTATACCCCCGTTATATTATAATGGATCTCGCCTGGACTTTGATACTGTCTGTGCAAGGGCTCTTGATATGTGCCTCGATGTCAGCTTAAACCAACAACCATACATATTTGGAAATTGTGTATATACTCCTGTTATTGGTCACCTCTATATGGCGGTACTGTTTTGTATGCATATGTATCTCTAGTGTGATATGTTTTTAATTCTATGTATTGAATAAAGAGATTTCTATTTAAAATATTTGAATTTTGGCATCAGCTTCCGTTAATTTATAGGTGCACTCCCATGGAACTAATCTAGATGTGCGGTGACCACTTTAAAACCCCCAAGTGCTTCACAGAAGTTTATAACGCAGAGCCGTGAAAATAAAAAAATAATTTTTCTTTCCTCAAAAATTATTTTTTATCCTGCAATTTTTTATTTTCACAAGAGTAACAGGAGAAATTGGACCCCAAAAGTTGTTGTCCAATTTGTCCTGAGTACGCTCATACCCCATATGTTGGGGGGAACCACTGTTTGGGCACACGTCGGGGCTCAGAAGGGAAGTAGTGACTTTTGAAATGCAGACTTTGATGGAATGGTCTGCGGTCGTCACGTTGCATTTGCAGAGCCCCTGATGTGCCTAAACAGTAGAAACCCCCCACAAGTGACCCCATTTTGGAAACTAGACCCCCCAAGGAACTTATCTAGATATGTGGTGAGCACTTTGAACCCCCAAGTGCTTCACAGAAGTTTACAACGCAGAGCCGTGAAAATAAAAAATCATTTTTCTTTCCTCAAAAATGATGTTTTAGCAAGCAATTTTTTTATTTTCACAAGGGTAACAGGAGAAATTGGACCCCAATATTTGTTGCCTAGTTTGTCCCGAGTATGCTGGTACCCCATATGTGGGGGTAAACCACTGTTTGAGCACACGCTGGGGCTCGGAAGGGAGGAAGCACCATTTGACTTTTTGAACGCAAGATTGGCTGGAATCAATGGTGGCGCCATGTTGCGTTTGGAGACCCCTGAAGTGCCTAAACAGTGGAAACCCCCCAATTATAACTCCAACACTAACCCCAACACACCCCTAACCCTAATCCCAACTGTAGCCATAACCCTAATCACAACCCTAACCCCAACACACCCCTAACCACAACACTAACCCCAACACACCCCTAACCCTAACCACAACCCTAATTCCAACCCTAAGGCTATGTGCCCACATTGCGGATTCGTGTGAGATTTTTCTGCACCATTTTTGAAAAATCCGCAGGTAAAAGGCACTGCGTTTTACCTGCTTATTTACTGCGGCTTTCCAGTGTTTTTTGCGCGGATTTCACCTGCGGATTCCTATTGAGGAACAGGTGTAAAACGCTGCGGAATCCGCACAAAGAACTGACATGCTGCGGCAAATACAACGAAGCGTTTCCGCGTGGTATTTTCCGCACCATGGGCACAGCGGATTTGGTTTTCCATAGGTTTACATGGTACTGTAAACCTGATGGAACACTGCTGCGGATCCGCAGCCAAATCCACCCCGTGTGCACATAGCCTAATTCTAAGGGCATGTGCACACGTTGCGGAAAATGCTGCGGATCCGCAGCTGCGGGTCCGCAGCAGTTTCCCATGAGTTTACAGTTCAATGTAAACCTAAGGGAAACAAAAAACGCTGTACACATGCTGCGGAAAAACTGCACGGAAACGCAGTTTACATTCCGGAGCATGTCACTTATTTCTGCGGATTCCACAGCGGTTTTACAACTGCTCCAATAGAAAACCGCAGTTGTAAAACCGCAGTGAAGTCCGCAGAAAAACCGCTGTAAAACCGCAGCGGTTTTGCACTGCGGATTTATCAAATCCGCAGAGGACCAGAATATGTGTGCACATACCGAAACCCTAACCCTAACACTAGTGGAAAAAAAAAATTATTTATTTTATTATTGTACCTACCTATGGGGGTGATAAAGGGGGGGTTCATTTACTATTTTTTTTAATTTTGATCACTGTGATAAAACCTATCACAGTGATCAAAATGTACATGGAACGAATCTGCTGGCCGGCCGATTCGGCGGGCGCACTGCGCAAGCACCCGCCATTTTGGAAGATGGCGGCACCCATGGAGAAGACGGACGGACACCGGGAGGCTCGGTAAGTATGAGGGGGAGGAAATGAAAGCATGGGGGCGCGGACAGGAGGACGGAGGGGAGCTACGACCAGCGATGTCACAGCGGGATCCTGATCGCTGCTGCGTGTCAAACACAAGGGGATCGCTATCCAGGACGCTGCAACGTCACGGATCGTTCTCGTTCTAAAGTTGCTCAGTGTGAAGGTACCCTTATAGTCCACGATGAAAAATTTATCATCCCCTACATATCAGTCATATATCTCCCTGCACGCATCATTCACTCTAGGAAACTGCTCAAATCTGTCTACAGATCTGCCTTCAAATTACACTTTCTGCTTCTAAAAATCTGTGGAGAAGTCCCTGCAAGACCCAGGGCAAATAGTGGCCAGACACAGTGTTATGTCGGCTTATTCTGAAAGGTTACTTATTGGTGCAGCCACACTGTAACCAGGCAGTCAGCGGATCTCAGCCGCATCTAGGCAGGGATTACAGAGCACAAGAAAAGCTGCAAGGCTTTAGGAGAGGAGACTTGCAGGCTCCCTACACTAACACAGGAACACAGCTATGATCACCACTGCTCCCCAAAATAGGGCTCTGCGGCTGTGGAACTACAACTCCCATCGTGCCATGGTCTGTGACTGTCAGAGTATGATGGGAATTGTAACTGCTCAGCAGCTGGAGAACCACAGGTCGGAGAAGCCCCATGCTGGGGACCATGGGTCAGAGAGACCGCAGAGTGCGCGGACACCTCTGGGTGCTCAGCAATGTCTCTGTATACCTTCTCCGTCATCTTCATCGTTACCACCGCAGAATCCAGGCGGCAGAGCCGGACCGATCACATCCCGGGACATCTTGAGCAGAGGAGAGCTCAGCGTGACGTCACTACATTGCGCTAGCACTTCCGCCCTACAGTAGGTCGCAGCCAGCGCAGTGACCCGTATGATGATGAGGGCTTGTTCCTGACCAGCTCACCGGTCTCATCTTTCTATACGGACACTACACGGTGTTCTCGGGACAGACAAAAGGCAAACGTAGGCCAAAAACTGAGAGTTGGTCGCTTTCGAAATGACGTTTGCGTTCCAAAGACGATCACGTGACACAGGCTCTGCGCGTACTCCGCCATATTTGATTCGGGCTTCCCATCTCTCCTCACACGCTGTATAACACCGTACTACTTCACGTGTCCGCCACATCTCGTGTGTGAGCGGCCGCATGTGCAGAGTGAGGAGGCCGGCGGCCTGTACGAGCCTCGCCCGCTGACGTCCAGGCGAAGTCTGACCCCCGGAAGTGAGCGCCACATGCACGGCGTTATGGAGCAGCATGCAGCTTACCCTCCGCCTGTGCTCCGGCCACCGGCGTTCTCCGCTATCGCCAATCCCGGGCACACGGGACTCTGGCCCCCGCCGCCGGGCAGCGGGCATCATGGGCTGTGGACGACAGGGGCGCCGCCTGCCCCCTGGTATGGAGGATTGCACCAGTGGGGAGCCCAGCACGGACCGCAGCGCTCAGGTGGGTGCTCTGCCAGGAGCCCAGCAGATCTTACACTCCCCCCATTATTATTAATGTACCTCTGCTTCTACATAGTGGTGCGGTAACGGCTGAGGTGCCGCCCTGTGTGCACCATGCCTGCTCTCCGGTGGGAGGCCACGGGCACACGTGCAGTGTATTCTACCTACGAGGCTGAAGTTGGTTTCTTATTCGTTCAGTTTCTTATTCAGCAATTTTTTCTTTTCTGTTTTTTTGCATGTTTAACAACTAAAAATAAGCATCACAATAATAACCTACAATGCACTGAGGTGCCCTAATGTGAATACGCTTAAAAACGGCCAGTTTTATTAATTTTGTATCCGTTTTTAAGCGTATTTACATCAGGGCTCCTCTCTGCATTGTATGTTATTATTGTGATGCTTATTTTTAGTTGTTAAACATGCAAAAAACAGAAAAGAAAAAATTGCCGAATAAGAAACCGACGAATAAGAAACCAACTTCAGCCTCGTATTCTACCTCACTATCTGTGGAGCGGGTGATACATCCAGAAGTGGTGACGCTTCTGTTCTACTTGGTTGTAAAATACTGATCATGTGAGCATGGCTTTATCAGAGCCAGTACTTGTGTGTGGTGCCAGCCTCCATGGTAAGGCCGGGTCATCGCTGTCCCTTCTTGTTGGGAATGCCATCTGTGTGTTATGTATAGAATACATGATGTGTAACTTGTTGTTTATTGGCGCACTAGCATTAATCTAATCTCGTCCAGTTTCGTTGAATATGTTGTATGAACCCCCTCCCCCAGAATTACTTTACTTTTGCTTCTGTTCTTGCCCCTAATTCTACTAGGTGACTATTTTGCTGATCTACTTGTTCTTCCGGACATAACCTTCCTTCAGCAGAGATGTCTGTGGGCCGCGTTCTGGAGAATACGGATGAGCGAACGTGCTCTGATACCATCCTATCCAAGCACGCCGGGTGTTCTCCCATCATCTGGGCGCACTCGTGTATTATATTCTAGTCGCTGCATGATTTGTGGCTGTAAGGCTACTTTCACACTTCCGTCGCAAACCGTCGGCCCGACAAACGTTGTGCTAAATTTAGCACAGCGTGGGCAGCGGATGCAGTATTACAGCGCATCCGCTGTCCATTGTGATGAGCGGGGAGGAGGGGGCGGAGTTCCGGTCACACATGCACGGTTGGAAATGGTGGACACGTTGCACAAAAAAAGTTACATTGAACATTTTATGTGCGTCGCGTCCGCCAAAACATGACAGATCCGTCGCACGACGTGTGCCCATCCGTCGCTAATATAAGTCTAGGGGCAAAAAACGCATCCTGCAAGCACATTTGCAGGATGCGTTTTTTTTTACCATAACAACAGATTGCGACGGAGCCCAGAAGACGGAAGCGTGAAAGTAGCCTAAGGGTACCGTCACACACTGCCATTTCGATCGCTACGACGGTACGATTCGTGACGTTCCAGCGATATCGTTACGATATCGCTGTGTCTGACACGCAGCAGCGATCAGGGATCCTGCTGAGAATCGTACGTCGTAGCAGATCGTTTAGAACTTTCTTTTGTCGCTAGATCTCCCGCTGGCATCGCTAGATCGGTGTGTGTGACACCGATCTAGCGATGCGATCTAGCGATGCGTTCGCTTGTAACCAGGGTAAACATCGGGTTACTAAGCGCAGGACCGCGCTTAGTAACCCGATGTTTACCCTGGTTACAAGCGTAAAACTAAAAAAAAACAAACAGCACATACTTACATTCTGGTGTCTGTCAGGTCCCTTGCCGTCTGCTTCCCGCACTGTGACTGCCGGCCGTAAAGTGAAAGCAGAGCACAGCGGTGACGTACTTTCACTTTACGGCCGGCAGTCACAGTGCGGGAAGCAGACGGCAAGGGACCTGACGGACACCAGAATGTAAGTATGTGCTGTTTGTTTTTTTTTTAGTTTTACGCTTGTAACCAGGGTAAACATCGGGTTACTAAGCGCGGTCCTGCGCTTAGTAACCCGATGTTTACCCTGGTTACCCGGGTACCTCGGCATCGTTGGTCGCTGGAGAGCTGTCTGTGTGACAGCACCCCAGCGACCACACTACGATTTACCTACGATCACGGCCAGGTCATATCGCTGGTCGTGATCGTAGGTAAATCGTATAGTGTGACGGTACCCTAAGACAGACTGAATACATGCGGGGATTCACTAACAGACAACCTCCACGTGCTCAGTCTAACAGCCATAAATGATGCAGGGCCTAGAACATAATACACGAGCGCGCCCAGATGGTCGCATAACGCCTGAGTTTACTAACCCTAATTGCCTTTAATCTGATGTGCTGACTGTGTATTGGGGACCGTCTTTCAAAATGGCTTCAAAGGAGAGGATGGCAGGTAGTCATCTCTCAGCTTTTCCAATGCACCAGAGTTCATTGTGACTCCCCCCGACCTCCCATGACCCCGGCCCTAGAATGTAGATTCTCAGGCCCTTGTATGGTACAGGGCAGGTGTCTTGATTCTGGGGTACTGGCATTCTGCTCATGATGTGCTTTTAGGCTAAGTTTACACTAGGTGTTCTTGCTGTGTTTTTTTTTTTTCTGTAGTAAACCCTGCACTCTTGACCAAAGAGAAGTGATGTCAAAAACGTTTTGGTTTGTTATTGGTGCATTTTTCGGGATCTTGGAAAGTTCAGCTTTGCTTCCACCCCAGAAGCATGAACACAAGTCACCAATACAAGACTTGAGTTCTTGGAAAAAATTCCCATACAAATGTATCAGCTGGGGGAGGTGACGTGGTCTGGAATAATGTACCTCAGACCTTGGCAGTGCATGGAGTTTGTAGGACACTGTTGAGCTTTCACACTTTGGTCTGCCAGTGAGTCTATCCTACAGCCAGGCACAGGCATTGTTTAATTCCACCTTTGTTGGTCAGTGTTTACTTTTTACGCATCACTAATTTAATGAAACAGTACTAATCCAATCTGCCATTTCTGGTGACCAAGACAAGATGGTTAACCTGAAAACCCACAAAATAATAAATGGCTGTCATAGACTGCTGTGCTTGCTCTTTTTTCATTTTGTCAGCATTTTTTTTCCAACACCCATTGCTTTCAATGGCTGAAAAAACGCTGAAAGAAGTGACATGCGCCATGTTCAAAAAAACATGCAAAGCACAAAATATTTATGACAAAAAAGAAATGTATGCATGAGATTTCTGAAATATTATAGGCTTTGCTGGTACTGTAAAATGCTGCTGAAAATTAGAATAAAAAATGCCTAGTCTGAACTTGGCCATAGGCAAAACAATGTGTGGCCATAGTCTTGGGGTTACTGCAATGCCATCAGTTTGTGTGGAGGGGCCTGAATTGTTGAGAAAAATTGCCCATAAAGAATTACTGTGTATAAAATGTAGTCCTGTTTCTGCAGAGCAGAGATTCCTGGTGTGTAATAAGTTACTATAACTGCACCAATCATATGTGAATATTACTGTAAGGCTGCTGGAACTACAGATGAGAACAATGGAGGCTGCGCAAGAAGCTCTATAAAAGTTCTATCTCACATCTGTGCCTCCATTGTCTGAGCTCCATCCTGATACTAGGTGGGCAGAATACTGTACCCGATATGGGGGCAGTTAATCTTTCCCCCCCACAGACAGCAGTGGAAAGTACGAAAGGCTTCTCTGTGGCTTCTGGTTGTAACCACGGATCTCTGCTTGACACATTGCGCCTCTGACTTCAGCGATTCCTGGTGGACGCCATTGATTTGTAATGTGGATCCACCAAAGTATTAGGACAGGGGGGAATTGGGGGTATTATGTTACAGGTGTCCGCAGACCCTAAAAATCAATGGGAATTTTCTAAGCCCGTTGGGTTTGTAACCTTAGAACATAAATTAGTACGTATTCCTTGTCCTCGATCCTAAAACATTTCCCCCAAAACAATAAGATGAGTTTTTTGTTTGTGTTGGTGATGGCGCTCTTCTGCATATCTCCAGGTGCAGGATGACTAGTGGTGCATTATGTATGCCCGATAGGTGATCGCCGATGCTCCACATGCCTCTGCTCATTTCTAATGCTATATCGTGTGTGTTGTGGTGTTGGTATAGGTTGGAATATACTCTCTTACACGACACATGCTGTTTGTGCTGATAACCTTTGGGTAATATCTGCGACAACCCTGGATTACAATGGCGTTAAAATATTTGAATGAGTCTAATGAGAGAGTTATGTCGCTCATAACACTTCATTCCAGGCTTCCTTTTGCAATGAGAAAAGGTTTTTGTTACTATGGAGACCTGAGCGCGGCGCCTGTGATAAATGTATTGTTGCCGTCGGACATCTAATATTACATAATACCATTCTTACTTCCAATTTCAGGGGGGCCTTGGCATTATGGCCAGAGTCAGCATGTGCAAGATGGAAATGGTTGCCATGGGAACAGAGGAGACAAGGTGTAGTATCCTGTATAACCCCCTGAGTGCCAGCATGTTATTTTAATATCATTAATTAAGATTGCAACACTTCCGTTATAACTTTTTTTTCATAGTCTTCTTGCATTGTGCACACTAAAAGAAAATATAGGTTTGTTTTGATATCAAGAGCTCCGCTAAAACTGTACATATAAGTGGTCCTCAACCCCTTCTACCTTCAGGGCCACAGAAAGCTGAGAGGTGGTCGCAAGCCATATCCAGAGCCCCCTAACGAGTGAGATCTAGCTCCTATCACACAGTAGGGACACTCGAAGCCCCCATTTATGGTATGTAATCAGAGCTTCACCAAAACCACACTGAGACCTTTTGGCGGTATACTTATATCTGAGCGTTCCTGCGCCAAGCACTCCCACCACACTGTCACATCCAGCCTCAAGTGCTCTTCTGATGGGCGATATCATCCTGTCTCCGGCTTACCATGCTCAATTTCTCTTCATTCCTACGCCCACTATGTTGGCATCCAAATCTACTTTTCTGTGGGGTCTACTCAAAGAAGTCATCATCTGAAGACCTGCTTTTCAAAACTGTTCACTAGACCCGGTACTAATGCATCAGACAGTAACGAGCCACACATCATGGACCCCACCCTCCACATGTGGCTCCCAACCATCAGGTTGGGGGTCCCCTGATTTATGTTAAAATTTAGTCCATTACAGTTGAGCTCTGGGACCAAAGGGTACAGTGTTACCTATTTTATGCACTAATGGCTGTTTACGTATCGACACACCCATAATGCAGCAATCTTCAAATTCAGAATACACCTCCTCCGTTCTTCCAATGGGTCCCTGCTGATCTTTGTCGGAGCAGATCTGGATGTAGAGACTACTGGAAATCATTCCTGAAGATCTTTCTTCTCAGCCATGCTGGTGCATCCATCTATAATGGGGGGAAGCAAAAAGTCAAACTACAAATATGGTCTTCAGTGATTGTCACATCCTCTCCATCTATTATATTGTTATTATCAGGCTTCAGTAATAAGGAGTAATATTTATTGCACCACCATCCATGTAGATCACTTCATTTGAGGTAGTCGATGTCTAACAATTAGCCCTGTTCCAACAGAAAAAAAGTTACGTGCCGGCTCAGTGGTTACTAATTTATAGAAGTCTGTATCCTGGGAATTGTGCAATGTAATCACTTGCCTGCTTTGCTGCCCTGTCACACTAAGAAAAACCCTTTCCAGTTTTCATAGAGCCAAATATTCTTTTAACTTTTAATTTCTCTATGCATAGATAATGGTTAATTAGTTAAGCTAGATGGTTGATATTTTATGAATTTCTTAGAGGAAGAAGAGGAGAAAAGAACCTGTATACGCGCATTACTGTGACACCTGCGATCGAGGCTTTAAGAACCAGGAAAAGTATGAGGAACACATTTCGCAACACATTAAGGTACAGTCATGATGCCAATATTTAATTCAATAATTTTTTGTAAGTAGGTGGTGTACTGTTGAATATCTGCACAGGGTGAGCTATGTTTTAGCCTACCATTCAGCTGATTGTTGCAGGTTCTATTTTGTGACCCTCTTGGCCAACAGTTATTATAGCCAAGGTATGCTGCATGTGATTATACCTTTCCACAGCTATAATCACAAATCAAAATGTCTTCTATGGGCATAACTTATCTACTAGTGACGAGGGAACGTGCTCAGATAAGGTGTTATATGAGCATGCTCTGGTGCTAACCAAGTGACTTCAGCGTGCTCAAAAAATATGTTCGAGTCCCCGCGCCTAAATGTCTCACACTTGTTCGACAGCCGCAAAACGTCCAGGGACTTCCTTTTTGGTCGACAATCCCTGCGTTGTGGCTTTCGAACAGCTGCAAGACATGTAGCCGCAGGGGTCAAACATATTTTTCGAGTACGCCAAAGTCACTCAACCAGCACGCTTGTGTGCTAACTAAGACCTTATCAGAGGACGTTCGCTCGTCACTATTATCTACCCTTCTTGGGTAGATATAATTACACTTTTGGAGAGTTTATATGCACCCAGTCTATTTCTCATATTTAGGGTGTCTGTTTATTTGAGCGTCAATACCTTTTCAGCAATGCACCAGTGCAAATCATTTCTTTCTTTAAAACCAAGTTAAGACAGATGACATTTTTTTTTTTTTCCACCTCTCATTTTACTGAAATATTTAAAATACTGTAAGTAATTGACTTATAGATTTGTGATGTGCGGTTTACTGTAGAAGTGCAATAGGATTACTGACACATGGGAGAATTAAAGGCTAAAGCTTATTGCTCGGTCTGTGGGTGTATATATTTGCACCAAAACCTGTGTCTAGAACTTTTGGGCTACAAGAATCTCCAGATTCAAGGAGTGAGAAGCCCTAGAAGCTGACCAGAAGGCAATTGTCTCTTGTCTTATAAATGCGAAGCTTCACGTTTATGTTCCCAACAAATGTCTCTATAAATGTACCTTAATGTCAAGTGGCTTCTGCTAGCTTTGTTTAGAGCACAATGGTGAGTGGTGACCTTTAATAAAATCCTTTTTGACACCAAATTAAGATAAAGAAGCCAAATAGGAAAGCTGTAAAATCAATTACATAAAGTCTAGGTCTCCTCATGTGTAAAAAGCTGAATAGATGCTTGTCTTACTGAACTACAACCGGTATCATGAGATGATCAGGTCTTTTTAAATTCTAACTTTACAGCTTAATTTTTTTTTTTCATAATTTGGTTAACAGCAAACTGGCTGCAGATTACAATATTGCGAAGCCTATAATTTCCCAAAACGTTACATTCTCAGGTCTCCTAGGATGGTATCGAACACATTTCAAGCACTGTAAAGCAAAGACCACCTTAGGGATCATTCAAACAACAGTTTTCATGTGCGGGCGCTATCCGTTTTTCCCACTTATAGTACTTCTTCCTACCATTGTCTATGGGGTTGTTTACATGTCCGATTTTATATATATTTTTTTTCCTCTGACCAATTCGTCCATATGAAATCACAGAGACATGTCAAATATTGATACAGGAGTTGGATCAAAATTGGCAATTAGTCTATGGGCCTATGAAAAATTTGGACAGCACTTGAATGCTATGCATGTGCGGTCTGTTTTTCACTGGCTAATAGGTTGGAGAAGGCAACAAAATTTTTTTTGCTGGGTGAAATTTTTCGCCTGCGCAAATAAATGAAGGCTCACTCCTATGCATTATGCTTTGCCCTACGGCTGGCAGAGCCAAAAGCATAAGTGTGCATACGTTGTCTCACGTCTTTCTGGCACATGAGCCGTGACAAGCCGCGATTTCTCTGCTCAGGCGCAAAATTTCGCCCAGCAAAGTGAATGACGCAGTAGGTCAAAGGAGGATGATGGCGAGCAGCCAAAGCCAACATCCAACAAGGCACAGTATTTGTGCAGTGTGCTCTAGTGTGAAATTGGACTATTTAAAACACGAAAAAATGTAGTCAAAATGTAATTTTGTGTCCAAAAGAAATGTAAAAGATTTCCCTCATGGCTTGTCATCTCCCAAGTCGGGAAGCGCACTTTCTCAGACAAACAAGATTTCAGGTTTCTGTATTTTTCCTCAGTAGTAGGCCGGGATCACACATACGCGAGATACGGCCGAGTCTCGTAGGTGAAAACCCAGCTCTGGTGCCGGCACTCAGGAGCAGAGCGTGCAGCCGCACAGCAATTCATGGAGCTGCACGCTCACGCTCCGGATCCCGGCCGTAAAAGTAGGACTGACTGGACACTTCCATCTTAGTACTTCAAGAATGAAAAAAATTGTGTAATTAAATTCATAAGTGGCTGAATAAGGTGCCATGTTGGAGTATATAATGGATCAATGAATTCAGTCAAACATTGTAGCTCCTGCGTGTTTCCGATCTCTATCTCCCTGTGTTAGCTGAATATATGAATTATTATTCACAGACTAGCACTCCCATTTTCTATGTTCAGCTCTGCAAAAGTCCACTGGACTGATTAATGCCTCCTCTCCCTAGACAGTGTTCCCAACTCCAGTCCTCAAGAGCCTCCGACAGATCATGTTTTCAGGGTTTCCCAGGTGTAATACAAAGGAAATCCTGGAAACATGATCTGTTTGTGGCTCTTGTTGACTGGAGTTGACAAACGCTGCTGTAGGCTGTAGAAGCCTAAAATGGCCACTGCTTTCCCTGCCCTCATTTTTTACAGTGTCTTTGATAGTCTACACCTGTTTGGTTGTTAGACAGTGTGATGGCTGCAAGTCGTTATAGGGTAGGTCACTCCTGACATCATGTGACCACACTTGTCCATGCATTTGTCCACAATTCATGAAATCGCGCTGTTTGAAGTTGAGATCTGCGATTTAATACATATAGACCCAATTCATTTATATTGGCTTTGTCATTGCCAGTCTTGGTCAGGGGCTATGGTGGAGTCAAAAGCACATGCTTATTAATGATCCAGGTGTGTTTTAAAAAGTGGCGTAAGGTATGCCACAGCTCGTCCTAAATTAGACAAGCAGGTGTCTCCATTTTGGAGAAGCTGGGCGAAACTTGCATGAAAATGTCAAAAGCAGCACAATTTGTGCTCAATCTCGCATTGTGCAAATATCGATTATGTTCCGAATTATGCTACTGCGTAAGCATGGCCGTGCCATTTTGAGGAAGAAATTTTTTTTTTTTCTTATGCAATTTTATATTACAAAATAAAAATAATAAATAAATATTATAAATAAGACTCATGCTACAGCACAGGCACCAGTGCCTGCATGATGAAATGTAATTTTTTTTTTTTCTTCAAACCATAACATTAAGGCTAAGTACACACGTTGCAGAATTGCCGTGGAAATTTCCGCGGCAATTCTGCAACTCCTGCCGCGGGTATTTCGCATGCGGAATTGGCATGCATATTCCCGCAGAAAACTAGCCTTTTACAAGCGTAATTAGCTTGCAGAATGCTAGCGTTTTCCAAGCGATCTGTAGCATCGCTTAGAAAACTGATTGACAGGTTGGTCACACTTGTCAAACATACTGTTTGACAAGTGTGACCAACTTTTTACTATTGATGCTGCCTATGCTGCATCAATAGTAAAAGAATGTTAAAAATTAAAAAAAAAAAAATAGTTATACTCGCCTTCTGACGTCCCAATCTCCTCAGCGGCTTCAGTTCCTATAGATGGGGTGTGTGTGTGTGTGTGTGTAGGACCTTCGATGACGTCACGTGACCGCGACGTCATCGCAGGTCCTTCACACACAATATCTATAGGAACGGAAGCTGCCGCGTGCACCTCTGAGAGGCGGGAGGACTCCGGGGCCATCAGAAGGTGAGTATGTTACGATTTTTTTATTTTAATTCTTTTTTTTTTTTTACCAATTATATGGTGCCCAGTCCCTGGAGGAAAGTCTCCTCTCCTCCACCCTAGGTACTAACCGCACATGATCTGCTTACTTCCCGCATGGTGGGCATAGCCCCATGCGGGAAGTAAGCAGATCAATGCATTCCTAGGTGTGTGGAATCCCCGCGATAACGCAAATTTAATGAAAATGCTGCGTTTTTTTTCTGGAATGCGATTCCACTCAGGAAAAAAAATGCAGCATGTGCACAAAAAATGCGGATTGCATTTTATTAAATAGGATGCTTAATGTGAGCATTTTTTTTGCGGTTTTATAGCGAAAAAAACGCAAAAAATCTGCTACGTGTGCACACAGCCTTACAGTATGTAAAATGGGGGGGAGGGAAGGTCACTACAGGATCAGAGACATGACATAAGCAATACAGATAAGTATGCAAGCAGAGCACCATATGAAGACAAAGCACGAGCATCTCATTAACGGAAACCTGAAAATAAAGATTAAACAACAACCCCAAGACTGATTTCATCATTTTAATCAGTATGACGGTGCGGACCTGACACTGTGTAGGTTACTCGTTACAATCCTGCTGACAAGTTCCGTTTTTAAAAGCGTTTTATGAACAGTTTTGATGAATCAAGACCATAGACTTTGATAGGTTTGGTTCTATAGTATCAGCAGAACACACATCTATTTAAAGGGGTTTGCCCTGCTCTGGGGTACAAGTCTGCAGTCGCTAAGTGGCTGGAGACTTGTGAATCCTCACAGCTCTTCATGCCGGGAGCTGACACTCGTGTACTTCCTCCGGTCAGTAGAGCTGTGGAGTTGGTAAGCCAAAACTCCGACTCCTCGGTTTCCGTGACGCCGACTCCAAATCCACCAAAATGGGTTCTGACTCCACAGCCCTACCGGCCACATTCCAACTAGATGTGTCTGGCCTCTCTAAACACCCTTTCATTGAGGGAGGCCACACATGTCTAGTCAGCATGTGGTCACATGTATGCAAGTCACATGCCCAATAAACAAGATAAAGGGTTTTTTATAAAAAGAAAAAAGTTAAAATAAAAGGTTTCTCACTATTGTGCTCTAAACAAAACTATCAAACCACTTGACATTAAGGTACATTTATAAAGGCATTTGTTGGGAACATAAAAGATAAGCTTCACATTTATAAGGCAAAAGGCAGTTGCCTTCTAAATAGCTTCTCCCAGATGTACAGATTGTTGTATTCTGCCACTTCTGGACACAAGGCTTAGGCTGTGTGCACACGTTTAGGAATTTTCAAGTTTTTTTTTTTTTTTTTTTGCTATAAAACCGCAAAAAAAAACATACATTAAGCATCCTATTTTTAGAATGCATTCCGCATTTTTTGTGTACATGCTGCGTTTTTTTCCGTGGCAGAATCGCATACCAGAAAAAACCACAGCATGTTCATTAAAGCGCGGAATCGCGGCGAATCTGCACACATAGGAGTGCATTGATCCGCTTACTTTCCGCATGGGGCTATGCCCACCATGTGGGGAGTTAGCGGATCATGTGCGGTTGGTACCCAGGGTGAAGGAGAGGAGACTCTCCTCCAGACCCTGGGAACCATATAATTGTAAAAAATAAAATAATAAATCATGATATTCTCCCCTTCCGGTGTCCCGCGCAGCTTTCCCGCTCCTCGCGACGCTCCCAGTAATGCTTTGCGAAAATGACCTGTGATGACATGCGGTCTCGTGAGACCGCTACGTCATCTGGGGTCATGCCGCAAAGCATTACTGGGACCGGAGCATCGCGAGGAGCGGGAAAGCTGCGCGGGACGCCGGAAGGTGAGAATATCTTTTTACTATTGATGCTGCATAGGCAGCATCAATTGAAAAAGGTTGGTCACGCTTGTCAAACACTGTTTGACAAGTGTAACCAACCTGTCAATCAGTTTTCTGTGAGCACTGACTGTGAGCGCCGGCTGGCCGTAAAGCAAAGCACAGCAGAGACGTCACCGCTGTGCTTTACGGCCGGCACTCAGTCAGTGCGGGAAGCTGAAGGCGAGGGACATGACCAGACACCAGAATGTAAGTATGTAGTTTTTTTTTTTTTTTTGTTTTTTTTTTTTTTTTACTTTTACAATGGTAACCAGGCCCTGCGCTTAGTAACCCAATGTTTACCCTGGTTAGGCCTCTTTCACACTTCAGTTGTTTGGCGTCAGTCTAAAACCGCCATTTTCCTCAAATAACGGATCCGTCAATTTTTTTGACGAATCCGTTAATTTCTCATAGACTTGCATTAGCGACGGATTGTGATGGATGGTCGTCCGTTCCATCCGCCATGCGACGGATCCGTCGAAATTTGGCGGACGTTTTCTGAAAATAGACGGACATTGAAACGTTTTTTTCAACGCCGAAATGGCGGATTGCGACGGATCCGTCGCGTCCGCCATTCCATAGAATGGCTGCCTATGGGCGACGGATCCGCCGCAACCGTTTTTTCGGCGGAGCCGTCGCCCCAATCCGTTTTTTCAATTGCGCATGCTCCAAAAAGTAGATACTTTTCCCAGACAACCCCCAAGTAACGGATCCGTCAAAACTGATCCGTTAGAACCGTTTTTTTCAACAATTGTGACGGATCCGTCAATCCGTCACTATGTCGGAAGTGACTGACGCCAAACAACTGAAGTGTGAAAGAGGCCTTACCCGGGGACTTCGGCATCGTTGGTCGCTGGAGAGCTGTCTGTGACAGCTCTCCAGCGACCAAACAGCGACGCTGCAGCGATCGACATCGTTGTCTAGATCGCTGCAGCGTCGCTTAATGTGACTGTACCTTTAGTGACAGAGCTAATTAGGTACCGTACTTAATTACCGAGCCAACTTTTACAATGCTGACCACTGTCACTTTAGGTTATAACTCTGGAATGCTTCAACGGATCCAACTGATTCTGAGACTGTTTTTTTTTTTTTTTAGAGACATATTGTATTTCATGTTAGTGGCTAAAATTTCTTCACTATAATTTCTTTATGAAAAAAAGCAAAAATTTTGTAAATTTTGCAATTTTCAAACTTTTAGTTTTTGTGCCCTTAACTCAGTGGTGGCTCACACAATAGTTAATAACATTTCCCACATGTCCACTTTACATCAGCACAATTTTACATAGTAACATAGTAACATAGTTAGGCCGAAAAAAGACATTTGTCCATCCAGTTCAGCCTATATTCCATCATAATAAATCCCCAGATCTACGTCCTTCTACAGAACCTAATAATTGTATGATACAATATTGTTCTGCTCCAGGAAGACATCCAGGCCTCTCTTGAACCCCTCGACTGAGTTCGCCATCACCACCTCCTCAGGCAAGCAATTCCAGATTCTCACTGCCCTAACAGTAAAGAATCCTCTTCTATGTTGGTGGAAAAACCTTCTCTCCTCCAGACGCAAAGAATGCCCCCTTGTGCCCGTCACCTTCCTTGGTATAAACAGATCCTCAGCGAGATATTTGTATTGTCCCCTTATATACTTATACATGGTTATTAGATCGCCCCTCAGTCGTCTTTTTTCTAGACTAAATAATCCTAATTTCGCTAATCTATCTGGGTATTGTAGTTCTCCCATCCCCTTTATTAATTTTGTTGCCCTCCTTTGTACTCTCTCTAGTTCCATTATATCCTTCCTGAGCACCGGTGCCCAAAACTGGACACAGTACTCCATGTGCGGTCTAACTAGGGATTTGTACAGAGGCAGTATAATGCTCTCATCATGTGTATCCAGACCTCTTTTAATGCACCCCATGATCCTGTTTGCCTTGGCAGCTGCTGCCTGGCACTGGCTGCTCCAGGTAAGTTTATCATTAACTAGGATCCCCAAGTCCTTCTCCCTGTCAGATTTACCCAGTGGTTTCCCGTTCAGTGTGTAATGGTGATATTGATTCCTTCTTCCCATGTGTATAACCTTACATTTATCATTGTTAAACCTCATCTGCCACCTTTCAGCCCAAGTTTCCAACTTATCCAGATCCATCTGTAGCAGAATACTATCTTCTATCTATTTTGGAAGCAGAAAATTTTTTTTTTCTTTTTGGGACGTTATAAGGAACATAGTAACACATGGGTTAAAAGTTGACCAGTGATTTCTCAAACAAAATTTACAAAACTATTTTTTTAGGGACTATCTCACATTTGAAGTGACTTAGGGGGGTCAATATAACAGAAAATGCCCAAAAGTGACACCATTCTAAAAACTGCACCCCTCAAGGTGCGCAAAACCACATTCAAGAAGGTTATTAACCCTTCAGGTGTTTCATGAGAACTAAAGTAATGTGGAAGGAAAAAATGAACGTTTTACTTTTTCACAAAACATTTATTTTGGAACCAAATTTTTTATTTATTTTTTTTTCAAAAGGTTATCAGGAGAAAATGGACCACAAACTTTGGGTACTGTAATTTCTCCTGATTACTCCGATACCTCGTATGTGGGGAAAAGTCACTATTTGGGCGCATGGCAGGGCTCAGAAGGGAGGGAACATTGTTTGACTTTTTGAACGCAAAATCGCAGGAGTCAATGATGGGTTGGGGGTTAGGATCCCCCCCCCGAATCCTAACCCCCAACCCTAATGAAAAATTTTAAAAAATAATTTTTAAAATTTTATTATTTTTACCTAACTAATGGGGTGATAAATGGTGGTTTGATTTACTATTTTTTTTATTTTTCTTTTAATTTTGATCACTCTGATAAAGTCTATCACAGTGATCAAAAAGAACCAATAAGAGAAATCTGCTATTGGTGCCTGGCGGCAGCTTTCAGCGGGTGCACTGCGCATGCGCCTGGTAGCCGAGACCCCGGAGATTTTCTGACGCTGGAGGGCTCTATAACCTTATTTCTCAGCGCTGTTAAAAAGCGACGCTGAAAAATAAGTACCCTTAACTGCCGCCGTTAAAAGGCATATCGTCAGTCGTTAAGGGGTTCATTGCATTTCTAACTAACTGAGGAAAGAGAAACTTTTTTTTATCTTAAATAATTTTTTATTTAGGATCACATGACAATTAACTTGTTACATTCTTATATTTCAATACAGAGTTGTCACCCAAAAACAGACCCCCCCCCCCCCATTCCCAACTTAATCCACCCCCTCCCAAACAGACAGCCCACCTCTTTTAATAACTTAACCATCAGGATTATCGAGTTACTATCATCTCATGTAGATCTGCATGCCTCATATTAAACACCCTTCTTTTATAGTGAACCTATCCCATGGCGAGCCACGAAGACCACAATTTATCGAAGGTTTCTATTTTCCCTCTTTTCTTATAAATCCCTTTTTCTAATATCAGGCCCTGTTTTACATACTGAAGGAATTCTCTTCTTGTAGGCGGCTCATCCTTAATCCAATTTCGTGCTATTACCTTTGGAGCCATATACAGTAATCTGGCAATGGCTGTCTTCAGATCGTTATCCACTCCAATCTCATCCACGCATCCCAACGAGCACAATATCGGGTCTCTTGGCACCATACATTTGTACGCACTTTCCACTCGACTCAAAACCACCAACCATGTCCACATCATATGAAATATGTCAGCATCTGCAGACCTACACCTTGGGCATTCAGAGTCATCACGCAAACCTGCCTTGAACAATACTTCTGGAGATTTATAGACTCTGTGTATAACATAGAGTTGTGAAAGCCTATACGGTTCGCTCAGTGACAGCCTTGGTACCCATTCCAGCACCGATTCCCAAGTTTCATCCTCCATTGGGCCCACATCTCTCTCCCACCTAGCTCTTGCCGTGATCAGATACCCCAGAAGGTAAGTATGCAGCAAGTCTTTATAAGGCCATGTTCACACAGTGCGTTTTTTTACTGCGGAACCGCAGCGGTATTGCCGCTGCGGTTCCGCAGCAGTTTTCCATGCAGGGTACATAACAATGTAACCCTATGGAAAACAGTCACTGCTGTGCACATGGTCCGTAATTTCGTTTAAAAAGCCGCGCAGAATAGCTGCGGCAAAAAAGGAGCATGTCACTTCTTTTTCCTGAACCGCAGCGGTTCTGCACCCATAGACCTCCATTGTGAGGTCAAAATCGCAGTAAAACCCGCAGATCAAAAATATATCTGCGGGTTTTACTGCGATTTGATGTGCAGAACCGCTGCAGCAGGAAGTGCGGGGGAGCGGGCGGAAGTGCGTGGGCGGAGTGTGGCTGCCCCCCCCCCGTGCTCCGATCCCGCCCCCCCCCAGTGCTCCGATGCCCCCCCCGTGCCCTAATCTCCCCCCCTTATACTTACCCGGCGTCCCGGTGTCCGTCCGGCCGTCTTCTCCCTGGGCGCCACCATCTTGCAAAATGGCGGGCGCATGCGCAGTGCGCCCGCCGAATCTGCCGGCCGGCAGATTCGCTCCAAAGTGCATTTTGATCACTGAGATAGGTTATATCTCAGTGATCAAAATAAAAAAATAGTAAATGACACCCCCCCCCCACTTTGTCACCCCCATTGGTAGGGACAATAAAAAAATTAAGAATTTTTTTTTTTTTTTTTTTCACTAAGGTTAGAATAGGGGTAGGGTTACGGTTAGGGGTAGGGTTAGGGGTAGGGTTAGGGTTAGGGGTAGGGTTAGGGTATTTTCAGCCATTTTAGCCCTAAAAAGCTTCCTAGGAAACACACAGTCTCTGCATAGAAAACTGCATAAAAAAAGGATAAAAAAAGCATCAAAAAACGCATCAAAAAACGCATCAAAAAAGGACAAAAAAAGGACCAAAAAAAGGACCTGCGTTTTCTGCCAAGAGCTGCAGTTTTTTAAAAAAAACTGTCCTGAAAAAAAAAGGATGGAAATCCTGAACGTGTGAACATACCCTAAAGACTAGAAATAAACCCCCTAGTAGTCCCCTCACCACACACATACTCCAACAATATATCCTTTGAATACTGGCATTTCTGTCCCTATTCTGGGCTCCAAATACGTGGCTCATCTGCAAATACTGATATTCCCACTTAGGCCCGAGACCAAACTCTGCCTGCAATCGAGTAAAGGACTTCAACTCCCCCTGCTCAATTATCTGATACACATATTGAATTCCCACTGTCTGCCATTCTGGTAGAGGAAAGAGCAACTTATAAAACTCCTTGCTTTCTTCCTATAGGCTTCTCCTTTGTGGGCCTCTACCATTTTCAGTGTTAGGCAGCTGCCTAGAAGATCCCATGGCTGCGCTTTTTTTTTTTTTTTTTTTTTTTTTTTTTATTGGCACAAGGTTAGAGGAGGCTGGGTTTTTATTAATATATTAGTATAATGTCCAGATAAAAGTAAAAACGGCTCTTCACTTAAGCATACATCACACATACCCCACTCAAAATAAAAGGGGAAACGAAGATATCCATAATTAAAATACAATTTTATATATAAAGATAAAAAGAAAATGTTAACAAAAATTAAAAAGCAGTGTGCCTCATAGAGGACGGTATCGGCTACCAAAATAGAGACCTCAAATAATCTACTATATAATTGTCTAAGGGTCACTTCCGTCTGTCTGTCTGTCACGGATATTCATTGGTCGCGGCCTCTGTCTGTCATGGAAATCCAATCGCTGATTGGTCTCGCCAGCTGCCTGTCATGGCTGCCGCGACCAATCAGCGACGGCCACAGTCCGATTAGTCACTCCCTACTCCCCTGCAGTCAGTGCCCGGCGCCCGCTCCATACTCCCCGCAGTCACCGCTCACATAGGGTTAATGCCAGCGGTAACGGACCGTGTTATGCCGCGGGTAACTCACTCCGTTACCGCCGCTATTAACCCTGTGTGTCCCCAACTTTTTACTGTTGATGCTGCCTATGCAGCGTCAATAGTAAAAGGATCTAATGTTAAAAATAATAAAAAAAATAAAAAAAAATCATTATATACTCACCTTCCGCCGCCTCTCCTGCTCCTCGCGACGCTCCGGTAACTGCTCCATGCAAGCAGCAGGTTCCGGTGGCAAGGATGGTATGCGACAAGGACCTGCCATGACGTCACGGTCATGTGACCGCGACCTCATCACAGGTCCTGCGCGAGAAGTACCTGCCATGACAGGTTTTTTAAACCTGTGACATACGTGGCTGTGCAATATACTACGTGGCTCTGTGCTGTATACTATGTCACTGGGCAATATACTACGTGGCTGTGCAATATACTATGTGGCTCTGTGCTGTATACTATGTCACTGGGCAATATACTACGTGGCTGGGCAATATACTACGTGGCTGTGCGGTGTACTACGTGGCTGTGCGATATTCTACGTGGCTGGGCGATATACTACGTGATATACTACGTGGACATGCATATTCTAGAATACCCGATGCGTTAGAATCGGGCCACCATCTAGTTTGTATATAAATTCCAAGTGAATACATAACCTTTACAAATAGTCCTGCATGGTTACTCAGTTGCAGGCAATTTCAATATTTATAGTGCATCCAATAATGATATAAAACTGAACTAGCCAAGCCTAGAAGGAAAAAAATCAAGACTATTGATAAGTACTATACATAACAATGGCAGGTCTCCTGCAATAAGCATGAAAAGATGAATTATGGGTACCTATAGTGCTTAACCACCTATAATCCCTAAGTAGGTATGAATATAAAGGCCCACTAAATAGTATTGGTGAAAGAGAAAATTACATTTTAATAACGGACCATATAAAAAAGCAGTGCTTATACCAGGTGGGGGCCCATGCCCGCAATAATAGGAGACCAATTCACCTTATATTCTGGAGCTGGTAAACACGTCCTCTCACCCCAACGTGCGTTTTGCCGCTGGCTTCTTCCAGGGGACACACTGCTTTTTTATTTTTGTAACATTTCCTTTTTATCTTTGATATATAATAAAAATGTATTTTAATTATGGATCTCTTTGTTTCCACTCTTTATTTTGAGCTGGGTATGTGTGATATATGGGTTTTCAGAAAGCTGGGAAATTTGCATCGCCTGGCCTACGATGATGGCGAACAAGCTATAACCCTAGCAGGCTAATATAGGTTTGAAGCCTTAGTCAAAGCTATTTGAGCTCCCAAATCTCCAAGGGTGTCCAAACTTTTGCATCGGCCCCTTGTCCTTTTAGTAATTTTTAAAATGTTAAGTTGAGAATGTTTGTGTTTTTTTTTCTTTTTTTTTTTCCCCCTAAAATACAAAGAAAATGTGTCATCTTTTATCCTTGGCCCTTTTAGAAATCATTTTAATCTTCAACTTGCTTAACTGTTCACAATAACAGTAATCTTGACCAAGGGTGTGCCCAAACTTTTACATGCCATAGTATGTGTTTTCTGATGCCCATAACTTTTTATTTGTTTCGTGGATCTGTGTAGAGGTTACCTTTTTGCTTACTGATCTGTATTCTTCATTGATGCCCATTTTTAAGTACATAAGACATTTAATATTTTATTCCATTTGTAGGGGGGGAGGGGGGAGATGCTTCGGTGACTGAAATGTGTAAATCTGGTGCCTTTGGTTTTTTCCTTGGGGTTAAATGTATGTTATATATTTTGATAGATAATACTTTTATGGACATGGAGAAACCAAATTTGATGATTTTTTTTTTTTTTTTTCTTTTTTGATTTTGAAAAGGGGTGTGATTTAAACTTTTTTTTTTCTAAGGCTAGGTTCCCATTGCGTTAGGGCGATCCGTTTAACAGATCCGTTAGCGGCACTAACGCTATGTAACAGATCCATTAAAGCGCCCATAGACTTCCATTATTGTAACGCATGTCAAAATCGGCATGTGTTAGTGATGATGCGTTACTTTGTGACGCACCCTCAAACGCCGTCTACCGCGTTTTCGGGTACATTAAGCCTAACGCACAGCGAATGGACACGTTCGCTGTGCATACACCTCTATTGCAAACTCATGCTAACGCAATGGTACCATGCGTTAGTGCATGCGTTAACGCGATTGTAGCAAAAAAGCGATTTTGGGCATCAGCGTTAGCGCATCTGTTAAACGGATGGCACTAACACGATGTGAACCTAGCCTAATTCTAATATGAACTCTCTTTATCTCCTTTGAATCTAAATCTATAGCTGAACCTCAGAGGTGTCCCATGGGTTCGCTGGCATACAGGTGCCTGCCATACCAGCGAGGCGCTGGTGGGTGCCGATGAGTGTGCGCTGGCTAACATGCGTTTTAAATGCTACTGTCAGTAATTGATAGCGGCATCTAAATATTGAAACAGCAGTGATTGTGGCTAGCGCTGATCACTACTGTAGACAGAGGCTAGTATGCATTACAGCTGGCATTTTCTTTGTATGGGACAGGCACCACTCCTGAGCTCGCACCACACATGTGCGTCATGGTTACGACTAACTGTGTATGTCGGGGTGTGTGAAAGGGTTAATCTCCCATGCTTCAGTCGTCTGCGACTCTACAATGTACAGAAGCTCACAAATCTATAAGTACAGTAATTGTACTGGCTATTTTAATATTTCAGTATGAGAGGTGGAAAAATAACCTTTTTCATCTGATTTTGCTTTTAGGAAAAACTTTTTCGCACTAATACTATACTAAAAAATGCAATAACGCTGAAATCAGACACTAAATCGTAATTAAAATATGTATTGGATATATATGCAGACCAGAATTTCTCCAAATTACACACTCAATCGCTCTCTCAACCCCGAAAAAGTTGTGATATCCAAGCATGTTAATCTCCTCTAAACATGCCATATTTTTTTTTTATATACTGTACAGTGCCAAGAAGCGGACTGCAGTTTCAGAGCCCATGAGAAGCTGGTACAATTTCACTGGAAAAATGTAAGTTGTGTGCTAGAGAGTAGCAAAAAGACTGAAATTATCCTGGTCCGGCGTCCAGTTCAGTCCCAGGGCAGTTCAGATTCTTTTTGCTCATCTTTATCTTAAGCCTTTTGTATAAACTTTATAATTCTGGATCCAACATATTATAGTATCTGCCACTTTTAAACTGTTTTAAATACAGTTTGGGGAACTTGAAACAACCTTTTTTTTTTTTTTTGAGTGCATCTCACCAGATTTCGCAATATCAACTGCGTACATTGTTAAATAGATCTCTTGGACCTGATTAAAAATGCTGCATTTACTTATGATCCGTATCAGAATGGCTGTATAATGCTGTATGCAGGTTTAGCCTAATTTCTGACAACCTAGCCTGATTAGCAACTCCTCAATGTCCCTCTTCCCTGCTGAGATCCCACATTGCTGAATACAAGCTGCAGCTATCATTCAGGATGGGTTGTTGGAAACTGAATACTGTTGGACTCATGAGCTGTATCGTTCTCTAGCTGGCCTCATAAAGCCGTGATGTGGACTTTGAAAGTAAATGCACCAGTCTCATCACACCTAAGGGATCTATGTGATGTGTGTATTGTGCTTTCTTTTGAGGAGCTGTTCTAAACTTGGTTTGCCCCTTCTCTCCGCCATTAAATACAGGCCTCCAAGTGATTGTAATTTGCTGCCTGCTATAATTGTAAGATCAAATATACTTTTCAAACAAGGGACAGCAAACTCAGACATGTATAGTATGTCCACAAGATGTAACAAAAGTGTCTGATATTTACTTCTCTAATCCAGAATCATGGACCTGGAGCCAAGAGAATAAAACTAGACACACCAGACGAAATCCGTAAATGGAGGGAAGAGAGACGAAAGTAAGTGTCTTTGTTACTGTTTCTTCTTACTACTGAACATTGTATGCCAGGACAAAAATATCCACATGCAAAAAAGAGGTACGTGGGCAACTTCAGGCATGTCAACAATTTGTACCAAGAAAAAGAATCAAGAAACATGCATAAAGTCAGGGACCACCAAATAAATTAAAATATTTATTTAGAGTATACAAGAAATCCGAAAAACTTTAAAAACATACCGGTATATTACAATACACATCCATTGGTAGAATTTGGCCCAACAGACAGCAATGCACCACAGTATACATAAACATGAAGGTGCTGTATAGGCACCAAATACAATATAACTTACTTACTCTGGCCTCTTTGTAAGAAATCAATATCAATATTTAATATCTTGACACCAAGTACAAAGCCACACTGACTCTAGATCTATGAAAGGCTTGCAAAGGAGCCTCTTAATGCTCTTTACGCCTAGTATACAAACTGAAAAATAGTGTCAAGGAAATCCTATACACCGCTTGGGAAAATCGTCCAACTACCACATGTCAAAACGAACTAGCCTGAAATGATATAACCGCAATGGTAACACAATAGAGAGCATAGACTTAAGAAATGGCGCTAATAGGGACACAGAAATGAATGAGATGCAGGCATAAGGAAATTAAAATATAAATAAGAACATGAATAATATGGGCCTACCTGCGGCCGTGCGATTACAGAGCCGCAAGTGAGGCCCAAAAAGTCTGTGCCTAAAGAACAAGACCTCCACGCTTCCCACCGACAGCTGCAACATAATGTGGTCTTGTTCTCTAGGCACTTTTTGGGCATGTGGTAGTTGGACCAAATTCTACCAATGGATGTGTATTCTGATGTTTTTTTTTTTAAATGATTTTTAAAGTTTTTTTTTACTTTTCTTGTATACTCTAAATAAACATTGTAATTTATTTGGTGATCCCTGACTTTCTGCATGTTTCTTTTTCTTAGGACAAAAATATCCACACGCATTTTCCTCTAAAACGGAGCCAACCACACATTAGTTACTGTTACCTTAAGGCTGTGTGCACATTTATTTTGGGTTTTTTTTCAATGCTTTGTCACAAAACTTGAAGGCTTCCCTGATGCTAAACAAAGTGAATGAGAATCCTGAAGTCTCATGCACACAATGCTTTTTTGTGACTTGCAGATTTAAATGGGTTTTCCACCAACAAGTTCATTTAAATCAATAGATCAATAGAGAGTACAGACAGGACAGCAGGGGATCACAGCTGATCCTTTCTTCGAAGTGAAACAAGGTTTCAAGTTAGAAACAGGCAGGGAAATGCTGTACCTCACACACAAAATCAGCTGTGATCCCGTGCTGTAATGTCTGTATACTCTTCTGTCCCATCCCCCTTCCCCCCCCCCCCCAAAAGGAGCTGTGGTGTGATCAGACCATGTCCCTGTACAGTCAGGCACAGCCATTACACCGTACACAGCAGGGACACATTTATAAGATTATCTAAGTCCAGGAACACTTTATTTAAACACATCCAATTATATAACTTTATTTATTATTATTATTATTCCAAAATCTAATGATTGAAGTGAACACTGGGGTTTCTGAGTAAATCACTGAAATACATAATTCAGACAAAACCCCGATGGAACATTCCTTAAAATGAGGCAGATGGAGGCACCGTGGACGCCATAGGACCTGTGATCCAGCAGCAGTGTCCGTCTTCTTAGGATTGCATAAAAGTTTCGTCAGCCACAGATTTGCGCACTTCTGAAAAGGACACCACTGAACAGAGGCCAGACATAGTCAAAGAGTACAAAGGAAAAAAAAAAAGCATGAACCGCACCTCCAAAAAATCATAAGTTGATCTAAAGCCGCTAGGCAAAAATTTATATAACGGAATATGAGGTTTTCAGTTCAACATTCTGATGTGACTGTATGAAGCCCACTGCCACGTCACGGCAAACTTCGTAGTGGGTCCTATCGCCCTAATGGAGGGGAGCCGTGCGGCGACCATCGCCACAGCGTCGATGCACCAGCAAGGCAGACGGCCTGTTGCCCTACAGCACCCAAGCTGCGAGACAAAGCCCCCATGACTCCAGACCGCGCCGCCCCACCAGCACAAAGCCACAGCAACAATGGCCGCCACACAGCACCAGCACCAAAATGAAAGGAGCACTGAAACTCTCCTTCCTCCAGCTCTTCAGTGCGAGCCAAAATGGGCTAGACCCCTTAGGCCTCTTTCACACTTCAGTCTTTTTGCGTCAGTCTGAAACCGCCATTTTACTCAAATAGCGGATCCGCCATTTTTTTGGGTGGCGGATCCGCTATTTTCCCATAGACATACATTAGCGACAGATTGTGGCGGATGGTCGTCCATTCCATCCGCCATGTGACGGATCCGTCGAGATTTGGCGGACGTCATCTAGACATTGACGGACACTATAAGGTTTTTTGTCTGCGCCGAAATGGCGGTTTGCGACGGATCCGTCACGTCTGCCATTCCATAGAATGGCCGCCTATGGGCGACGGATCCGTCGCGACCGTCATTTGGCGTATCCGTCGCCCCAATCCGCTTTTTCAATTGCGCATGCTCCAAAAAGTAGATACTTTTCCCAGACAACCCCAAGTAACGGATCCGTAAAAAAAAAACTGATCCGTTAGAGCAGTTTTCTCAACAATTGTGACGGATCCGTCACTATGTCGGAGCAGACTGACGCTAAACAACTGAAGTGTGAAAGAAGCCTAACTTTGCAGTTTCCTGCCAATTAAAATCACCTGTGCCAATTTTTCATTTCTATCGCCTCTCATTGGGGGACACAGGAACCAGGGGTGTATGTTGCTGCCACTAGGAGGCTGACACTATGCACAAAAAAAAGTTGGCTCCTCCTCTGCAGTGTACACCCCACCGACTGGCATTATGAAGTTCAGTTTAGCTTAGTGTCAGTAGGAGGTGTACACGGGTCTTTCATTAGAGCGTTATCTACCTCAATGTGCTTCGTTCCTTTTCAGATTTTCCGTAGGATACAGGGTGAACAGCCACACCTGTAATCCCACATTATGGACTAAGAGTATGGTGTGTACTGCCACCCCGTATCCTCATAGATACGTAGATCATAGATAGATCGATAGATAGATCATACATGGATCAGCAGGACCAAGATCCTAGCACACAACCGTGATTAGAAGTCCGGTCCTTGCTCCGTCCCCCACCCACTCGCCACCAGAGCCTGTCGGTTGGAGGAGACGAGGACGTCCAGCTCCCTGGACGTCTGATATTTTCCCCGGATTGTGGTTAGTAAGGACGGCATGGGATGTTTTAGTTGAGAATTCCTACATACCCTACCATCAAAGTACCTCTGAGTCCCACCCCAGTCCGGGGTAGTCATTTGGGGGTCCCTTGTGATATTTTTCCAGGCTGCTTTGGCCTGGTCGACGTTTTTCTGTCCCTTCCATTATATATATTGGCCGCAGGGGACACATGGGGCGGGGGTCGTCGCTCCGTTCGCATGGCAGCCGCGCTACTTCCTTCGGCAGCCGCGCTGTTCTCCGGCGCGGTGGCCTTGCAGACGACCGCGCTGCCTTTTTCCCCCGGCCGCACTGTGTTCTGACCCGTTGCGGTGGCCGTGCAGGCAAGATCGTTGAACAGGCTGGACCTCGTCAGTGCTGTGAGGATCTACCTGGCTAGCACGGCCGCTTTCCGAAAGTCGGATTCTATTTTCGCCATCCCTGATGGCACACGTAGAGGCCTGCCGGTTTCCAAGGCGACTATTGCTCGTTGGATCAGAACGGCAATTTTGGAGGCTTACCGGGTCAAGAACAGAGTGCCCCCTCCTTGGATAAAGGTTCACTCTACCCGGGTAGTCGGTGCTTCCTGTGCGGTACTCCACAGGGCTTCCGCCCTACGGCTTTGCAAAGCGGCAACCTGGTCTTCCATCCACACGTTCGCCAAATTTTACAAGGTCCATACCTATGCTTTGGCGGACGCCAGCCTGGGCAGAAGGATCCTGCAAGCGGCAGTGGTGAGTCCTCTGACCTGATGGAAGTCTGTTTTTCCCACCCCAGGGACTGCTTTGGGACGTCCCATGGTTCCTGTGTCCCCCAATGAGAGGCGATACAGAAAACAGGATTTTTGGTTGCTTACTGTAAAATGTTTCTCGGAGCCTTCATTGGGGGACACAGCACCCTCCCAAGTTGTGCAGTTTTCTGTGGTTCTATGTTGTATGACTGTTCTCATGTTTACCGTTTTTTTTTTTTTTTTTCCCATCTTTGTGGTTGTGTTATTTCAACCTTATTGCTTTTTCTCCTACTGCTTTCTCACTAACTGAAGTTCAAAATGCCAGTCGGTGGGGTATACACTGCAGAGGAGGAGCTAACTTTTTTTTGTCCTAGTGGCAGCAGCATACACCCATGGTTCCTGTGTCCCCCAATGAAGGCTCCGAGAAACAGATTTTACGGTAAGCAACCAAAAATCCTGTTTTTGGTGCTGTGTGGTGGCCATTGTTGCTGTGGCTTTGTGCTGGTGGGGCGACGTGGTCTGGAGTCATGGGGGCTCAGTCTCGCAGCATGGGTGCTGTGGGGCAACAGGCTGTCCGCCCTGCTGGTGCATTGCCGCTGTGGCGGTGTTAGCAGCACGGCTCCGCTCCATTAGGGCGGTAGGACCCACTACGAGGTTTGCCGTGACGTGGCAGTGGGCTTCATACAGTCTGATCAGAATGTTGAAATGAAAACCTCATATTCCGTTATATAAATTTTTGCCTAGCGGCTTTAGATCAACTTATGATTTTTGGAGGTGCGGTTCATGCCCCCTTTTTTTTTTTTTTTTTTTTTTTTTTTCTTTTTTTCCTTTTTGTGCAAAGCGTAGTCAAAGAGTAACTCTGCATCATTATAGTGAATTGATCCATCAGGGGTTTCATTTGTCACGTCACTCTGAGATTTAGATGGAAACCCCGATGTAAGTACTCTATAGAGCGCCGGATAAATGTGATCATAAACGTTATGTAAAATGTTCCCAATAAAAGCTTCAACTCAATCCATAAAAAAGCAAGCCCTCACTCAGGTCCGTCATTTGTTAACGGAAATATAGTGGGCTTCCACGTTACTGGTAGCACAAAAGCTCTGGAAAAGCTAAATGGCTGCTCACTCCCCAAAAGAAATTCGTCAATCTCCGCTCCCAAATCCAAATGCCCCCTCCCTGCTGAGCCCCATTGTGCCTAAACCATATTTGGCACCCACATGTTTGGCATTTCTGTAGTGATGAGAGCCCGCCTAATTTACAGGTGCATGTCTCCAGAAGCATGAGCTGGGTGCAAAGTACTGGTCGCTACAGCGTACTGGTCACTACAATTGCAGTTTTCAATTTTCACTCCGCAACATCCACTGCTGCTGGTTTCTGGAAAACACCCATGGAGTCAAAATCATCTCTACACTTAACTGCACATCACTAAATTTCCAAAGGGGTATAATTTCCAAAAATATAGTCACTTGAGGGGGAAGTGACCCGATTTTTGGAAATTATCACTTTTGGGTATTTTATGTCATATTGGCCCATCAAAGTCACTTCAAATGTGATGTGGTCCCTTTAAAAATAAAATAAAATAAATAAAAAATTTTGCAAATTTTGTTTGTAAAAATGAGAAATCGCTGTTTAACTTTTAACTTCCTAACAAAGAAAATTGTTTCAAAAAATTGTGCTGATGTAAAGTAGACGTTGAAAATGTTAGTTATTGACTGTTTTGTACGATATGAGACTGATTTATGGGCATAAAAATTAAGTTTGAAATTTAGCAACATTTTCGTGAAATTTCTGTATTTTTTTACACATAAATGCAAGTCATATCAAATAAATTTTACCACGAACATGAAGTACAATATATCACAAGAAAACCGTTTCAGAATCCGTGGGATCCATTTAAGCGTTCGAGTTATGACCTCATAAAGTGACCGTGGTCAGAATTGTAAAAATTGGCCTGGTCAGGAAGTTAAAAATGGGCTTTGGGGTGAAGGGGTTAACTCGGCAGCATGTAATGTTTTCAGCATTTTTGCTACACATTTCACCCATACTAATGAGTGGGGGAAACATCTGCACCACAAACTCAAGTAATAAAAACAAATGGCCGTATTTGTTGGGAAGAGATGCAGAAATGGTACAGAACGTTCTGCACTTAGCATGTGAACATCCCCTAATACTCTGGTACATCTGCTACTGTTGTCCAATGTTATGCTTGTAGTCTGCATGTTATACCATGTTTGAGGAGAGAAAACGCCATATCTCACTGTTTTTGTTTTACGTGATCACTGTTATTAGTTAAATAACAGTGATCTGAGACCGTAAAAAGTGGCCCTAATCGTGTTCTCCAGGATCTCAGCTACTGGTAGATTTTTGGACTCTCGGGGGCGCTATTACCTTATTCCCGATATCACTTTTAAACGGAGAGGTGTCATTCATCTAAGTTATCTGCCCTTAGTCACATACCCACCAGCTTTCGCCTTATCGGTTATTCGTGCCACGACCTGACATCTTTCCAGTGTTTGCTGGGCGATAACTCTCATTGTAAGTCTAGGAGGGTCTGATTGGGGTTCTCCTAAACTTGCACTAAGAGCTTGTGCCTGTTACCTTTTGACTTGCGGTCACAATGTGGTGTTGGGATCAGAGCGTGGTGCCAGGGAGAGCAGAAAATGACGGCTGGTAAGTATAACACTAAGGGCAGGGAACTCACATTATCAATACCACTCCAGCACTGAGATAAAACAAAAACCCTGGAGTGGTGCTTGATGCTCTGACATCTGTGACCTCCTTACAATGTAATTGTTGCTGGAGGCCTTTTCCTATATTTTACTAGTAGCATAAAGACATTGTTATAGCATTAACACCAAGTACGGCATACCGCAGCTCTAGGAAATCAGTGTGTCCCAGTATGTTTGGTAAACTTTCCTTAGCTTAGTTTTGAGCTTTTCAACCTCATGATTTTCTTTATTATTTTTTTTTTTTGATCAATGTCACAACTTTCAGTTGATGGGGATAGGAGAGAGCCGTGCAGCAGAAGTACTTAAAAGGGATTGCCCACGCGCCATCCTTAGTACATTGGTAGTGACAGGTCTGCGCTGAATGATTATAAAAGGTATTGTAGGTGTTGTCATTCAGATTTTTCCTCTAACACATAAAGAATCGGATTGGCTTTCAAAACATAATGACTGGCTGTCAGCAGTCCGACAGCGGCAACATTAAATGCACGAAGTCTGCTAAACCTGAGCAGATGGAACAGCAGGTAGTGTGAACATGGGCCAGGTTACCGCTGGGTGCATCAGACTGTAGCGAGGAGCTGTCAGCTCATTTTCATCATTGCCGGTGGCTCATAGAATAAGTTGGCAAAAACAATCTGAAAGATGATACTGTGTGGACATAGGTGAGAGTAAGAGTCTTTACCTGGTGGGATGGATTCAATCCAGCACCCTGCTATGGCTATGTCGTAGGGCTACAGCTGTATTTAAAGACCAAAATGATTTGTGATAGTTTGCAAATTGCTTATATAGAAATGTGTTCTTGTATTCATGAGTCTTTTTACAGTAAAAGCAATGTAAGCTACTGTTGGTGAAATGAGCAATTAAATGTTTAAAGAATAAGTTAGATTTAGTCACAGACACCTCATCTCCACCTTAATACCTGGACCTTTTGCAGTTCTACTGAATAGCAGGCTTGGTCCTGTTAAAAAGGATCTCGGGGCCACGTGCTAACAACCCCTTTGCATGGTTTTTTTTTTTTTTGGTTTTTTTTTTAGTCCCCCTACCAATCATTGTTGAAAAGAGGTTTTATTACTTGAAACCCTATCATTGTCGGCAAGATAAATGTTTAACTGACAAGTGATTATTATTCCTGACCAATCATACACATGTTCTTAATGGTGTTATCTTAAAGTCCTTATTCGTGCAATACTCCTATAACATTAGGTGCACACTCCTAAATTCAGGCGAAGATTTAACCATTAGGGTAAGGGAGGGCTCAAATGAAATACCAATTTAACATACAGTAGTTTATATTGTATTAAGTAGTAAAAAAAAATACAAAATTACAATTCAAGAAAGGTGCAAGAATATTCAGTAACAATTCTTCACAAATGAGAGTTCAGCAGTCCTTAGAATCTCAGTGCTATCTACAATATTAAAGTGCCTAGTGCCAATACATTTATATTAATGACATTTGTACTCAGGTAGGTTCAATAATAAAAAGGCTAAATCATTTATGCGATCCTTTGGTGTGGGAATCAATCTAAAAAAAAAATCAAGATTCAATTGGACAACAAAACTGACTCTTAGGCTGTGTGCCCACGTTGCGTTCTTTAAGTGTTTTTGCTGCTTTTTTCCCACTGTGGAAACACTTAAAAAAAACACTAACAAAACCCATTTCATTAATTTTAATTGCATTCCACAATTGCTGTGCCCATGCTGCTTATTTTTCCGCAGCGGAATTGCATCGCGCTAAAATACACAGCATGTTCACTTATTTTGCGGAATCGCGGCAATTCCGCCTCTATAGACTTGTATTGGAACACTTGAAATCCACAAATATTAAAAATGTTTGCGGATTTAAAGCGCATTTGCTGTGGTTTAGTAAATCAAAACTGCAGCAAATAGGAAGTGACATCATGGGCATCCCATCATGCCATCCCATGAGCATCCCATAATCCAGAAAGACAAGAATCCCAGATCATTTCAGTCTTCCTAGATGATGGCTGGTATGATCTATGTCTGTCTCTGTCTGTCTAAAACAAAACATAGGCCCATGAGACTACTATTCCCATCGGCCTATGTCTGTTCTCCTTTAGTGGCTGCAGGATCAGCTCGATGGGAGCAGTATTTCCCATCAAACTGTTCCTGCTGTAAAAAAAACACAATGGATATATTTCTTTTCCCAACTTTATTTGTGCTCAAAAACGCACAGAAAAAACGCACGAAAAACACTTCAAAAACAAACTAAAATCCGCATGCGTTTTCCTTGGCAAAGGTGTGCGGTTTTAATGAGGGAAAAATCTGCGTCTATTCTTCAACGTGGGCACATAGCCTTAAAGCTAGTATCAACAACCACAAAGGCTGAGATGCATGAATATGCTAATTTAGCAAGGCGACTGTCAAAACAGGAGGGGCCCACATGCGGCACAGCCTGTGTAAGTGAAGACAACATGGAGCTTAGTGCAAACCTCATACATGGTATTTAGCATAAAGATTAGAGCTATGAAAGGTGCCAAACAAAGACTCCTAGCAGTGCATACATGGCAAAATGCATAAACTGTAAAGGTACCTTCACATTAAGCGACGCTGCAGCGATACCGACAACGATCCGGATCGCTGCAGCGTCGCTGTTTGGTCGCTGGAGAGCTGTCACACAGACCTCTCCAGCGACCAACGATGCCGGTAACCAGGGTAAACATCGGGTAACTAAGCGCAGGGCCGCGCTTAGTAACCCGATGTTTACCCTGGTTACCATCCTAAAAGTAAAAAAAACAAACACTACATACTTACCTACCGCTGTCTGTCCTCCAGCGCTGTGCTCTGCACTCCTCCTGTACTGGCTGTGTGAGCACAGCGGCCGGAAAGCAGAGCGGTGACGTCACCGCTCTGCTTTCCGGCTGACCGACGCTGACAGCCAGTGCAGGAGGAGTGCAGAGCACAGCGCTGGAGGACAGACAGCGGTAGGTAAGTATGTAGTGTTTGTTTTTTTTACTTTTAGGATGGTAACCAGGGTAAACATCGGGTTACTAAGCGCGGCCCTGCGCTTAGTTACCCGATGTTTACCCTGGTTACCAGCGAAGACAAAGCTGGATCAGTGTCACACACGCCGATTCAGCGATGTCAGCGGGAGAGCTAGCGACCAAAGAAAGGTCTGGCCTTCTAGCCCCGACCAACGACATCACAGCAGGATTCTGATCGCTGCTGTGTGTCAAACTAAACGATATCGCTAGCGAGGACGCTGCAACGTCACGGATTGCTAGCGATATCGTTTAGTGTGAAGGTACCTTAAGTGGAGTAAGGCAAAATAAGAGTTGGGCACAAAGTTTACCTGGATTCCCGTCCCTCTGCCCCAATGCGCATGTTTCGCTCCGCTTCTTTCACTCCATTGTCTCCTGCAAGAGAATTAAATAAATTCTCCCGGTGAAGTGCTGTGAACTTGTCTCGGCACCATGCGACTTTCTCACGGTGCTAGCTGGGATCTCACCAAGGTCACAGCAGTTCAGCCCTCCTGGGAACGCAGCCTCATTTACAGCACCGCTAGTCACTGAGCCTACGCTCACAGCAGCTCATTTACCAGTGGTTCTCAGCCTGGACGGTTGCATCTTGGCACCATCCAGGTTGAAAACGGATTATCCTCAGACATGGATTATGGCGTGGGACAGAACGATGGACAGGTGAGGGATATTTTTGTTTTTTATGCTTATTCTCTTACAGGAGACAAGGGCTTCGTCTAATTGGGCTTTAGGCAAGTATAACTGTGTTTTATTTTTAAATAAAGCAAAAAACACATTTTTGCTTTATTTGAAATAAAATACTCTATTCTGGCTGTGTGTTTATTTACAATACAACTATAGGATTAGTAATTGATAGGTGTCTTATTGACGCCTCTCCATTACTAAGCTGTGGGCTTGATGTCACCTGATAATACAAAGGTGACATCAACCCCACATATATGAACCCCACTTGCCACCACTACAGGGCAAGTGGGAAGAGCCGGGCAAAGTTCCAGAATTGGCGCATCTAATGTGCCTTTTCTGGGCTGCTGGAATGGAATATCCATGGCCCCTTACCAGCCTGAGAAAACCAGCCCTCAGCTGTTTGCTTTAGTAAGGCTGGTTGCCAAAAATGAGGGGACCCCACACAGTTTTTTTTTAAATTATTTATTTAAATAAAAAAACAGCGTAAGGACCTTCTATTCTTGATAACCAGCCTTGCTAACGCTGACAGCTGAGGGTTTCAGGCGTTTATTTTTTTTTTTGAGCATTCATGCTGGCTTTTGACGGCGTGGGAATCGCGGCTCTCTCGCGGGGATGGTATCACCGCCAAGTGGTGTTTGCCGCACTGTCATGCATATGTCAGCGTATCAAACACTCTATTGTTGGTCCCCACATTCAACTGAATGGGGTTCGGGTCCTCTGCTCAGTGTCTCTGCAGAATGACAGGCTGTATGGACGCATCATGCAACCATGTAGCCTGCCATCTAGAGGTAGCAGAGCCCAGTGTGAGGTCACATCCTGTTGTCATTGACTTTTCTCCAGCAAATGCGCTGGGAAAAAAAAAGTCAACCTGCGTATTGGCATTGTTTTTTTTCACTATCCATTCAAGTCAATGGGTGAAAAACGCTGCAAAAACGCTGAAAGTGACATACTTGATGAAGAAAAAAAAAAACGCTGCAAAGCACAAAATCCTGATGACATAAAACTAATGTGTGCGCATGATAATTCTGAAATCTCATAGGCTTTGCTGGTACTGTAAAAAGCAGCTGAAAAGTAGCATAAAAAGCAGCAAAAACATCCAGTGTTAACATACCCTAAGTGAATCATGGAATTGCCGTATATACTCGAGTATAAGCCTAGGGTGGAAAATGCAGCAGCTACCGGTAAATGTCAAAAATACAAATAGATACCAATGAAAGTAAAATTGAGACATCAGTAGGTTGTTTTTGAATATCCATATTGAATCAGAAGCTCCATATAATGCTCCATACAGTTCATGATAGGCCCATATAATGCTCCATACAAAATACGCCCCATATAATGCTTCATAAAGTTTATGATGGGCCCCATAAGGCTACTTTCACTCTAGCGTCGTACTCGGCCCATCGCAGTGCGTCGAGCCGACGTACCGACGCTAGCGGTGAATGCGCTGCACAACGGGGGCAGCGGATGCATTTTTCCAGCGCATCTGCTGCCTCATTGTGAGTTTCGGGGAGGTGGGGGCGGAGTTCCGGCCGCGCATGCGCGTTCGGAAATGGCGGACCGTCGGCAGCAAAAAAAAGGTTACATGTAATGTTTTTTGCTGCCGACGGTCCGCCACAACACGGCACGCATGAAAGCACTTTTGCAGGATGCGTTTTTTCTACAAAACGACGCATAGCGACATGCAATGCACGACGCTAGTGTGAAAGTAGCCTTAGATGCTCCATATTAAAATATGCCCCATATAATGCTGCACAAACGTTGATAATGGCCCCATAAGATGCTCCATAAAGACATTTGCCCAATATAAAGCTGCACAAACATTGATCAGATGCTCCATGTAAACATTTGCCCCATATAATGCTGTTGCTGTGTTAAAAAAAAAAAAAAATCACATACCTCTCGTTGCTCAAGCCCTTGGCACTTGCTATATTCACCTGTTCCCCGTTCCGCTGCTGCGTCTTCCCCATCCTCTGCACTGACTGTTCAGGTAGAGGGCGGCGCACACACTAATCGCGCCCTCTGACCTGATCGTCAGTGCAGAGGACGGGGAAGACGCAGCGGCGGCGGTGGTATGGGGAGCAGGTGAATATCGCGCACTGCGTTATACTCACCTGCTCCTGGCACGGTACCTGGTTCCCTGGTGCCGAAAGCTTCTTCCTGTAGTGAGCAGTCACATGGTACTGCTCATTACAGTAATGACTGTGGCTCCACCCCTATGGGAGTGGAATGGGGTCCATATTAATTACTGTAATGAGCAATACCATGTGGCCGCTCACTACAGGAAGAAGCTGTCGGCGCCGGGGAACCAGGGACTGCGCCAGGAGCAGGTGAGTATTACACAGCTGCTGCTCCACCTCCCTTGCCGACCCCTGGGTATGACTCGAGTATAAGTCGAGAGGGGAAATTTCAGCCTAAAAAAATGAGCTGAAATTCTTGGCTTATACTCGAGTATTTACGGTACTTATTTTTCCACAATCTCGAAATAATACAGCGTGATTATCGAAGTCACAACTAAACTAATAAGCAGACTGGGACACTTAGAAGTCATTAACTGTCTCCCTGCAGTGCGGATATTATTCAATATCCACAATAAAATAAATGTACAATACAAGTTTGTGTGTTAGGACGGGGTCACACGAGTGTATATGCTTTCCTCCGAGAGAATTTGATTGATTATGGTAATGACACTCCAATCAGACTGTTCAGAGAATGATCACAATGTCGGCTTAGTGTGATCCAATGCTCTCGGGTGAGAGAATTGTAGCACCAGGTGATAAGAAGATGGAGAACAAAATGTATTATTTAATATTTTTAGAGCATCATTGATTCCATGCTGTTGTACATGAGGGGGTTATATACAAAATCCAAGTATCAATTACAGTGAACAAACTACCGTAACATCGACAGACTGGTACAGAAGGGAGATGGCAATGCCCTGGTGATTTCCTCACCCCCGCAGATTTTAAATGATGCAAGCTGCAATTTTTTTTTTTTTTCCTCTCATCCTGAATCAGGAAGAGAAAAAAGAAAAACGCTGATCAGCATTGCCCCATCCCCATAGGATAACAATGAGTGCCATCCAAAAAAAAGCCCTCATTTGTATAGTTCTTTTGTTTGTCTACAAGATCACATTTTTTTTTGGGTTGAGGCCATGCATGCAATTCCAAATGGTTCACTTTTTCTTGCAACTGTTCAGGAATGTGTGTGTGTGTGTGTCTGCCAATATGAAGAATTACTAAATCCATTTTCAGCTATAGGAAAAAAATGGAGACACAAAGCGCAAAATAGGGTCTTATCCTCTAGATAAGCAAGAGAGCTTTCTTAGAATTGCTCACCTGATTCTGTTGAATGAAGAGCATGTAGCAATTTTGGCTGCTGCAGATCCACAAGCCGATCAACGGCCGTATGACAATATAAACTGTGCAGGAGGTGTGGGTTAAATCCGCGCTGCCTTAATGATGAAGTTCCAAGGATAATAAATTTAAAAGGTGGTTTATTCAACGCGTTTCAAGGTCAGTGCGACCTCTTCAGGAAATCCACATACAACATTTAACCCACACCTCCTGCACAGTTTATATTAAATCTATTTTCAGACATATGTCGTGACTATTAATTTTGGATGAAAGAATCACTCTCATCAAAGTTTGTATTATCTTAATATATTGCAGTCCTCATATTTTGTACTTACAATTGCTCATTTTTCCCTTCCCAGCTAATTCTTTTTTTTCCATAAGGTCTATGATATCACGTGATTAAAAATTGACTACGTGAATCCATCTAAGTTCTATGTAGAAACAGGAGGTTAATTATCTCTGTATTAGTCGTCAGTCACTGCAAAAGTCTTTGTGCAGTGGGAGGAGCGGAGCAGCTAGGTCAGTAGATGAAAAGGGGACTGATAAATGCAGGGACAAGAGACTTTGTTTCTACAGAGAGCAGAATTAGCTGGGAAGAAGGCAAAATGAGCAATTGTAAGTACATAATGCTATATAATATGATTGTAATATACTAAGAGGATAAAATCTTTGATGGGAGGAGTGCATCTTTAAGTTTTCTATGACTTCTCTAATATCAAGAGGTAAGAATTTTCGTCATTCAGGCTGTTTAGCCTACAAAATTGATAGTGTTCTTTCTTTGATCCAGGTTGTCATAGAAATTTGCAATGCAATCTAAAAATGTGACTGCGCATTGACCCCCTTTCTGGGATGAGTGCCTACTCCAAGTAATGAGCAAGCATTTGTGGTGTTTTTTTTGTCTGCGAAGGTCGGGTATGTTCCATGTCTGTAATTTGGCAGGTTGCTTAGAGCTATAAATACAGCTAGCCTCATTTTGTCCCTGACGTTCTGCATTAATTTACAGATGAAGATTTATGTAAGACTTGACCCTGCGCTCTGGGACTAATGTTTAGGAGTGGAAAAAATACCTAATGAGATATTAATGGGTTGTCTAATTATTTTCTACAATTTAAAATTGGAGAGATCAACAAGTCATTCTAGTACTCTATAAACTGCGGACCCTTCTAGAGCCAATGGACGTCTGCGCTGTCTTTTTGTGGGCTTGGTCAATCCCTATGATCAGTTACCGTACTTCATTAGTTAAAGCTGTTCTCAGCCAGCATCCTGCTAAATATAAGCTTTTGCATCCACAGTAGCATACAACCCTGATGTATAGAACAGATTTTATAATCGAGGTTTCCATTTGCTGAAAGCAAGCAGAGATCTTTAAAACAATGAGGATTTAGAGAGCCTTTAGCAGATTAACAGCCATAACTAACAGAGTAACCGATTGTATGGATTGGCCAAACTACACAAGTGTGTGTGTGTGTGTGTGTGTGGATAGATATCTAGATGGATATGGATGTATTACATTACAGACCAAGTGTTTGGGCACACCTTCTCATTTAAAGATTTTTCTGTATTTTCATTACTATGAAAATTGTACATTCACACTGAAGGCATCAAAACTATGAATTAACACATGTGGAATTATATACTTAACAAAAAAGTGTGAAACAACTGAAAATGTCTTATATTCTAGGTTCTTCAAAGTAGCCACCTTTTTGCTTTGATGACTGCTTTGTACACTTTTGGTATTCTCGATGAGCTTCAAGTGGTAGTCCCCAGAAATGGTTTTCACTTCACAAGTGTGCCCTGTCAGGTTTAATAAGTGGGATTTATTGCCTTATAAATGGTGTTGGGACCATCAGTTGTGTTGTGCAGAAGTCTGGTGGATACACAGCTGATAATCCTACTGAATAGACTGTTAGCTGCTTTTTTCTTGCCATAATACAAATTCTAAGTGAAGAAAAACGAGTGGCCATCATTACTTTAAGAAATGAAGGTCAGTTAGTCCGAAAAATTGGGAAAACTTTGAAAGTGTCCCCAAGTGCAGTGGCAAAAACCATCAAGCGCTACAAAGATACTGGCTCGCATGAGAACCGCCCCAGGAAAGGAAGACCAAGAGTCACCTCTGCTTCTGAGGATACATTTATCCGAGTCACCAGCCTCAGAAATCGCAGGTTAACAGCAGCTCAGATTAGAGACCAGGTCAATGCCACACAGAGTTCTAGCAGCAGACACATCAACTGTTAAGAGGAGACTTTGTGCAGCAGGCCTTCATGGTAAAATAGCTGCTAGGAAACCACTGCTAAGGACAGGCAACAAGCAGAAACGACTTGTTTGGGCTAAAGAACACAAGGAATGGACATTAGACCAGTGGAAATCTGTGCTTTTGTCTGATGAGTCCAAATTTGAGATCTTTGGTTCCAACCACCGTGTCTTTATGCGACGCAGAAAAGGTGGACGGATGGACTCTACATGCCTGGTTCCCACCGTGAAGCATGGAGGAGGTGTGATGGTGTGGAGGTGCTTTGCTGGTGACACTGTTGGGGATTTATACCAAATTGAAGGCATACTGAACCAGCATGGCTACCACAGCATTTTGCAGCGGCATGCTATTCCATCCGGTTTGCGTTTAGTTGGACCATCATTTATTTTTCAACAGGACAATGACCCCAAACACACCTCCAGGCTGTGTAAGGGCTATTTGACCAAGAAGGAGAGTGATGGGGTGCTACGCCAGATGACCTGGCCTCCAGTCACCAGACCTGAACCCAGTCGATATGGTTTGGGGTGAGCTGGACCGCAGAGTGAAGGCAAAAGGGCCAACAAGTGCTAAGCATCTCTGGGAAATCCTTCAAGATTGTTGGAAGACCATTCCCGGTGACTACCTCTTGAAGCTCATCAAGAGAATGCCAAGAGTGTGCAAAGCAGTCATCAAAGCAAAAGGTGGCTACTTTGAAGAACCTAGAATATAAGACATATTTTCAGATGTTTCACACTTTTTTGTTAAGTATATAATTCCACATGTGTTAATTCATAGTTTTGATTCCTTCATTGTGAATGTACAATATATATGTATGTATGTATAATATCTATCTGTGATTATTCTATAAATGAATTTCAAGGACCCGTATCTACCACAGTTATCCATACTTGCATATCTGTAGACTCATTTTTGTCTTTTTCTGTTTCTAGAAACTACCCAACTCTACAAAACGTTGAGAAAAAGATTCAGCTCCAAAAACAAAGGGAAGTGAGAGGGGACGTTCTGAAGACTGCACAGTTTGGGTTTGTATTGGCTTTTTGTCATGCTTTAGGCAATGTCTACTTGTTTCAATCTTAACTTCTTCTGGACCGCACATAGACTTTAAACATCTGGATGGCCTGCTTTCTACTCTGCAGTAACTATATAGTAGAGGTGCTGCACGCAATCGTGCAGAAGCGGAGAGCCAGCTGTCAGACACAGCCAAGCTCTCCATAGAGAAGGCAGACCATTTATTACTGTGTATACCTTCTACATCACTATAAGTAATAAGAAGCGCGAACAGTGTCTCCTTCTTTGGACACAGCAGTCATGTGATTGCTGGGTGTAGGTAGGTAACAGAACCTTTGGTGTCTTGGGAGACAGTCAGCTCTGTTATGGAGCCAGGAGGCAGAATTTCCACTGTAACTGGGGCTAATATATCAGCTGCAGATACAAGGGGAAATCGGATTTTTTTTTATGTTGAAGTGACCCCCAAAATGTCTGTTGTGTTATGACCTTATAGAAAACAAAATATGTGAAATAACTGAGACCTAAATAAAAAGTAGGTAAAAGTAAAAAACAAACACGGATAACTGTTCCTTAGGCTACTTTCACACTAGCGACGGAATCTCCCCGTCGCAATGCGTCGGCCAGAGATTCTGACGCTAGCGTTTGATGCGCCGCACAACGGGTGCAGCGGATTCATTTCTCCGGCGCATCCGCTGCCCCATTGTGAGGTGCGGGGAGGTGGGGGTGGAAAAAGCGGTCCATCGGGAGCAAAAAACGTTACATTTAACGTTTTTTGCTCCCGGCGGTCCGCCACAACACGGCGCAACCGTCGCACGACGGTTGCGACGTGTGGCAAAGCTTCGCTAATGTTAATCTATGGGGAAAAAACGCATCCTGCAAACAACTTTGCAGGATGCGTTTTTTGCCATAAACGACGCATTGCGACATCTGGCAAAAAAACGCCAGTGTGAACGTAGCCTTACCCTGCCTCCAAAAGAAAATTTCATTTAGTGGTTCATTTTGTGCTCATTTTTTTTTTTTTTACCACGGATATCACATTTTTAAACTCCATATATTAAAAAACATGAAAATTAGCTTGGTCTAGAACTGGGATAACTGTGGCCCAGTCATGAACTGGTTATAAGGAATCTGTTTCCCAAAATAATAATAATGTACTCTTCATTTGTTTTGTGATTTGTTTGGGGTTTATTTCTTGTTCTTGACAAAAAATAGGGAAAAAAAATATATATTTTTTTTATTTTGTCATTTTTTTTTTTGCTCTTCCTCACTAGAGGGTGCAGCTGCTTAACTTTGCAAAAAAAAAGCAGAAAATGCTATGCATCAGGACTACTGCAAAAGAGGTCTACAACTGCACCCAATTGTGTGGCGTTACTGCTGCTTCTCCCCTTATGGTGCTGGCTATAGGAGGGAGGATCATGTTTTGAATTCATGCAGTGTAATTTTATTGGTGATGACACTGATTTGACTGGTGTCCCTTTTGTCACTGAACATTATTAGAGGGTTGCGGTGGTGAGCACATTGAAGGCTCATTGCCACGGTCCCTGGCTGTACTTAGAGCACTGGATGTGCTCACTCTTCTGCTTTTGTGTCCTCAATGGAGCTCAGCACGTAGTTGTTCCCTCTCTAATTATGCTTGCCAAGAAACATGTGGAATACACATCATGTACGTTCACTGCATTGGAGAGGAGGTCAGAAACAGACCTTAGACTCCTATAACCGTATTAAAAAAAAAAAAAAAACACTCCCCCTTCCTCCACCAATACAAAAATCAATGAAACATTTCATTAATCATCAAAAATTGCGATCCCTTACCTTTAAACACCCTCTTTAATTTGCCCTGTAAGGCTATGTGCACACGTTGCGGATTAGGCTTAGGAATTTCTGCTGCGGATTCTGCATCTCTTGGCAGAAAACACAGGTGCGGATTTGTCGCATTTTTTGTGTTGATTTTGTGCGTTTTTGTTGCAGATTTGCTGCAGATTTTTTGCTGATTTACTGCGGTTTTTACCCCTGCGGATTTCTATCATGGAATGGGTACAAAAACGCTGCAGATCCGCAAAAAAGTGACATGCTACTTTTTTTTTTTTTAAATCTGCAGCGTTTCCACACGGAATTTTCCGCACCATCAGCACAGCCTTTTTGTTTTTTTCCACATTGATTTACATTGTACTGTAAATCACTTGTGGATCTGCAGTGTTTTTGCACAGCAAAAAACGCTGCAGATCCGCAGGAAATCCGCAACGTGTGCATATACCCTAAATGATCACAGCCAGGAGGGTCACGCTGAGCCCACAATGCTGTTGCCTTTTTTTCATGAATAGCCCTTTGCTGCCTCTGTAACTGACTGACTGTTAATGGGGAAGGCTGCAGGCTATTACCACTACTAGGCCAGTTATTGGGAAGCAAACAGTGAGCACATATACACTTCAGATTCCAATGCATGGAGTATGTGTGTATATATTCCCAGTATGGTCACTGCCACCTCAGCAATAACAAAAGTAACTAATCGTGGCCACCACCAATTGTTAATACTAGCTGATTGGACACCGGTTTCAGGTTGTGTATGGCTTCAAGGTGCAGTTTACAGAACGTTAGTAACAGAACTATTACATTTTTATATTTAATCCAAAAAGGCGTGTTTAAAAAACAAAACAACAAACAGTAAACTTTACAAAGGCGACAAGGCCACAAGCCATTTTGTGTGTGTGTGTAGCCCATTCACTATCTCCATCTATCCTTCACCCCCTGAAGATGGCTGGACCATCATTGTAAATACATCATTGTAAATACACACCTGTACTTTGCATCTCCCCCACCTCATTGTAGATTGTAAGCTCTCACGAGCAGGGTCGTCTTATTTTGCTTTAATTATTGTATTGTTAACGTTGTTACTTATGACTTTTGTGTGTTAAACTGTAAAGCGCTGCGGAATATGTTGGCGCTATATAAATAAAGATTACTATATAAAAAGATTACTATTAAAACAATGCTACATCATATACAATTACATAAAATAAAAATGACAAATGAAATTTACGCTGGTCAGAGATGGCTCAGACCTTAGCAAAGGGGAGCACTTCGGTTGGATAACGTCCTGTGAGTGTGGATTGTGCCTATACAGATAGCCTATACTCCCTGCATTGAACACCAATCATAATTAACCTTGGCTTTTTATTAGCCCCTAAGTTACACCCTCATACCACCCATTGATTGGGTCTGATAGTGGGATGTGGCTTCAGTTTTTCGAAAATTATAATATTCCCAACATGCACTATATCTTCACTCCAGAAGATCAGACGTTCAATACCGACGTCCTATTTTTTAATGTAATTTTACCTTTTTGATAGATGATGGAAAACATGGCATTGCTGTTGTCAATCTGGCCACTATTAATTTGGGCATGATTGGGCAGTCTCAGTTATGAAAAAATATGCATATTTTTACCCTATTAGTCGTGAAGTTGAAAATGAGCGCCCCATCAATATCGGATCTATACAAACCCCAATATTTATAACTTTCCATTGGGGACATAAAGCCTGAAGAGATTTTCATCATAGCCGGTTCTGCCCCTCCAATCTATAAACCTCAGACTGTCAGTTTCCCACAGGATATAACCAGTTTCCATCACCTGGGTACTGCAGGTAGCCTCTGGCTTTTAATTAGGTTTGTCACTCCTTGACTATCACTAATTTCCTTTCATCCCGTATGTCAACTGTGTAATTCAACTTCAAGGAGTGTAAAGCTCTTGTCCTGCTGGAGATTCTGTTTAGGGGGAGGGTGAATGCCCCCTCCCTTGAGATGTTATGAATTTATTTTTCCTCTGACATTCCCTGTTAAGGTATATAACTGTTTTGCTGTTGCTGACTTTTGCAGTTAAAGGCGCTATCAAGGACTAACATATTAATAACCTTTTCCATGGATAGATCATTTTGTCATTAGATTGACGGGGGTCCGACACCTACCACCCCAACTAATCAGTGGTTATCTGCTCTGACAGCAGCCGAAAGTAAGACTTGTATTTAGCTGGAACAGCACAGCTCTACACAAAGAATCATAGGTTATATTTGGAAGGGACCACCAGGGTCATCGTGTCCAACCCCCTGTGCAACACAGGATTCAGTAAACCATCTCAAACAGATGTCTATCCTGCCTCTGTTTGAAGACTTCCATTGAAGGAGAACTCGCCACCTCTCGTGGCAGCCTGTTCCACTCATTGATCACCCTTATTAGAAAAAACTTTTTTACAATATCTAATCTATCTTCTCCCTTTCAGCTTCATTCCATTGTTTCTCATGTTTGCAAGTGCAAATGAGAATAAGGATGGTCCCTCTACCCTGTGACATCTCTTCAGATATTTGTAGACCGCTATTAAAGGGAACCTGTCGCCCCCAAAATGGAAGATGAGCTAAGCCCACCGGCATCAGGGGCTTATCTACAGCATTCTGTAATGTTGTAGATAAGCCCCCGATGTATCCTGAAAGATGAGAAAAAGAGGTTAGATTATACTCACCCAAGGGTGGTCCCGCTGCGGTCCAGACCAATGGGCGTCGCGGTCCAGTCTGGGGCCTCCCATGTTCTTACGATGACGTCCTCTTCTTGTCTTTACGCTGAGGCGCAGGCGTACTTTTTAGAGAGGCCCGACGCCTGCGCACTGCAGTACTTTGCTCTGCCCTCAACAGGGCAGACAAAGTATGCCTGCGCCGCAGCCAGAAGACAAGAAGAGGACGTCATCCTATGAAGCTGGGAGGCCCCGGCCTGGACCGCCAACCCAGGTGAGTATAATCTAACCTCTTTTTCTCATCTTTCAGGATACATCGGGGTCTTATCTACAGCATTACAGAATACTGTAGATAAGCCCCTGATGCCGGTGGGCTTAGCTTATCTTCCATTTTGTGGGTGACAGGTTCCCTTTAAGTCTCTAGGCTTTTTTTTGCTACCTTAACATTCCCAAATCCATTGCTTGTACAACATAGCTGCAGACTACTCACCATCTTGGTAGTTCTCTAAACCTTCTTCAGTTTTTCAATGCTTTTTTTTTTTTTTTTTTTTTTTTTTTAATATATGGTGCCCAGAACTGGACACAGCATTTCGGATGACTTATGACCGGAGGGGTAGAGGGGGATAATTATTTCACATGAACTAGATTCTATGCTTCCCTTAATACATCCCAGAACTGTGTATTTCCCTTTTTTTGTGATGCGTTGACTCATATCAACAGTTCAGTCTGTGATCTATTAGTATACCCAAGTGTCTTTCACACATGCGGTTGTTTATTTCTCTCCTTGTTTTCTTAGCCAGTTTTTACAGAGCTACCATTCTCTGAAGCTTGGATCTCTATGGAGATATACATTTTCTTAACATACAATATAAAACATCCTCCCCTCTTGAGCCTTTTTCTTATAAATAAGTTCTAGCTTTCAAGGTTTGTATTCCAATAGTGTATCATCCCACCAAGTTTCAGTGATGCCTTTGACATCATATCTCTTCCTATGTTAGCACCTTGAATTCTTCTTGTTTGTTTCCCATGCTCTGTGCATTTGTATAGACATTTTAGTTTGTAGTCTCTCTTGCCCCTCTGTTTTCATTCATAATTTGTTCTCTTTTGTTCTTTCCACTTCTAATAGTAGGGTTCTCAAAAGAATTAATTAGCTGCATGCTTTTTCCTTACGGTATTTTTCCTATTCCACATTGCAGTAGTTTAGTTTCTGCTGAGTGTAGCAAGGTATCTACCAAATGTTTTCTTGTTTTCGTAAGCTGCAACCCATCTTTAGCAGGGCTACAGGAGTCCATCATGCAGGTAATTCACCCCATAATCAAGAAACCCAAAACGTTGCTGATGGCACCACCGATGTAGCTAGTTGTTCACCTGTAGCATCCTGTTCAATCTTTGTTCAATGTCCATCCACTGAGAGGATGGATGAGAACATTTAGGCTATGTGCACACGTTGCATAATTTCCGCAACTCCCTGCCGCAGGTATAACGCATGCGGAATTGGCATGCATATTCCTGCTAAACACTAGTGTTTTGCAAGCGTAATTAGCTTGCAGAATGCTAGCGTTTTCCAAGCTATGCTACAGGTTGGTCACACTTGTCAAACATAGTATTTTGATAAGTGTGACCAACTTTTTACTATTGATGCTGCCTGTGCAGCATTAATAGTAAAAGATCTAATATTGAAAATAATTTAAAAAAATAAAAATCGTGATATTCTCACCTTCTGAGGGCCCCTGCAGCCTTCCCGTTCCTCGCGATGCTCCCGGCAGTTCCCGTTCCCAGTAATGCCTCGCGGCAATGACCCCAGATGATGTAGCATCACGCGAGACCGCTACGTCATCACAGGTCATTGTCGCAAGGCATTACTGGGAACAGGAGCATCGCGAGGAGTGGGAAGGCTGCGGTGGCCGCTGGAAGGTGAGAATATCACAATTTTATTTGATTTTTTTTTTTTTTTTTTACAGGTGTATGGTTTCCAGGGCCTGGAGGAGAGTCTCCTTTTCTCCACCCTGGGTACCAACCGCACATAATCCGCTTACTTCCGCATGGTGGGCATAGCCCCATGTGGGAAGTAAGCGGATCAATGCTTTCCTATGTGTGCGGAATCGCCGCAATTCCGCCCAAAGAATGAACATGCTGCGTTTTTTTATGGAATGCGATTCCGCCGTGGAAAAATAACGCAACGTGCACAAAAAATGCGGAATGCATTAAAAATGATGGGATGCTTATGTAAGCGGTTTTTTTTTTTTATAGCTGAAAACTGCCCCAAAAAGCTAAAAAAAAACGCTAAAATCCTGAACGTGTGCACATAGCCCTAGTGGTCCCACTTGGACACCGCAGATCAGCTGTTATTCAAGTGATGTAATGACTTGCACTCTAAAGGCCTCCATTAGATGTCTTTCAGCCGAATGATGCTTTGGCCTATTGTTCAGCCAGCCACCATCTTGGCTGTCTCTCCCATACACAGGAGCGATCGTTCAGCCAAGCACTCCTGCATTCTCTATGGGGATTCCATTGACTCGCATCTCTGTCGGCAGCTTACTTCCAGGAATACTCGTTGACTGAGCATGTCTGATTTCAAACGGCTCATCGTTATCTTCCTGACAACTGGCCCACGTCCTCATACACATTAGAGATTTGGCCGAACCAGTTATCAGAGAGGGCGCCCGACGTTATTCTGTGTATGAGGGGCTTAACTAGTTCCTATGCTTCGTGACGCTCTTGTTCACCCACCCATTTCTAAGCCCGCATACGGAGTCTGAAGGTCTGTTGTCAAGAAAATAACGATACTGGGTTGACACTAATGAATCAATACAATCAGTTGTACAAGTTTAATTTTGCAAATTGCCTTTATTCCGCTCTAATTCACAGCCTTGACTTTTAGCTCTTGTATTTGGGTCACGTTGTTTGCCAGGTAAGCAATTATGCTTGTCTTGATTTTTACTTACTAACACTGGGTATTCCTGCAGAAAGATGAAGGGAATGAGGAATGGGCCAGGTGGTAACAAGGAACAATCGTCTTGGAAAAATCACAAACATGGGAGACACAGGGGAAGAAGATTCAGAGACCATAAGGCCGCAAATAGGCAAGAGCCTGCGAAACCAGAAGATAAATCTGTAGAGCCTTCCAAAGAAGCACTGACCCATCAGAGTGATGAACAGGCTGTGAATCCGCTAGACATACTCGCTGGCAGTGACCAAGGTATCTATTTGTTCATATGGCAAATGTCCTGCACTTAAAGGGAGTGAGTGGTAACAATCAGGATTAAAAAAATGATTACAAAGAAATAGAGAACAGAAAGTATATAGGTGGTACAAAGCCATATCAACAGATCATTATATACGAACAGAAGGAATATAGTTAAATGACTAATGCAGATACATATACAAACAAAGTGTCCCGACAGTTTCGCAGGATGTCCCATTGGAAACTAAGGACCTCATTTTTCAGTATAGAAATGCGTTACAACGCAAAATAAGACTATGGTGGAATCGTGCTACTTTAGAAAATTATCACAGTCAGAAGATCGTACCTCGGGGCCTTCGAATTCAACTGTACCCTACATACGAATTAGGGGAAACAGAATTGGTTAAAAGTACTGGTAGTAGATAGTTATATAGGACAATTAAATACTGGGTGGGAAAACATTTAAATTAAAGGTGCTGGGTTTAACCATTTCCATTAAGGGGGAGATGATAAAATATAAATGAATCAGTTTATCTACAGTGGTTGGATGAATTAGTAAGCTAGATCAATTAAAAATCGACACCATACCAAATGCAAAAACTTTGCAACATTTCAAAGTTTTAAGAAAACTGGTGAAAACACCTTGATGAATTGGTCCCATAATCCCCGGGAGTAAAACATACCTGGCTGCAATTGTTCGGGCAGCATGAATTTGATTGCAGGATAAATATAAAGTCTTCCATTGGAAATGTTTTTATTTCTTTATCGCCTCTCATTGGGGGACACAGGAACCATGGGTGTATGCTGCTGCCACTAGGAGGCTGACACTATGCAAATAACAAAATTAGCTCCTCCTCTGCAGTGTACACCCCACCGACTGGCATTAAACTCTTCAGTTTAGCTTAGTGTCAGTAGGAGGTGGACACGGGTCTTTCATTAGACCCTTATCTACCTCAATGTGCGTCGTTTCTTTTCAGGTTTTCTTCCAGAGGGATACAGGGTGAGCAGTCACGCCTGTAGTCCCACAATACGGACTATGAGTACGGCGTGTACTGCCACCCCGTATCCTCATAGATCCCTCTCCAGGACCAAGATCCTAGCACAGAAGCGTGCTCAGAAGTCCGGTCCTGGCTCCGTCCCCCACCCACTCGCCTACCAGAGCCTGTCGGTCGGAGGAGACGAGGACGTCCATCACAGCTCCGTGGACGTCTCATTCCCCTCAGGTTAGTAACGGCGTGGGATGTTTAGGTGAGTATTTCCCCCTGGCGGGCTCTCCATTCCCCCGGGATCTTTTCTCCAGATGTCCCCCGGTCCTCCCTCATGGCGTTTGTTTTGGGGGGATCCCAGGGACAGCCACGGGGGCTGTGGCTCATTTTCCTCCGGGGCTCTCCTTCATTGGCGGCCGCACAGCCACGGTGTCTCCCTTGTGGAGTCTCGGCCTGGCGGGCTGCCGCGCCGCTCCCCCATCGCTTCTCGGCGGCCGCGGTGTGTCCTGTGTCTGCACGGCGTCCTTGGCAGGGTGCCGTGCCGCTTGCTTTCTGCGGCGCTCCGACGCCGCCACTCTCCAGCGGCGCTCCGGCGCCGCTATTCTCAGGCGGCGCTCCGGCGCCGCGATCCTCTGGCGACGCTCCGGCGCCGCGATTCTCCGGCGCCGCGATTTTCCGGCGGCGCCGGCCTCTAGTTTGGGTCCCGGCTTCTGCCGGGGCCTGCCTCTGGCGCCGCGGCCCCGCCGGTTCCGTTCGGGCAGCCTTGGCGGACTGCCGCTCTTCTCGGACTCTGCGGCGCGCTGCTCCGGCGCCGCGGTTCCCTTCTCCGGCGGCGCCGGTCTCTAATTTAGGTCCCGGCTTACGCCGGGGCCTACTTCCGGTTTCTCGGCTCCTCACTTCCGGTTCTGCGGGCGGGCTTCTTTCCCGCCCGACATACTGCGCCCTGCCCACCGGCGCCTCTGCGTCTGGCTCCACCCCCTTCCTCGTGGGTCCCTCGGCCGGTGTGCACCGCTTCTCACAGCAGCAGCACTCGCATCTTCTGTGGCTCAGCATCGCAGAATCAGCACCTCAGGGAAGTTCTCCGCCGAGGACAAGTGGGACATCTTCCAGGACCGGGTCCGTGAGTAGCTGCACTGCAGACTGACACCCCCCTCTGCCCACTGTCCCCTAACCCACTGGCATCTTCAGGGTCCCTAAAAATGTCTACCTCTAAAGGGGGCCGCTCTCGTCCCCCTACCTCTTCATCTTCTGCCTTAGTCACGTACTTTGCATGTTCGTCCTGTAACAGCAAACTTCCCTCAGGTCAGTCCTCCCCGCTGTGTCAGTCCTGCAGCAACCCGATTGTTCCCACCGCCCAGGATCCCCCGGCTGTTCCGCCCGAGAGTGATCCCCCCATCCCAGGCTGGGCCGCGTCTCTGTCACAATCGGTGGCCGATTTAACACGGGTGTCTCAAACCCTGGTGTCCGCGCTGGATCGGTTACCCCTGCAGACCCCTGCAGTGGCCAGCGGGTCGCAGGAACCGCCGCCCGAGCCCTCCTTGATTAGCCACAAAGGTCCAGACAGCAACGTCGGTCTGAGTCCTCTTCGCGTTCCATCTCGCCGCACGGCCCTCCCCCGCGGTTGGTGTCGCACCGTTCCTCCTCCCCTGAGTCAGGCGAGGCTTTATCTGATGCGCCCTCAGAGGAGATGTCGGAGTTGGATCCTAGCCAAATCGCCACCATGAGTGAGTCGGTCCAGAACCTCATTCGGGCTATAAACCAAACCTGCGGCATTAAGGATCCCTCTACGGAACCCGCAGATCAGGCGGTTTCGTTTAGACGGGCCAAACCACCTTCAAGATTTTTTGCCCCTCATCCTGAATTCGAGGAAATCCTGACCAGAGAGAGAGAGAATCCGACCAGACGTTTTCAGAGGGGAAAACGCCTGGGGGTGTTATATCCTTTTTCACCAGATCTTACCGCCAATTGGACGGTCTCTCCCTCGGTGGATCCACCTGTGTCCAGGCTGTCCACCAACACGGTGCTCCCACTGTCCGGCGGAGCGTCTCTGAAGGACTCTAACGACAGAGTTATAGAATCCTTCGCAAAATCTGCCTTCGAAGCGGCTTCAGCAGCGCTATGCCCGGCCTTTGCTTCCACTTGGGCCTCAAAATCCATCTCAAAATGGGCCAAGGATCTGCGGCGAGGTATCCTGGACGGGGCTCCTCCCGCGCAATTAGCGGAACTTGCCAACCAGATTTCCCACGCTGGTGAATACCTGGTTTCCGCCTCCCTGGATGTCGCGTCTTGTGCGGCTCAGGCTTCCAGCAATGCCGTTGCCATCCGCCGGACCGTTTGGCTCAAGGCCTGGCAGGCGGACTTGTCCTCCAAAAAGTCCCTCACTAGTCTGCCCTTCCAGGGCTCTCGTCTCTTTGGTTCCCAGCTGGACCAGATCATTAAGGACGCCACTGGGGGCACAAGTTCCCTTCTCCCCCAGGCTAAACCTCGTCGCCCTCCTCCTAGACGGCAGTTTCGCTCGTTCCGGCCTTTTCGTCGTTTCGCTGCGTCAAACTCCTTTTCCCAGCAGCAACAGAGGCCACAGGCACGTCAAGAGAAGAAGGCGGTGTCCTTCAGGCCCACTCCGTCCTGGCGTCCTCGCTATTCCCAGGGTAGATCGTCCAGGCCCAGGACTGGAAGATCCACTTCCGCATGACTCTCGGCAAGACTCCAGCCCAACTCCCAGGTTGGGGGGCCGTCTTCTCCGTTTCAGGGACGTCTGGATTTCCGCAGTAGAGGATGCATGGGTCAGGGAAGTTGTGTCTTCGGGATACAAAATAGAGTTCGCCTCCCGACCCAGAGATCGTTTCTTCCAATCTCGTCCTCCAAAAGATCCCGCTTTGGTTCCGGGCTTCTTCGCAGCCATCGCTTCTCTGCTCAAATCCGGGGTAATCGTTCCCGTCCCAGAAAAGGAACGGTACACGGGTTTCTACTCGAACCTCTTTGTGGTACCGAAAAAAGACGGCAAGGTTCGTCCCATTCTGGACCTCAAATTGTTGAACAGGAGGGTTCGCCTGAGACACTTCAGGATGGAATCCCTTCGTTCAGTAATTGCTTCCATGGAGGCTCAGGAATTTCTATGCTCTATAGATATCCAGGACGCCTACCTACATGTTCCAATATTTCCCGGACATCACCGTTTCCTGCGCTTCGCAGTGCAACAAGATCATTTTCAGTTCGTCGCCCTGCCGTTCGGTCTCGCAACCGCGCCAAGGGTGTTCACGAAAATCATGGCGGCGCTGATGGCCATTTTGAGAGTCAGAGGCTTGGTTCTGTTTCCATACCTCGACGACATCCTCATCAAGGCTCCGTCCTTTGCTCAGGCCCACGAAAGCTTGTCCATTGTTCTCGACACCTTATCCCGTTTCGGATGGCTGGTCAACCGGAAGAAGTCCTGCCTTATTCCTTCTCAGCGCATCATCTTTCTGGGCATGCTCTTCGACACTCGTCAGTCCAGAGTCTTCCTTCCCAAGGACAAGAGATCCACCCTTTGTCGGGACATTCTCTTGCTCCAGGGTCCTCGGCCTCCCTCCCTCCGATCGGCCATGAAGGTTCTGGGGAGGATGGTAGCTACCTTGGAAGCGATTCCCTTCGCCCAATTCCATTCTCGACCCCTTCAGCAAGCCATTCTGTCTCAGTGGGACAGGTCGGTCTTCTCCCTGGATCGGCCGATCAGACTCTCCTTTCGGGTCAAGCGGTCTCTCAACTGGTGGCTGACGTCTCCTCTCATCTCCCAGGGCAGGTCCTTCCTTCCGGTTCACTGGCAGGTGGTGACAACGGATGCCAGCCTGATCGGCTGGGGTGCGGTTTTTCGCCACCTGACGGTTCAGGGCCGTTGGTCGCTACAGGAGTCCGCGCTGCCGATCAACGTCCTCGAAATTCGGGCCATCTTTCTGTCCCTCCGCCATTGGGAAAGGATTCTCAGGGGCCTTCCAGTCCGGATCCAGACGGACAATGCCACGGCTGTGGCATATGTCAACCATCAGGGGGGGACTCGGAGCTCCTTGGCCCTTGCCGAGGTGTCCAAGATCCTCCTTTGGGCAGAGGCAACGGTTCCGGTGATATCCGCGGTGCATATCCCCGGCGTAGAAAACTGGGCCGCCGACTTCCTCAGCCGCGAGGGTCTCGCGGCGGGGGAATGGTCCCTGCATCCGGAGGTCTTCCATCAGATTTGTCTTCGATGGGGAACTCCGGATGTGGATCTCACGGCGTCTCGGATCAACAGGAAGGTTCCACAATTCGTCTCCAGGTCACGCGATCCTCTCGCAGTGGGCGTCGATGCTCTGGCCATTCCTTGGTCACAGTTCGAGACGCCCTATCTGTTCCCACCCCTTCCATTACTTCCCAAACTGTTGAAGAAGATCAAAGCGGAAGGGGTGCCGGTCATCCTGATCGCCCCGGATTGGCCCAGGAGAGCTTGGTTCGCGGAGCTCGTCAACCTTCTCGCGGACGCTCCCTGGCGCCTTCCAGACAGGCCCGATCTGCTGTCCCAGGGTCCTATCTGCCACCCGAATTCTCGGTCGCTCAGTTTAACGGCGTGGCTGTTGAGACCGCGGTTCTAAGAGCGTCCGGCCTTTCGGACCGGGTCATTCACACCATGATTCAGGCTCGGAAGCCTTCGTCTTCCAGGATCTACTACCGCACCTGGAAGGCCTACTTCCGTTGGTGCGAGTCCAACCGCGTGCCGCCTATGGTTTTTTCCCTGCCTTCTCTTTTGGCCTTCCTTCAGGCAGGACTGGATTCGGGCCTGGCTCTTAGTTCCCTGAAGGGTCAGGTCTCTGCGCTTTCCATCCTCTTTCAGAAGACCTTGGCCTCTCGGCCACAGGTTAAGACCTTCTTTCAGGGGGTAGCCCACGCCGTCCCGCCGTACAGGGCCCCTGTGGGGGCATGGGACCTAAACCTGGTACTGGACGTTCTGAAGGTTTCTCCCTTTGAACCTCTTAGGGAGATTCCTCTATCAGTTTTATCTTGGAAGGTGGCCTTTCTTGTGGCCATCACGTCCATTCGCCGCGTTTCCGAGCTGGCGGCACTGTCTTGCCGCCCTCCGTTTTTGGTCATTCACCAGGACAAGGTGGTCTTCCGACCTCCACCTTCTTTTCTTCCTAAGGTGGTTTCCACCTTCCACCTCAACGAGGACATCGTTCTACCTTCCTTTTGTCCAGCTCCGACTCATCCTCTGGAGCGATCGTTGAACAAGCTGGACCTAGTCAGGGCAGTGAGGATTTATCTGGATAGAACATCCTCTTTCCGGAAGACGGATTCATTTTTCGTCATTCCTGATGGCACGCGCAGAGGCCAGCCGGCTTCTAAAGCGACTATTGCTCGCTGGATCAGAACGGCAATTTTGGAGGCTTACCGGGTCAAGAACAGAGTGCCCCCTCCTGGGATTAAGGCTCACTCTACTCGGGCAGTCGGCGCCTCCTGGGCGGTGCACCACAGGGCTTCCGCCCTACAGCTTTGCAAAGCGGCAACTTGGTCTTCCATCCACACGTTCGCCAAATTTTACAAGGTCCATACCTACGCATCGGCGGACGCCAGCCTAGGCAGAAGGATCCTGCAGGCGGCAGTGGTGAGTCCTCTGACCTGATGGAAGTCTGTTTTCCCGCCCTTGGGACTGCTTTGGGACGTCCCATGGTTCCTGTGTCCCCCAATGAGAGGCGATAAAGAAAACAGGATTTTTGGTTGCTTACCGTAAAATCTGTTTCTTGGAGCCTCCATTGGGGGACACAGCACCCTCCCAATGTTTTTTGTTATATGTTCTCTGACTGTTCTCACGTTTACAGTTCTCAAGTTTGTGGTTATGGTTTTTCAACCTTGTTCTTTCTCCTACTGCTTTCTCACTAACTGAAGAGTTTAATGCCAGTCGGTGGGGTGTACACTGCAGAGGAGGAGCTAATTTTGTTATTTGCATAGTGTCAGCCTCCTAGTGGCAGCAGCATACACCCATGGTTCCTGTGTCCCCCAATGGAGGCTCCAAGAAACAGATTTTACGGTAAGCAACCAAAAATCCTGTTTTTTTTTCCTTTCCAATTCATCCAGATTAAGAGACAGCATCTTTGCCGATAGGAGATTTAGAATAACAACTATCAGTGTGCAAACAGCCGCGTCTGCAGAAACCATCCCAATGTGCAGTCCATTACTGGCCTCCACTTATTTGTTCCCCACTTCTAGTAGTAGTAGTAAGAGGCATAGGAACTGTAGACACATAATGACAACATGAGATTTTTTGTCGATCTGTACAGTTTCCTTATTTTATTTTGAAATTAAAAGTTAGTCCATTCATTTGGAAGTAGATTTCTCATTGTGGACAGTCCCTTTAATGTCATTTGACAAAAGAGAATCGAGCTGATTTTTGCCAGGGAAGGTAATGGCAAGGTCTACCTTTGCTCTGCAGCGGCTCCTAGAAATGAAGTAGTGTATGTATATTTATATATACATACACATGCTCACACACATACACGCGCGCACTCACGTTCGCGCGCACTCACGTTCGCGCGCACTCACGTTCGCGCGCACTCACGTTCGCGCGCACTCACGTTCGCGCGCACTCACGTTCGCGCGCGCACTCACGTTCGCGCGCGCACTCACGTTCGCGCGCGCACTCACGTTCGCGCGCGCACTCACGTTCGCGCGCGCACTCATATCCATGTAATCAGGCTCAGACTGTCCCACTGGGGAACAGGCGGATTCCCGGTGGGCCCCCACCCATTATTTATTATTATTGATGCATAGGTAAATTTGTGAATGAAGGTAATGTAATAATTACATTATAGCATAACTGTGAGCCCCCAGAGTCAGTTACCCGTTGGGCACTTGGCACCCGAGTGTGACATTCAATGTAATTACTGATCTGTTGGCAGAGTTGCCCAGGTAGCCTGTAGTGATGGGGCCTCCAGGATAACTTTGCATGAAATTCAGTTGTTCATGGTAAATAACTTTACTGCCAAAACAGTTCTGGTGCTGTTCATAGTAAATTTCCATTAATCTTAGTAATATACTTTACATAAGTAGGAACACTGCTCAGCGTGACATGAACAGAAGCAGCAGACTTAGTTTTACTGCTTTCTCAACAAAAGTACTATACTTGGTACTGTGCAATGGGGGAAACACGCACCATTTTACTGAAGAAATGTACTACTATGTCACCATAGCAGTCTATAGCTGGCCGTCGCCATTTTATTGAAGACATTTTTTTTGAAGACATTTTTTTTGAAGACATTGTATAAGTGTACCTCCCAGGCATAGAACGGGTTCAAAAGCCAGTTAACATATAATATTTCCAGATTAACACACTACCTGCTCTGGATATGTCTTCCCCCTATCCACATGCATATTAGTGCATGACTTTATGGTTTGTGTTATGTTGTTACACCATGGAGCATTGGTCCATTATTTGTTCTCATTTCTACATGTAGGATCTGACAGTGGTGAAGACCCAACATCCACCAGCCTAACCGTCGTTCCAAAGCAAGTAACGTCCGCCCTAAGCCAACTGATATCCTGCTATGGGAGCGCCTCCGATAGTGACAGCGAACCCGAGGGTGAGTGGATAAGTAGCAGCATAATGTTCATCAGTGTCCCCAGCTCTAGTGGAACTGTTGTCCTGAAGCTAAAGAGTAATTCTTCGTGGCCTCCTGTCTTTCTAATACTGGATAGGATTCAAGAAAACAACTCTAATATATTGTAATGCAAGCTAGAATTTCTTTTTTTCATCATACATGACTGCACCACGAGAGAGGGGATCCGCCCATCAAGGACAGGAAGCCTTCAAGATAAAAGGGGCGGCTCCTCTCTCCACATCTCATCAGTTGGTTTCCTGTCCTTGACGGGGAACCCTCAAGACGGAAGTCGTCTGAAGACAGAAGAGGATGCCGGGGCCTGGGTCGGGTGGATTTGGGCGGACGCTGTCTGCTGCACCCGTCACCAGGTACCTGTAGTCGCCTCGGGGGTCAATGTATACCATGCCCCCCCTGAGCGAAGCATGGCCACAGCCCGCGAGGCGAATGCCCGGGTGAAGATACTCCACGGGGGCCGCAGGCGCGCTCCCCCCTGTAGAGTGGAAATCCTGCCTGTCCACGGGGGTCACTTTCTATGGTGCCCCCCCTGTTGACCAGAGGTGGCCATGCAGCCCGTATAGCACATCGGTGCCTGGGCTAGGTAAGCTCCTCGGAGGTTCTTTGGGCCTCCCTGTTGAGTGCAGGTGTCCCCCCTTCCCCCTCCTCCCTGTCGGTACCTGATGAAGCAGTGGCTGGTGAGTGAAGAGCTGTGGTCCCGGAAGCCTCCCTCCAGCCGGCACCAGGTATCCGGGTTGAGAGGTAGACGCGCACGGAACGTTTAATGCAGCGAGGGGGGTGGGGGACACAGACTCTTCGGCGCGCACCGCAAGCAGAGCCGGGTGCGCGCCTGGAGGTAAAGCGCGCACAGGCGCTGAAGCCGGCGGCAGCAGGAACCCTCGTGCAGGAGCATGGCGCCGGGGGGACCCAAAAAGGCGGCGCGCACCGGAAGTGGTGACCGGATGCGCGCCTGGAGCACAGTACAGCGGCGCGCGCCGGTAGTGAGGTCCGGGTGCGGCACGCTGCTCAGACAGAGGCAGGATCAACCAGGTAAATGGGGATATGAAAGCGCGCACCGGTAGTGAGGTCCGGGTGCGCGCGCACTGCTCAGACAGAGGCAGGATCAACCAGGTAAATGGTAAAGCGCGCACCGGATGTGGTTGCCAGGTGCGCGCTTGGACATATGTATATAGCGCGGGGTCGCGCTGACAGGCGCAGGATCAACCAGGTAGTTGATTGCTTCACGTGCACCGGAAGTGGTGCAGGCACGATCAGCCAGGTAATCATTCATGAGTAGGGTTGCGCGACCTTGACTTTTTTAGGGTCGAGCCGGGTTTCGCGAAACCAGACTATCTCAAAAGTCGAGTCGAGTGAAATCGGCCGATTATGGCGAAAAGTCGAGGATGCAAAGCCAATGGGAATTTTTTTTTTTTTTCTCTCTCTCTCTCTCTTTCTCTCTCTCTCTCTTTCTCTCTTTCTCTCTTTTTCTCTTTTTCTCTTTCTCTTTCTCTTTCTCTTTCTCTTTCTCTTTCTCTTTCTCTTTCTCTTTCTCTTTCTCTTTCTCTTTCTCTTTCTCTTTCTCTTTCTCTTTCTCTTTCTCCCCCTCCGTCCGTCCCTGAACTGAAAGGCTGGTGTTACACAGTGCAAATCGCTACAGCGCACAATCGACAACATGGCGATAGGCGTCCACGCCCCTAAGACCTATGTCATCACTCTCCCACGCCCCTTCATTGGCTGAAAAAAATGGCGCCAAGCGCGTTATACGAAACGCGACTTTGGCGCGAAAGTCGCGTACCGCATGGCCGACCCCACACAGGGGTCGGGTTTCATGAAACCCGACTTTGCCAAAAGTCGGCGACTTTTGAAAATGAACGATCCGTTTCGCTCAACCCTATTCATGAGTAATGAAGCGACCAATGGTAGCAGGATCAACCAGGTGATTCATTAAAAAAAAGAGTGAATCTATTTAAGCAAGCCAGCTGCGCTGCCCTGTGTCACTAAACCAGGCCAGGTTGAAGGTGACTACTCTTGTTGCGTACGGGTGCGTATAATGGAGAGTTTCTCGCCAGAGCATTTGATACCACAGCAAGAGGTGCAGGAGAGGCGGTTTCGCTCAAGCGAAAAAAGCCAGACCCGCCATGTCAGCAGCAAAAGCCGCTCGGACAGTATACGGACGGATCGGCGTAACAAGGAGGGGTCCCTAGTCTCATTGGGAGACACGGAGAAAACCAGCCAACCTCCGGATCCGGTACCCGTACTTTGAAAACGTCCGAGTGGTGAGTGAACTACGAGAAAGTCCAGTACGCTAATGCCTGTTCTTTTCTCTTCTCTTATCTCCGTCTCTCCCCTCTTTTCTTACATACATTGCGGGGTGGAGTATAGGAGGTCCCCAAAAAGTATAAGGCGAAGACTAAAAATAGAGAATGTCCCTTATGTAAAAAGCCCTTAATGTCATCTTGGGGTAAAAGACTGTCAGGACTGTATTAACCAGACTGTGGCGGAGGAAACACCCTCCTTTACGGACAGCCTAAGATCTCTGATCCAGTCCGAAGTCTCTAAGTCCGTAAGAGCATTACAGACACCTGACACAGATGCCAGATCTAGGGACAGATCCAGCCCCTCTATAGCATCCCAAAGGGATTCCTCGGGGTCAGAGCAGGAGTCTGATACGGCCCGCTGTTCTGATAGTAGCTCTGAGGAGGAAGACACCTTTCCAGCAGAGGCTACAGATAAACTTATTAAAGCTGTTCGCTCTACCATGGGGCTGGTAGAGGAGAAGGCCAAAAAGACAGCCCAAGAACTCATGTTCAGTGGCCTACAAAAGAAGAAACGGCGATCATTCCCTGTTAACGATCAAATTCAAGAACTAATCAAAAGGGAATGGCAGAGGCCGGAAAAGAGGTCCCAAATAACTACCTCCCTTAAAAGAAGGTATCCCTTTGAAGAGGAAGCATCCTCATCTTGGGACAGAGCCCCAAAAATCGATGTGGCGGTCTCAAAAGTGGCCAGGAAGTCTTCCCTGCCGTTCGAGGACCTAGGTTCTTTAAAAGAACCTCTGGACAGGAAGGTGGACAGTTCCCTGAAGACAGCTTGGGAAGCCTCAGCGGGAGCACTAAGGCCAGCTATCGCGGCCACTTGTGTCGCCAGATCCCTTAAGATCTGGATAGACAACCTGGAGGAACAGGTGGAGCAAAAAGCTCCCAGGGAAGCTATTCTAGAGTCACTTCCAACTATGAGGGCAGCGGCTATGTTTCTGGCTGAATGCATCAGCAGACTCTGCTAGGCTGGCAGCAAAATCAGCAGCATTAGCTAACACTGGACGCCATGCCGTATGGCTCAAATGCTGGCCAGGGGACACTCAGGCCAAAATGAAGCTTTGTTCTTTGCCTTGTGAGGGAAACTTCCTGTTCGGACCGGCATTAGATGAGGTACTGGAGAAGGCCGGTGATAAAAAGAAGAACTTCCCAAGACAGCCGTTTCAGCCCTTTCGTCGCACCTTTCGGAGAGGCCAAAAGTTCCGAAGGCAGCAATACAGAGACCGGGACAGGAGCAACCTGGACAAGCGACCCAGGGGAGGAAAGGGCTTCTATTTCGGCAAGGCCCCCAGAGACACCAAAAAACCCTCCCAGTGACGGTCCTTCTCAGGTGGGAGGGAGGCTCTCTCACTTCCTTCCAGCCTGGGAGAGGATCTCCTCCAGCATATGGATCCGGCAGATCGTAGGATCAGGCCTAAAGCTAAAATTTCACCACTGGCCTCCAAGAAGGTATATGCAGACCCCGGTACAGTCCTCCCAAGAGAAGCAAGACAGTCTGGAGGGGGAAGTAACATCACTCCTAGACAAGCACGTCTTGGAAGAAGTTCCTATAAACGAAAGGAGGGAAGGATTTTATTCCCCTCTCTTTCTCATAAAAAAACCGGACAACTCTTGGAGGACAATTATAAATCTAAAAGGCCTCAACAAATTTCTTGTAGTACCATCATTCAAGATGGAAACCATAAAATCGGCGGTAAAACTTCTCTATTCCCAGTGCTACATGTCCGTCCTTTACCTCAAGGACGCTTATTATCACGTCCCAATCAGACAACAAGATCGTCAGTTCCTCAGAGTGGCAGTTCAGATGGGGTCCCAGCTGCGTCACTTCCAGTACAGGGCTCTGCCCTTTGGGATAGCAACCGCCCCACGCGTATTTACGAAGCTGATTGCAGAGGTCACAGCACATCTCAGGGAAAAAGACACTCTAATAATTCCCTATTTGGACGACTTCCTGATAGTGGGAAAGAACTTTTCTCACTGTCAGGAGCAGGTCAGGATAGTGATGGACACTCTTCAGACACTGGGATGGCAACTAAATCTCAAGAAGTCCAAGCTAGAGCCGGCAATGATCCAGAATTTCCTGGGGATAACGGTAGACTCCGTGGCACAGGAGTGTCGCCTCCCAGTAGAAAAAGAAGAAAAAATCAAACAGATGATTATGGCCACATTAAAAAAAAACGGAGATGACTTTAAGAAGGGCAATGTCTGTGTTAGGGTCCCTAACCTCCTGCATACCGGCAGTAAAATGGGCCCAGTTCCATGCAAGAGAACTGCAATGGTATGTGCTGCAGAACGACCGAGAACTTCAGGGACAGTTGGAGCAGAAGCTCACTCTCCCACTCTCTGTGCTCCAATCTCTCAGACGGTGGTTACAGATAGTCATCCCCCAGAGGAGTTCCCTGGACATTCACAGCCTCCATGGTAATCACAACGGACGCCAGTCCATGGGGATGGGGAGCTCACTCAGACACACTATGGGTCCAAGACCCCTGGGCTCAAGAGGAGAAAGATCTATCCTCAAACGAGTGGGAGCTCCTAGCAATAGAAAGGGCGCTAGAGAGATTACTTCCACACTTGGCAGGGCATCATGTGAGAGTCCTATCGGACAATCGAACAGCGGTCGCATACGTGAACCACCAGGGAGGCACCCGCTCTCGGGCACTGATGCACATAACCACAAGACTCATGTCTCTAGCCGAAAGGCACTTCCTGTCATTATCGGCCCTGCATATCCGAGGTGTGGACAACATAAAGGCAGACTTTCTAAGCAGGAACCACTTGAGGCAAGGGGAATGGTCCCTAAAAAAGTCCGTTTTTCAACGGATAGTGCACATGTGGGGAAAACCCAGGGTGGACCACTTTGCCTCAAAAGTCAACAAGAAAGTCCAAAAATTCTGCTCCTTGAACCCTACAGACAGGCCGTTGGCAGTAGATGCCTTCAGCATAAAATGGACGTCTGGACTCCTGTATGCCTTCCCACCGATATGTCTAATCCCAGTGGTTCTGAGGAAGATCAGAGAAGACAAGGCCAGAGTGATCGTGATAGCGCCCTTCTGGCCGAAAAGACCGTGGTTCTACTGGCTGAGAGTGATGTCAGTGACGGACCCGTGGGTTCTCCCGGAAGACCAGGACCTTCTAACTCGGGGTCCCTTCAACCACCCGCAGCACTCCGGGCTTCATTTGACAGCCTGGCATTTGAGCGGTCGTTACTAGAGAAAGAAGGGTTCTCAGCTGGGTTAATATCCACCTTGCTCAGCAGCAGAAAACCAGTAACGACCAAGATCTATGGGAGGATATGGAAGAAATTCCTGTCCAGTTCAGGGCCAATACGGGAAGGGGAGGTCCCGATAGTGGCAATACTGGAGTTCCTGCAGAAGGGCTTAGCTCTAGGGTTAGCTGTTAGTACCCTCAAAGTACACATTTCAGCCTTAGCAGCCCTATTCAACTGTGACCTGGCAAGTAATAGGTGGGTGGTGAGGTTTATCCGTGCCTGTAGTAGAGCTGACTCTGTCCCATCTCCTACTCCTCCACCATGGGATCTAAATCTAGTGTTAACTGCCCTGACGGAAAGCCCCTTTGAGCCGTTAAATACAACTTCTGATAAAATACTAACATTAAAAACAGCTTTGTTAGTGGCACTTACATCAGCCCGTAGGGTAGGGGATTTACACGCGTTGTCAGCTGACCCTCCTTACACACAAATCATGGACGATAGGGTTGTATTAAAATTAGATCCGGCGTATCTCCCCAAAGTGGTATCGAGATTCCATAGAGCTCAGGATATAACCCTACCCTCTTTTTGTCCCAACCCTAGTAACAAAAAAGAGGAGAGACTCCATTGCCTAGACGTTAGGAGATGTATCCTACAGTATCTAGAGAGTACAAAATCCTGGAGGAAACAGAGGGCTTTATTTGTTTCGTTCCAGGGGTCAAGGAAGGGCCTTAAAGCCTCAAAACAGACTATAGCTAGATGGGTGAGAGGCCATTATTCTAGCATATAGTAGTGCAGGCAGGGTTGTTCCACAGGGTCTGAAAGCCCACTACACGAGGGCCATGGTGACGTCGTGGGCGGAGAGAGCTGATGCTACCATCGACCAAATCTGTAAGGCGGCCACTTGGTCCTCTCCGTCTACATTTTTTAAACATTATAGACTAGACCTATCTGCTACCTCTGATCTCACTTTTGGGAGAAGAGTGTTACAAGCAGTGATCCCTCCCTAGAAGAGAATACAAATCTCTGTAACTCTCTCGTGGTGCCGTCATGTATGATGGAAAAACACGGGTATTACATACCTGGTAATGTGTTTTTTCATGAGACATGACGGCACCCTTATATTCCCACCCTTTTGATCACGTCATTAGTTGGGTGCATTATTAGCATTATTTGTATTATACACTCCCTGGGGTATCGGTGAATAGAACCGTATAGGATGTATTATTTATGTGTACACTAACCAGCGGAGTTCCTCTCGTACTCTGTAAAACAACTGATGTGGAGAGAGGAGCCGCCCCTTTTATCTTGAAGGTTTCCTGTCCTTGATGGGCGGATCCCCTCTCTCGTGGTGCCGTCATGTCTCATGAAAAAACACATTACCAGGTATGTAATACCCGTGTATCTATGTAGCACTTCATTTAGCTAATGGGCTGGAGTATAAACCACTTCCATACCAGGCAATTATTTTTTTTTTTTGTGCTTTTTTCCCTCCACTTATTCTAAAGGCCATATCCCTTTTTATTTTTCTGTCAACCGAACCTTTGAGGGCTTGTTTTTTTTTTAGGACGAGTTGTAGTTTTGAACAACAATTCATTATACCATTCAATTTACTGGAAAGCAAAGAAAAAAGTTTAAAGTGCAGTGAAATCGTGGGGGGAAAAAACAAACTAAAATTTGTATGGTAATTGTTTTTCGTGTTGTGTTTTTATGGTGTTCATTGTATGTTACAAATGACCAGTTTACATGATTATCTAGACTATTATGTTAACACAGATGCCAAACATCTGTAGTGTGTTTTTTCTTCTTTTTTTTAAAGATTGTGAAGAAGAAAAAAATTTGATTTGATTTTTGTCGACCCTTTCCAGGAAACGCTTCATGTAGGAATGTTCAGACCTGACACCCATAATGTGGTGGTGCACCATCTTGGGTGTCGGGTCCGAGCATTCCTACATGAACAATTTCCTGGAAAGTGGATTGGTCGTCCTGGGCCAGTTGAATGGCCACCAAGGTCTCCTGATCTGACCCCCTTAGACTTTTATCTTTGGGGTCATCTGAAGGTAATTGTCTATGCTGTGAAGATACGAGATGTGCAGCATCTGAAACAATGGATACTGGAAGCCTGTGCTAGTATTTCTTCTGAGGTGTTGCTATCAGTGTGTCAAGAGTGGGAGAAGAGGGTTACATTGACAATCCAACACAATGGGCAGCACTTTGAACACATTTTATAAGTGGTCATAAACTTGTAAATAACTCATGAAAGAATAAAGTTACGTTTAAACTAAGCACACCATTGTTTTTCTTGTGAAATTTTCAATAAGTTTGATGCGTCACATGATCCTCTTCCCAGTGGAAAAAATAGTTTGATCCAAAACGACTGACTTCAAAATGGCCGCCATGGTCACCACCAGTCTTGAAGTTTCCCCCTTCCATATACTAATGTGCCACAAATAGGAAGTTGATATCACCATCCATTCCCATTTTATTTAGATGTATCCATATAAATGGCCCACCCTGTATATCTAACAAAGTTCAATTAAAATTTCATATAATTCATGTTTATGCGCTATAGCATCACAGAATTAAACTTTGTTAGTTATACATGGAAGTGGCTGCTCGAAGTATACACCCGTACACACCTGTTTTCTGTTTGCTTAGAAAGTGACAAAAGAATGACAGCCATTTGCAATGATTGAGACCCAACATATGCTGTAATAGTACTTAATATGTTTGGAAGGATTTAAAATCAGAGATTGTCCAGTAATGCTCATTTTTTAAAGTGCTCCAGATAACATAAAGTAGCAAACGCATACTAACCTCCTGCATCACAACTGCTGCAGTGATGTCAGCGCCGGCTTCCTGCAGCTTTCACAGAGCGGTCAGACTTAAAGGGGTATTCCCATCTTCAAGATCCTGTCCCAATACGTAGTAGGTGTAATAATAGCAAATACCTCCAATTAGAAATATAGGTCACTTACCCCATTTGCAGGCATTGCAGTAGCTTATTTATCCATGGTTACAACTACTCATAGTGACAGTTGTTAGTGGTTGTAATAATGGATACCTAAGCTACTGCAATGGCCTGCACATGTGGAAAGCAATGTAGCGAATCAGAAGAACTATACTGCATATCTAACTGGAGGTATTTGCTAATATTATTACACTTACTACATATTGGGATTCAACTTTTCCTTCTGATGAAATGTGTGAAAGGTGCAGCTGCGCTCTATCTGTATGCACATGAGCGCCAGGAAGCACCGCACTGACAGCACTGGAATGGCGCTGATCTGGGACATGTGTTTTAATAATTTACATGAGGCAATCCATTTAATCTCCAACAAGACAATTTGCCCATGAAAGGGCTTTTGTAACACTTCTCCTACAGCCTTAACAAGCCTAAAATCCAACAAACCACGTAGTTGACTACAAATACTAGTCGCCTGTAAATTTGTAAAGAATTTAGTAGTGACCGATAATTCGCTGTCATATTTAGGTGTTATTGGCAAATGTGTTGGCGCCCTCTAGTGGCCACGTGCTATGACGCTACACAGTACAGTGTTTGGTTAATCTGTAATCTGACGTTTCAGAACTTCGGCTATTTTCATGCAACTTCTATTTAACACTCATCGATCTGAATCAATAACTCATGGTTTCTGTTTCAGAGATCCCAATGAAGAAGATAAGTGAAGCCATAGAAGAAAACAGGCATATATTAGAAGCACACAGGCAGAGTACGGACTCTGTGCCTGCGAGCGTAAAGACTAAGAACACCTCAGAAGTGTCAAACGCAGACTCATGCAGTACTGAATTGAAGCCAAAAGTCTCCCATAACAGAAGCCACACGAATAAAGGCCGCAACAACACCAAGAGACCAGTTAACACAAAGCGTCGGAATACTCTGCTAGAAATGGTAAGAAAATGAAATCATTTTGCAAATGATGGAAAGATGAGTTGTTGTTTTTTTTTTTTTTTAAATGCAAGCATACCAAAGTCATTTTTCTCAATTTCTGCTCCACCCTTGTAAATTTAAGGCTTACATATTTACCATTTGTAATCACCTTTTTATTATTATTAATAATCATAACCATAACAACTTATTTTGTTATATAATTTTTTTTTTTTTTTTATCTAAAGCAGTCGTATTTATGTTCAATTCTGATATATGTTGACCAAAAGCTTTTATGCCCTTCCCCTTTTTTGGCACAGGTATAAAAAAAAACTGCATCATTGCATGGCTAAAAAGATTGAATAAATTAGTGCATTTCTAGTGAGGAAATGTAGAAAATGGCATAAAACTTTGGGAGCAAACACCATTATAAATTTCTCTCATCATGTTCTAATAAATGATCATTTTCTACTGGTCAATGAATGGAAACCTTATTTGCATTAAAATCTGGAATGTCGTTTTCGCACTTGTTAAAATGTAACTTAGATGAGGGCCATCAACCATTATACTAGAAACCAGCGTCCATTATACTAGAAATATATGCTTGCTCATATTTCTGCGGATTATCTAGACTAATGCTTCTCAAACTGTGAGGAGAGTCTCCTTGCGTTGCACCCCCCATAGGCTGGGGAATCACAGACAGGGAGGAGGAGACCCAGTATACAGTCACCCCCTGTGCACCAAAATCTAATTAGCTGAAAACTTCATATGGTGATTACAGAAGAACAACAAAGCGAGTTTCTTCACCAAAGCTAACGGTGTAATCGGTATTACAGCCATGTCTTTACTTTACAAAATCATGTTGACAGGTTATCTTCATGTACATTTATAATAAATCAAAAAAAGCGAAGTGGAGAGCCCAAAGTAAAATAGAATAATTTTATTTACATTTAAATTTAAAATAAAAAAAATAGAATAGAAAATATTTAAAAAAGGGGACATAGAACAAGGAAGAGTAAATTCCTAGCAACCTGTACCATAAGTCAAGCAGTACAAATAGAAATGATTACAAGATCCACTGACGGCCACATACATTAAAACAATATAAATCCAAAATGTGGATACAAGAAAAGTCAAGGCACTTGTGGCATAGAGTATAAGAGTATCTGATAGACACGTGCACCAGCAGGTTCTAGAATAATGAGGTAGATATATGCAATGACCACAGTGTGGCAAATAAACGGTCAGAAAAAGGGTTACATCCTATGAACAATAAAAGTACACTGTGTTAAAGTGCAAGTGCATAGCAGAATAGGAACATCAAGGTATAGAATGACCCTTGCAACAACAGGGTCCAAGACCATGTACAAGAAAGTTAATAGAGCGTTGACAGTACCTGTGGCGTGGAGGTTGCTGTAGGAAGGAAAAAAAACCCGACGCGCGTTTCGCTTGACGCTTCTTCCTGGGGGGGCTGTAGATCAACGTCCCCCAAGGAAGAAGCGTCAAGCAAAATCATTACGGTTTTTGGCTTCCATTTTCCTTACACTTTTACAGCATTTATGATTTGGGTGTCTGGCTTAGCTTGGCCTATATGCCACATTGTTAGCAGATAATTATTACCTTGTCCTCTCGAGAATAGATTGTGGGATATTTAGTGGAATTGCGTTTTTGTTAAAAGCAGCTTACATTCTTGTCTGGTATCTGCCTGGGCACGCAGCTTTCTTGTAGGACATGTACCTGGGCATCCATGGTTTCTGACTTAATTTTTTTAGCAGAAAACTATTGCATTATATTATGACATTTTATCTTTCTTTTTTTTCTAGTTGTTGGCTCGTGACATAAGACATGAAAGAAATGTCATTTTACAGTGCGTCAGATACATTGTCCAAAATCGCTTTTTTGAAGCCACATTGAACAACGAGGTGCAGGTCTCCAAAGAGTCTTCACCTGCAAAACTCACAGATCTAAATGGAGAAAGAAAATCCAAAGTGAAAAGCGAGCATTACAGTGGACTGGATGATAAAAAGATGCCTGTGACTAGCTCGGTCCTCAGGCCGCTAGATCCTGTGGATGATGAGATCTGGGAGACCAATGCTAGCTGTATGGAAACATTTGCTGTTTAAAATGTTACATTGTACTAGAAAAGACTATTTTTTTTTTTTTTTTTTTTTAATGGTTTCATACTGTACTTAACTTGTATAAAGTAACTGATTGTCGGAATTGACTGTCCTGTCTCTGTAGATGCGTAATGACACTCTTTTTGTCCGTTATGACTTATATTTGCAATTGTCAATATTTATCCCCTTTTCAGTTTGCCTAAACTTTGCTGCAGCATGGGCTGAGACTCGTTGCTACGATGTTTCCCAGACACAGCACATTGAGAGGAAAATTCTTCTCTCCTCTATCACACATTTAACAAAGGTGAACATTATACAGCAGTTGTGCACCTTTTGAATTCACTTAAAGGGGTACTCCCGAGAGAACACATATTTGAATGCCCATGCCTTCATAAACAAAGTTAATATGAATAATGCTGTTAGTAATCCTTACTGTACCTGCGGATCGGTGTGATGCTGGAGCTGCTCCTCACTGCTCCCCCTCCATCTGTGACGTTTTGTCACATATCAGGAGGTGTGGCCTGCTCCCGTCAGATAGTAGCAGCCAGTCTCCTGATAATGTTTTCTCCACTGCAGTCCAAGATGAGGGTACATTATCGGGGGACTGGGTGCTCTTAGCAGCCAGAAGCAGGCCACACCACCTGATCTCTTATGAATCATCACAGATGGAAGGAAGGGGAAACATTGAGGAGCAGCTCCAGCATCACCATGAATTGCAGGTACTGTGAGGGTAAGGCCGGGTTCACATTGTGCTAGCAGCACCCCATTTAGCACATAAGCTAACGGGCTGCTGCTAGCGCAAGTGCTGGCGTTCAATGGCGCTAGCACAGATAGAGCAGCTGCTAGCTCTATCTTTCGCTAGCAGTGACTGACTCGGAAACGCTGCAGCCCGCGTCTCCGGGTCCGTCACTCAATACCCTTTGTGGGCGTGCGCTAGCAATGCGTCCGACATTGCAGTTAATGGCGGCTGTAACTGACTACCTTACATCGCGTTTATGCCGCAGTGTAACGTAGTCCGTCTAATGGACTGCATTGACGCAGTGTGAACCTGGCCTTACAAACCACACTATTAGTGTTAATGTTGTAGTTTATGAAAGCATGGCAATTAGAATATTTTATAAAACACCTAATAGAGGCACGAACACACAGACCTGTGCTGCTGCTTTCTATCTCTCTCTGCCAATACTGCCTCCTCTTCTTTTGTCATCTTTACACTTCTAAGGTTAAATTCCTGTGAGTTTTTGGTGAGTTTTTCACACTGCGTATTTAAACTGCACAAAAAAACCGCAGCATCTTACAGTTCAAAAAAAGTGGGTAGAATGTCTAGAAATCTTATCTCCACCATGCTTTTTTTTTTTTTTTTTTTCTTCACGTCCGAAGCCATATTTACCAAATATGTGCAGAAATGCTGCCTAAAATCTGCAGTTTGAAACTATCCAAATACTCATTGTGAGAACATAGCCTAAGACTGAGTTTAACCCCTTCCCGACCCATGACGCCACGTAGGCGTCATGAAAGTCGGTGCCAATCCGACCCATGACGCCTATGTGGCGTCATGGAAAGATCGCGTCCCTGCAGATCGGGTGAAAGGGTTAACTCCCATTTCTCCTTCGCCTCATTGGGGGACACAGACCACGGGTGTATGCTGCTGCCACCAGGAGGCTGACACTAAGTAATACAAAGAAAGTCAGCTCCTCCCCTGCAGTATACACCCTCCTGCTGGCCCCCAGCTAACCAATTCTTGCTTAGTGTCCGTAGGAGGCACACGGACGGGTCTGCTATTCAGACCCAAAGAATTTACCTTTTTACCTTTTTTACCTTTTACAACGGACGAAGAGGGCGACGGATTCTTTCATGGTCCGATCTCCCCCGAACCAACAACAGGCGAGCACGGGAGTTTCACCTCTCCGTATCCTCTCCTGCGACGTGGGAAGCCACTGCCTGAGCTGATTTTAGGGGCGACGGGCCCCTTCATGGGCACCGATCTCCCCCCTCCCTTATCAGACGAGCACTGAAGTTTCACCTTCAGTATCCTCCTCTGCAGCCAGGCCTATTGCCGGACATTCAGCCCTGTCCACCAGGTTTTACCCTCGGCTGTACAGAGGCATCTTCCAACGTGGCGTCCGAGCAGCCCCCACTGCATCACCATTGAAAAAGCGGATGATGGAAGGAGGCAGACGGTTCCTCGCCACCCCTCTTCTGCAGGGATGGTGGATGGAGGCTCCCCAACCCCTACACCGTCCTATCTTCCCTGGCTCAGCTCTACCTGCAGCATGGGGTAAGTGCACGTGAAAAATTGAGTTTTCTGGCGGTCTTAGGTGGGCTCCATAGCGCCAGGGTCCCCACAGAGCTTAGCGGTCCTTTCCCCTTCAGTCCGTGGGTGCGCGCCAGCTGAGTCTATAAATTTAGTCCCCGACTTCGGCCCTGTTTAGGCCGCATTCCGGGAAGCCCCGCCCCCCGCCTGCATCACTCTAGCGGCTCCGCCCCCCTATCCTGGCGCTTCTCATGCAGGACGAGATCTCGGCGGCCATCTTCTCCCTGAGCCCAGGAGTTTCCGGTCCCTAGCTCTTCTGGAAGGGGCTGCTGCCGGCGGTTTTCAGCGCTGTAGTCGGCGCTATTCTAGTCGGGGGACTCAGAATCCCGGTAAGGTGAATCGCTCCCTTCCCCCGCAGCCCCGCACGTCCGGCAGCATAAAGGGTCTAACATCACGATTTTATATTCTTGGGACCTGCATTCTCTCGGGTCCCCTGGTCTTTGAGTCTCATGTCCGGTGGCCGCTGGGCTTAACTCGTGTCCAGTAGCCGCTTCAATGCCCAGTGGTCACTGGGCTTATAGGTGCTGCTACTGAACGGAGATTTATTGGATCCGTTATTGAATGCTGTGTTCCAACTACTCGGAAGTTCGAGCCCAACTTTCCCCAGTTTTTTCCATGGTGTTTTCTCATAAACCCTTGACCTGCATTTCCTGGTCTTAAGGGTTCCCTAGTTTAAAAGGGGCATATTACCAGCAGAGCCGGTCACATTTCTCATAGTTCTTTATCAATTTAGCTCAGGAGCCTTCGCTGCCGCCTATTCCGGCTCCTCCCAGAGTACCTAGTTCCCCTCATGGGGTCCCACCTCTGGCATAATCTTTAAAAAAAAAAAAAAAAAAAAATGCCCCGGTGTTGTCCAGCATTCCTGGTCATAAAGGAGCATGACCAGCATTCCCGGTCTTAAAGGCACACGACCAGTATTCCTGGTCTTAAAGGCACATGACCAGTATTCCTGGTCTTAAAGGCACATGACAAGTATGCCCTGGCCTTAAGGGCACGTGACCAGCATGCCCTGGTCTTTAAGGCACTTGGCTAGTATGCCCTGGCCTTGAAGGCACGTTACCAGTATTTCCTGGTCTTATTGTCTCATGACCAGTATGCCCTGGTCTTAAATGCTCGTGACCAGTACTCCTCGGTCTTAAACGCTAGTGAACAGTATGCCCTGGTCTTAAACTCCCATGACCAGTACGCCCTGGTTTTTAAAGGCACATGACCAGTATGCTCTGGTCTTAAAGGCCCATGACCTGTATGCCCTGGTCTTAAGGCATTTGTCCAGTATGCCGTGGTTTTTAAAGGTGACGAGTACGCCCTGCTCTTTATGGATCTCGACCAGTATGCCCTGGTTTTAGAGACACGTGACCATTATACCCTGGACTTAAAGGCACATGACCAGTATGTCCTGGTCTTAAAGACGCATGACCAGTATGCCCTGGTCTCAAAGGCACATGACCAGTATGCCCTGGTCTTAAAGGCACATGTCCAGTATGCTCTGGTCTTAAACGCAAATGACCAGTAGGCCCTGGTTTTAAGGGCTCATGACCAGTATGTCTTGGACTTAAAGGTGCATGTCAAGTTCGTCCTGTTTCTTAAAGGCACATGACCAGTAGGCCTTGGTTCTTAATGGCACATGACGCACAGGAACTGTATGTCCTCCTCTTAAAGGCACAAGACCAGTATTTCCTGGTCTTAAAGGCGCATGACTAGTATTGACTGGCCTTAAGGGCACATCAGCAATCCTAAACTGGTCTCCCTATCTGAACTCTGGAGCACTCAACATGCTCCCTATCCTACAATGGGAGTCGTCGGCTAGCAGGGGCCGCTAGTATTCTTGAATAACGTACAGGTTCTAGAAAATGGAAGTTTTCTTTTCCTGATCTCTCCCCCATGTTTTGTTGAGAACAATGCGGAATATGGATCGGATATTGCCTTGATTTGCCAGAGCTTCTGAGAAAGAGGGACTCTCTCTCTTTATATCATCAACAGGTTGACGGGCGATGCACTGGACAGAAACCTCTAAGTTGGATGCCATTCCAGGTCGGTTTTTTATGGCGACGGGTCCTTTAAGGGGCTCCGATTTCCGCCCACACCTTCAACAGATGAGCATATGGATTGTCGCCTCCGTGTATCCTCTTCTGCATTCAGGCCTAACGCCAGACAACCTGCCCGGTCCACTCGGGGACTTCTACTCTGAGGATGTACGGAGGCACACATTTTTGGCGTCCAAGCATCCCCCCTTTCTATCATCACTATTTAGCGGATGATGCAAGAAAGCGGACGATTCCTCTCCGCGTCCCTGTTAAGAGGACGGTGGATTGAGGGTTCCTAATTTTTCTACTCTGCACGACGATGGCTAGAGACCTGCTGGTCGCAGTCCCGCATTCTACCTCTTGGTAGATTATCCGGGTAGAGTTTCTTGTGGTATACCTACCAGTATCCCTGCCTGATGTATCATCATTTAAGATACCACAGACGGTCGGATAGCAAACCTAGTTCGTTCCGTCTTGTGGTTTCGGGTTCAGCGCTTTTCCCTCCCTTAGCCGCCACATGGGTTGCTTGACCAATGGTCTCCTGGTCAGAGACCTTAACTACTTCATCTTCAACAATATAGCTGGCCAATCTAATTTTCTGAGCGGGAGACTAGCAAGGGATCGTATCTCCTCTACAGACCCAACCAGCAGTGGAAGCATTGTCCAGGATAGCCTAGATGTAAGGGATCTTGGTTCCTAAATGGAGGGAATCTAACAACCTTGGTCAAGGTCCTCCTTTTTTCTTATGGAGTTCCTCCGCTCAGTTATTACTTCATCAGAAAGAGGTGGACTTTTCTGGCATCCTTAGACATTCGGGATTCTTACCCTCACATGCCTATTTCTTCCCGCTACAACAATCTCTTCACCTTTCCATTTGCGAACAGCATTTTCTAGTCTCGTCCTTGTCCTCCGGCCTGGCTACCACACCAGAATGGTCGCAAGGGTCATGTCGGTTGTCGTGCGCTTCTTGCACCCTAGAAGCTTGGTCGTCCTGCTCTTAGGTCGACTTTGTAGCTGCTCTTCTAGGACTACGCTGAGTCGTCTATATCTCTTGCAATACCCTTTCTCTGGGCTGGCAGCTGAACTTAGACAAGTTTCTTTTCCTCTTTCCCAGTTCAGCAGATCCTCTTTGAGGATGATCCTGCTCATGCAGGATGATTATTCTCTCTCGAGTCAAGGTCGTGGCTCTTCTCCAGAGAGCTTGCGCACTTGTTCTCTCATTCCCTCGGTTCATTCAGTTCGCTAGGAGGGCTCTGAGGAATTGGACAATAATGGAAGCAGTTTCCTTCGCTGCGCTTGTTTTTCTGCAAATCTATCATGCTTTCAAAGAGTACTCTCTGAGCTCCTTCCTCTCCCAGAGCCTTCTCCTGATCCAATGGCCATTGGGGGAATTCCAAGGCCAGTCTTCTTCTCCCGATCATTTCTCTGGAGTTCTGAACGGTACGTCTAATCCTACAGCAGGCCCACTTACTTTAGGCGGGTCTTCAGTTGGATATCGCCACGGCTGTGCCACTCGTTAACCATCTAGCAAGTACCCACAGTCAAGCGCCATGGCCCAGGTATCTCTCTCTCTACTGATGAGCCGAGATCTTTCATTCAGGGATCTCAACAGTACTTATCCCTGGAGTAGAGCTCTGGGCGGCAGACGTATTCGGGCGGCAGACGTATTCAGCCGTCAGGGTTTCTCCTCTAGTGAGTGGGAACTTCACTCGGAAGTCTTCCATCGGATCTGCCTTCACTGGACTACTCCAGATGTAGGTCAGATGGCGTCCAAGCTGAACGCCAATGTACTCCGATTCATGGTTTGGCCTTGACTTCCAAGACCATCGCAGTGCATGCTCTGTTCTTCCACGGTACCAATTTCTATATCTCCTCTTCTTCTACTTCTGAGATCTTTTCGGAAGCAGGAAGGGCTCCAGGGATCCCGGGAGAACTGCACTGACCATGTCAGGGTTTGCTCGCTTGCTGTTCTTCTAGTTTTCCGTCTTATTGCGACAAAACTGGAAAGATGGACTTTCTCGCAGGGAGCCTTAACCTGTAGTTCTTCCCTTCCGCGTACCGTTAGATCCGTGGGACCCTAACGTTCCTGGGCATCTTACAGTGGACTTCTTTTTTGGATCCGGACAGCCTTCACTATCAGGGAAGGTCTCTTCCCTTCTTTCTCTGCGTTCTTGTCCTACTGATGAGTCTTCGGAACTCGACGTTCTGTTCTTTGTCTTTTTTCCTTATTACCTCAAGGCAGGGTTGCCCTCAGGACATCCCCTTCCCTCATTGCCAAGGTGGTATTGTATTCCCACTGTTGCAGGGGAATCGTTCTCTCATCTCTTTCGACTCCGCTCCACACACCTCGGAAGGGATCCTCCATAATCTGGAAGAAGTGAGTACTTCGAGTGGGTACGTATCGAGAATGGCGTCCTGACAAGGGTTGGACGCTTTACTTGGCTTTCTCGATGCTAAGTAGGCTTCCTGACGGTCACAGGAAGGGTCTAGCCGTTTCTTCGGCCAGGTTAGCCTGGTGGATTGTTTTCTCCATCCAGGAGTCCTTCCGAGCTAGATTTCAGCCTATTTCCCTGTCTGAGGGCTCTAGGTTCCAGACTTTGGCAAGCACGACCGCAAGCTTGCGGACTCCTCCAGTCCGCATACATTCTTGAAGCACTTTTATTCACATACTTCTACAGATGTGAGTCGGGGCAGGCGGACCTTGCAGGCCGCGGTGGCACACTTGTAAGTAGCGGTTACACGGCCTGATCTGATGTTGTCCCCACCCAGGGACTGCTTTGGGACGTCCCATGGTCTGTGTCCCCCAATGAGGTGAAGGAGAAATAGGGATTTTTGTGTACTCACCGTAAAATCCTTTTCTCCGAGCCATTCATTGGGGGACACAGCTCCCACCCTGTTATTAGCTTATGCTTTGTTTTTATCTTTTGATATGTTATACTCTCATTTATAATGTTACATGCTATACGTTTATATGTTGCTATTGATCTCCTACTGCTTTTGCACCGAACTGGTTAGCTGGGGGCCAGCAGGAGGGTGTATACTGCAGGGGAGGAGCTGACTTTCTTTGTATTACTTAGTGTCAGCCTCCTGGTGGCAGCAGCATACACCCGTGGTCTGTGTCCCCCAATGAATGGCTCGGAGAAAAGGATTTTACGGTGAGTACACAAAAATCCCTATTTCACCCGATCTGCAGGGACAGGGGGAGTGGTAGTTTAGCCCAGGGGGGGTGGCTTCGATCGCTCTGATTGGCTGTTGAAAGTGAAACTGCCAATCAGAGCGATTTGTAATATTTCACCTATTATAACGGGTGAAATATTACAATCCAGCCATGGCCGATGCTGAAATATCATCGGCCATGGCTGGAAATACTAATGTGCCCCCAGCCCACCCCACCGATCGCCCCCCCCCCCAGCCCTCCGATCTGGCCGGTACACTGCTCCGGCTCCCCTCCGTCCAGTGGTCCGCTCCCCCCCGTGCTCTTGTCCGCTCCCCCCGTGCTCCAATCACCCCCCCCTGCACTCCGATCCACCCCCCCGGTGCTCCGTTCCACCCCCCCCCCCCCGTGCTCCATTTCAGCCCCCCCGTGCTCCGTTCCACGCCCCCCGTGCTCCGTTCCACCCCTCCCGCGCTCCGATCCCCCCCCCCACCCCATCATACTTACCGATCCAGCTGGGGTCCCGTCCGTCTTCTCCCTGGGCGCCGCCATCTTCCAAAATGGGCGCATGCGCAGTGCGCCCGCCAGATTCGTTCCAAAGTGCATTTTGATCACTGAGATAGATTATATCTCAGTGATCAAAATAAAAAAAATAATAAATGACCCCCCCCCCTTTGTCACCCCCATAGGTAGGGACAATAAAAAATAAAGAAATTTTTTTTTTTTCACTAATTTAGGGTTAGGGGTAGGGGTAGGGTTAGGGCTAGGGTTAGGGTTTCGGTATGTGCACACGTATTCTGGTCCTCTGCGGATTTTTCCGCTGCGGATTTGATAAATCCGCAGTGCTAAACCGCTGCGGATTTATGGCGGATTTACCGCGGTTTTTCTGCGCATTTCACTGCGGTTTTACAACTGCGATTTTCTATTTGAGCAGTTGTAAAACCGCTGCGGAATCCGCACAAAGAAGTGACATGCTGCGGAATGTAAACCGCTGCGTTTCCGTGCAGTTTTTCCGCAGCATGGGCACAGCGATTTTTGTTTCCCGTAGGTTTACATTGAACTGTAAACTCATGGGAAACTGCTGCGGATCCGCAGCGTTTTCCGCAGCGTGTGCACATACCTTTAGAATTAGGCTATGTGCACACGGTGCGGATTTGGCTGCGGATTGGCCGCTGCGGATTCGCAGCAGTGTTCCATCAGGTTTACAGTACCATGTAAACATATGAAAAACCAAATCCGCTGTGCCCATGGTGCGGAAAATACCGCGCGGAAACGCTGCGTTGTATTTTCCGCAGCATGTCAATTCTTTGTGCGGATTCCGCAGCGTTTTACACCTGTTCCTCAATAGGAATCCGCAGGTGAAATCCGCACAAAAAACACTGGAAATCCGCGGAAAATCCGCAGGTAAAACGCAGTGCCTTTTACCCGCCGATTTTTCAAAAATGGTGCGGAAATATCTCACACGAATCCGCAACGTGGGCACATAGCCTTAGGGTTAGGGTTGGAATTAGGGTTGTGGTTAGGGTTGTGATTAGGGTTATGGCTACAGTTGGGATTAGGGTTAGGGGTGTGGGGGGGTTAGTGTTGGAGTTAGAATTGAGGGGTTACCACTGTTTAGGCACATCAGGGGTCTCCAAACGCAACATGGCGCCACCATTGATTCCAGCCAATCTCGTATTCAAAAAGTCAAATGGTGCTCCCTCACTTCCGAGCCCTGACGTGTGCCCAAACAGTGGTTTACCCCCACATATGGGGTACCAGCATACTCAGGACAAACTGCGCAACAATTACTGGGGTCCAATTTCTCCTGTTACCCTTGTGAATCAAAAAAAATGCTTGCTAAAACATAATTTTTGAGGAAAGAAAAATGATTTTTTATTTTCACGGCTCTGCGTTGTAAACGTCTGTGAAGCACTTGGGGGTTCAAAGTGCTCACCACATATCTAGATAAGTTCCTTGGGGGGTCTAGTTTCTAAAATGGGGTCACTTGTGGGGGTTTCTACTGTTTAGGCACACCAGGGGTTCTGCAAACGCAACGTGACGCCCACAGAGCATTCCATCAAAGTCTGCATTTCAAAACGTCACTACTTCACTTCCGAGCCCCGGCATGTGCCCAAACAGTGATTTACCCCCACATATGGGGTATCAGCGTACTCAGGAGAAACTGGACAACAACTTTTGGGGTCAAATTTCTCCTGTTACCCTTGGGAAAATAAAAAATTGCAGGCTAAAAGATCATTTTTGAGAAAATAATTTTTTTTTTTTATTTTCATGGCTCTGCGTTATAAACTTCTGTGAAGCACTTGGGGGTTCAAAGTCCTCACCACACATCTAGATTAGTTCATTTGGGGGTCTAGTTTCCAAAATGGTGTCATTTCTGGGGGATCTCCAATGTTTAGGCACACAGGGGCTCTCCAAACGTGACATGGTGTCCGCTAATGATTGGAGCTAATTTTCCATTTAAAAAGCCAAATGGCGTGCCATGCCTTCCGAGCCCTGCCGTGCGCCCAAACAGTGGTTTACCCCCACATATGGGGTATCGGCGTACTCAGGACAAACTGGACAACAATATTTGCGGTCCAATTTCTCCCATTATCCTTGGCAAAATAGGAAATTCCAGGCTAAAAAAATCATTTTTGAGGAAAGAAAAATTATTTTTTATTTTCATGGCTCTGCGTTATAAACTTCTGTGAAGCACCTGGGGGTTTAAAGTGCTCAATATGCATCTAGATAAGTTCCTTGGGGGGTCTAGTTTCCAAAATGGGGTCACTTGTGGGGGAGCTCCAATGTTTAGGCACACAGGGGCTCTCCAAACGCGACATGGTGTCCGCTAACAATTGGAGCTAATTTTCCATTCAAAAAGTCAAATGGCGCGCCTTCCCTTCCGAGCCCTGCCGAGTGCCCAAACAGTGGTTTACCCCCACATATGAGGTATCGACGTACTCGGGAGAAATTGCCCAACAAATTTTATGATCCATTTTATCCTACTGCCCATGTAAAAATGAAAAAATTGAGGCGAAAAGAATTTTTTGTGAAAAAAAAGTACTTTTTCATTTTTACGGATCAATTTGTGAAGCACCTGGGGGTTCAAAGTGCTCACTATGCATCTAGATAAGTTCCTTGGGGCGTCTAGTTTCCAAAATGGGGTCACTTGTGGGGGAGCGCCAATGTTTAGGCACACAGGAGCTATCCAAACGCGACATGGTGTCCGCTAACGATGGAAATAATTTTTCATTCAAAAAGTCAAATGGCGCTCCTTCCCTTCCGAGCCTTACCATGTGCCCAAACAGTGGTTTACCCCCACATGTGAGGTATTGGTGTACTCAGGAGAAATTGCCCAACACATTTTAGGATCCATTTTATCCTGTTGCCCATGTGAAAATGAAAAAATTGAGGCTAAAAGATTTTTTTTGTGAAAAAAAAGTACTTTTTCATTTTTACGGATCAATTTGTGAAGCACCTGGGGGTTCAAAGTGCTCACTATGCATCTAGATAAGTTCCTTGGGGCGTCTAGTTTCCAAAATGGGGTCACTTGTGGGGGAGCTCCAATTTTTAGGCACACGGGGGCTCTCCAAACGTGACATGGTGTCCGCTAAAGAGTGGAGCCAATTTTTGATTCAAAAAGTCAAATGGCGCTCCTTCCCTTCCAAGCCCTGCCGTGCGCCCAAACAGTGGTTTACCCCCACATATGAGGTATCAGCGTACTCAGGACAAATTGGACAACAAATTTCGTGGTTGTTTCTCCTTTTAATATTGGGAAAATAAAAAAATTGTTGCTAAAAGATAATTTTTGTGACTAAAAAGTTAAATGTTCATTTTTTCCTTCCATGTTGCTTCTGCTGCTGTGAAGCACCTGAAGGGTTAATAAACTTCTTGAATGTGGTTTTGAGTACCTTGAGGGGTGCAGTTTTTAGAATGGTGTCACTTTTGGGTATTTTCAGCCATATAGACCCCTCAAACTGACTTCAAATGTGAGGTGGTCCCTAAAAAAAATGGTTTTGTAAATTTCGTTGTAAAAATGACAAATCGCTGGTCAAATTTTAACCCTTATAACTTCCTAACAAAAAAAAATTTTGTTTACAAAATTGTGCTGATGTAAAGTAAACATGTGGGAAATGTTATTTATTAACTATTTTGTGTCACATATCTCTCTGGTTTAACAGAACAAAAATTCAAAATGTGAAAATTGCGAAATTTTCAAAATTTTCGCCAAATTTCCGTTTTTATCACAAATAAACGCAGAATTTATTGACCTAAATTTACCACTAACATGAAGCCCAATATGTCACGAAAAAACAATCTCAGAACCGCTAGGATCCGTTGAAGCGTTCCTGAGTTATTACCTCATAAAGGGACACTGGTCAGAATTGCAAAAAACGGCAAGGTCTTTAAGGTCAAAATAGGCTGGGTCATGAAGGGGTTAAAAGTGAATCCAAAGTAAGGGATGTAAGAAGCAGGGTGGTGTAAGCGGAGAAACAGCTAAGTTCTTTTCCTTCCTTTCCTTTATTTGGGTTTTCACTTTTAGAAAAGTGGACCCCAATTGATCAGATGGTCCTCCCCTTCCCTTGTTCCTGCTGCTGCTTCAGTGTTATTGTTTTGACTTCAATTCTATTAGTTCGCTGGCTTGTGTCATCATTAGCAGCAGAGTGCTTGGGTTCAGGGATTGGCTGCAGTGGTGATGCTCATTGTCGTGATTTCTCCTTCGCCTCATTGGGGGACACAGGACAGTGGGTGTATGCTTCTGCCGCCAGGAGGCTGACACTAGTCAACATAAAAAAAAGTTTAGCTCCTCCTCCGTCCTATACACCCTGACACTGGCTACCAGAGAATCCAGTTCATGCTTAGTGTCTGAAAGAGGCACACCTCTGGGTCCCGGATCCTTTGGACCCTTGTTTCATCTATATCATATGAATTGAGAGGGGCGACAGACACTCACGAGGGGGTCCGATCTCCGCAAACCAGCAATGGGCAAGCACGTGCGAGTATCCTCCATGTATCCTTTCCCGCGACGTGGGATTGCACACCGGACTTGGCCCTGACCACCCTAAGCTATTTCAGACCATAGGCTGTACAGGTGCTCACAGATGTCCGTGTGACCCCTCCCCCTGTTTTCTACACCTATGTTTCGGCAGCGGTGATAGAGGGGTGGCAAAAGGGGGGAGGCTAAAAATGGGGGCTCCTGATGCAGCGCAGATTACCTTTTAGGCAGGTTCGTCCCCGCAGTCCCCCAAAGCTCCGGTCAGCGCTGCTGTTCGTCCGGCACTTGTCAGCGCTGCAGCGGCCAGTACGGCCGGCGCCGCGGCCTTTCCAGAGGCTCGAGGCTCGGGCCTGGCATTCCGGGTACACTTCCGGGTCAATCAGGCCCGGCTTCCGTTCTGGACAGGCTGCACTGTGAGGCTCCGCCCCCTCTGTAGTGTCTTCTTCCAGTCCTCCCCCTCCTCTCCTCGCTGGGGCAAATCGAGGCCCGGCTTTGGCCTACTACAAGCCACATCAGCGCTGCAGGAAGGAAAATAGTGCTGCAATCCAAGCGGTTCCGCACCCTGAGGGCAGCTGAGGATAAAAATGGCGCATTTGTTCATCTTTTGGTGTTCGGTCACTGTATGCGGGGGCACAGGACTGGGGTAAGTGCTTCTCCCTCCACCCTGGCAGTGGAAGCATTATTTTTTTTTCCCAGTCTAAGGCCCTGGGTAGAGCATTTACGGATCACTGTCTAGAAGGGTCAAATCTCACACGGTCCTATATTGTGTAGCCTGTCATTCTGCCTTGCCGCATGCCCAGAGCAATAGTCTCTGTGAGGCCTGTGACTCCAAATGCGCTCAGGAGCCCCACCCCCCCACTGCTAGTTCCCCATCAATCTCCCCGTCGGTTACTCCTGCCTCTCAGGGAGAGACTGGGGTGGTTCCATCAGAATGGGTCACGTCATTATCGCTGGAGTCAGGGACAGCAATTCATCTGTCTTAGAGCGCACTTCGGATTCTCAGAGGCCTCTGGCCTGCAGGGGCCGCACTCACACTAGGCAGACGCGGGGGAAGCGAAATCTCACAGCGTCTCCCGGGCCATCAGGTGCATCAGCATCCTGGAGTTCTGTCTCTCGCTCACCTTCCCCAGCAGAAAGCGGGGAACTCGGGTCAGACTATGATTCAGAGGGGTCCCTTAATTTAGAGACTCCTGGGTTTCAGGAGTCAGTAGATTGACAGCCTCAATCAGGCTATCAGACCCTGGGAATAAAAGACGAACCTGTCTTACCCTTGGATCGCAAGGTTTCTTTCAAGCGGGCCAGACTATCTCATAAAGTGTTTTCCGCTCACCCTGAGTTTGAGGACCTGGTTCAGCAAAACCGGGAGCACCCGGACAAACGTTTTTCAGGGCAGAAGGCCTTACAAGCAAGATACCCTTTCTCTCCTGAGCTACGTACTAAATGGGCGGAATCTCCTTCGGTAGATCCGCTGGTGTCCCGCTTAGCCTCTAACACTCTATTATCCCTTCCCAACGGCTCTTCTATTAAGGATCCCACTGATCGTCTTATAGAAAGTTTGTCTCGTTCCGTTTTTGAATCTTCAAGTTCAGCCCTTTTTTCCTCTTTTGCGGCAACTTGGGTTGCTAAAGCCATGATGTCTTGGTCAGAGTCTTTGACAAAGGCTCTTCAAGAGAGAGACTTGCCAGCGGAGTTGGCAGAAATGTCAAGTCAGATAACCCTTGCTGGGAGCTATCTGATTAATGCATCCTTAGATGCAGCAGACTGTGCTGCTTCTGCAGCAGCAAATGCAATTGCCATTAGAAGGGCTCTCTGGTTAAGAACTTGGCAGGCAGACTCTACCTCTAAGAAATCTCTTACAACCCTCCTGTATGAGGGGGGTTGCTTATTCAGAGAGAAGCTGGATCAGCTTATTTCTGATACCACAGGAGGGAAAAGCAATTTTCTTCCACAGCAGAGGTCTAGACAGACGTTTCGTCGTCAATTTCAGGTCCGTTTCAAACCTTTTCGCAATACCAGATGGACCCCAGCGTCAGGTTCCGCTGCGCAGGTTCGACCCAATCTGGACCGAGACAATCTGATCTCCTATAGCGCCAACCCGGGGAGAAGAATACGTTCCCAGCCACCTAGATCCAGGGGGTCCAGGTCTCAAAGGTTTTCAGCCAAGTGACTGGAGGCATCCTCGGATTGCCGCCGGCAGAGTAGGGGGCACTTTTGTTTCACCAGGCCTGGCTCCAGTCAATTCACGACAAGTGGGTGAGAGAGCTCGTGTCCTCAGGGTAGAAGATAGAGCTGGTTTGACAACCTCCACACCGGTTCTTCCCAGGTCCGAGTCCCGGCGTCCAGTCCCTTCATCTCCGCAGGGTCATCACTCCTGTTCCAAGGGAGGCGAGATTTCAGGGGTTCTATTCCAACCTATTTGTAGTACCAAAAAAGGACGGATTAGTAAAGCCCATTCTGGATCTGAAATGCTTAAACAGGTTTGTCAAAATTCGTCACTTTCGGATGGAATCTCTCAGGTCAGTCATTGCGTCAATGGAAAAGGGGGAGTTCTTGGCCTCGATAGACATTCAGGATGCCTACCTGCATACTCCCATTTTTCCTTCCCATCAAAGATTTCTCCGGTTTGCCATAAACAACTTACACTTCCAGTTCACAGCTTTACCCTTCGGGCTGGCCTCCGCCCCCAGGGTGTTCACAAAGGTCATGTCAACTGTAGTGTCCATTCTGCACTCCCGAGGCATAGTAGTCTTGCCATGTTTAGACGATCTTCTCATCAATAGGCCGACCTTTCAGGCTTGCGAGGAGAATGTCAGCATTTCTCTAGACACTCTTTCTTGTGGGTTGGCTAGTGAATTTAAAGAAGTCTTCCCTGGTACCATCACGGAGATTCTCATTTCTAGGGATAATTTTCAACACCTCAAGCACTCTCGATCCTGCCCCAGGACAAGGTCCTAGTCCTTCGGCGAGAGGTGAGGAACCTTCGGCAGCCATACTTTAAAGGGACACTGTCACCTGAATTTGGAGGGAACAATCTTCAGCCATGGAGGCGGGGTTTTTGATTCACCCTTTCCTTACCCGCTGGCTGCATGCTGGCTGCAATATTGGATTGAAGTTCATTCTCTGTCCTCCATAGTACACGCCTGCGCAAGGCAATCTTGCCTTGTACAGGCATATACTACGGAGGACAGAGAATGAACTTCAATCCAATATTGCAGCCAGCATGCAGCCAGCGGGTAAGGAAAGGGTGAATCAAAAACCCCACCTCCATGGCTGAAGATTGTTCCCTCCTAATTCAGGTGACAGTGTCCCTTTAATATAATCCGGTCCTCCATGAGGGTCTTTGGAAGGATGGTTGCAACAATAGAAGCAGTACCCTTTTCACAGCTTCATCTTCAGCCGCTCAAACATGCGCTTTTAGCAGCATAGAACAAGAATCCATTCTCCCTCAACCTCATGTTCTGGTTGTCTCCACAGGTCAGGCAGGCTCTTGCATGGTGGTTAAACAGCCCGTCCCTACTAAAGGGGAAACCCTTTCCTCCAACCAATTGGCTAGTGGTTACAATGGATGCCAGTCTCCTAGGTTGGGGAACGGTGTTCTTTCACCACACTGCTCAGGGGCGCTGGTTCCCCTGGGAGTCAGGTCTTCTTATCAATCTCTTGGAGATTCGGGCAGTTTGACTGGCTTTGCAGTATTTCCATCATCTTCTAGCAGGTCGCCCTGTCCGGATTCAATCAGACAATGCCACAGCCGTGGCATACATAAATCATCAGGGGGCACCTGCAGCAAGGCGGCCATGCAGGAACTAAAGCAAATTCTGTACTGGGCTGAGAGGAATCACTCGGTGATTTCGGCAGTCCACATTCTGGGCGAGGAGAACTGGGCGGCGGACTTCCTCAGTCGGCAGGGCATGGCTTCCAGGGAATGGTCTCTCCGTCCCAAGGTATTTCAGCAAATATGCCATCAATGGGGGACTCCAGACGTGGATCTAATGGCATCCGGGAGGAATGCCAAGGTACCGAGTTTTGTCGCCTGGTATCGAGATCCACAGGCGATCGCCGTGGATGCGCTAGTTCTGACCTGGAACCAGTTTCATCTCCCTTATCTGTTTCCCCCTCTGGCACTGCTCCCAAAAGTAATCAAGAAAATCAAGTCAGAGTGCCTGCTATTCTGGTCGCCCCGGATTGGCCACGGCGGTCGTGGTATGCGGACCTAGTACAGCTTCTCTCCGGAGCTCCGTGACAGCTCCCCGACCGTCCAGATCTTCTATCTCAAGGGCCGATTTACCACCAGAACTCAGGGGTCCTGCGTTTGACGGCCTGGCCGTTGAATCTTGGGTGTTAACTCAGACCGGGTTCTCCCAAGAGGTGGCTGATGCCATGATCAGTGCCCGAAAAACCGTTTAGGCTCGGATTTATTATCACACTTGGAAGGTTTTTCTTTCGTGGTGCAGAGAGCGTGGGTTGCCTCCTCTGCGTTTTTCCGTTCCAAATACTCTTGCCTTTCTCCAGACAGGCCTGGATTCAGGGCTGGCTCCAAGTACTCTTAAAAGGCAGATTTCAACCTTGTCAGTCCTTTTTCAGCGCAGCATTGCTACTAACATACAGGTAAGGACCTTTTTTCAGGGAGTCGCTCATAAGGTCCCTCCTTATAAAACTCCTTTGGAAGCTTGGGACCTTAATGTGGTCTTAAGGGCTTTACAGGAAGTTCCTTTCGAACCCCTTCAGGATATTTCCTTAACTTTCCTTTCCTGGAAGGTCGTATTCTTAGTGGCCATAACTTCCATAAGGCGGGTATCAGAGCTGGCAGCCCTTTCCTGTCGTGCTCTTTTTTTTTTTTTAACGGTTCCATCAGGATAAGGTGGTGCTCAGACCAGCGCCCTCCTTTTTGCCGAAGGTTGTTTCCTCGTTCCACACTAACGAGGATATAGTTCTTTCCTCTTTTTGTCCGGCACCAACGCACCGTGTGGAAAAAGCCCTCCATACTTTGGACCTAGTGAGAGCGCTGGGGAGGTACGTTTCTCGAACAGCTCCTTTTCGACAAACTGATGCTCTTTGTCCTCCCAGAGGGTCACAGGAAGGGATTCGCGGCCTCGAAATCTACCTTGGCTGGGTGGATACGTTCAGCTATTCAGGAGGCTTACCGCGCCAAGGGCATGACGGTCCCGTCTGGAATCAAGGGCTCACTCCACTAGAGCAGTGGGGGCTTCCTGGGCTATTCGGCACCAGGCCTCAGGAGAACAGGTTTGCAGAGCAGCGACTTAGTCTAGTCTGCATACCTTTGCCAAACATTACAATGTCCACTCCCAGATCTCTGCAGATGCAAGTATGGGTAGAAGGATTCTTCAGGCAGCAGTAACACACTTATAACCACAGCTGCTTGGATATTTATAACCGGTGAGTTAATTCCCCACCCTGGGACTGCTTTAGGACATCCCACTGTTCTGTGTCCCCCAATGAGGCGAAGGAGATATAGGGATTTTTGTGTTACCGTAAAATCCTTTTCTCCAAGACGCTCATTGGGGGACACAGCTCCCTCCCTGGTAGCCTGATGGCTGCTTTTGTTGTATCTAAATTTCAGTCAGTAGGTCTTTTCTAGACATAAGTTTTCTGTATTTATGCTGTTATGTTATTTCTCGTTTTTTTGTTCTCCTACTGTTTTTGCACCAAACTGGATTCTCTGGTAGCCAGTGTCAGGGTGTATACGACGGAGGAGGAGCTAAACTTTTTTTTATGTTTACTTAGTGTCAGCCTCCTGGTGGCATAAGCAAACACCCACTGTCCTGTGTCCCCCAATGAGCGTCTCGGAGAAAAGTATTTTATGTTGGGTAACACAAAAATTCCTATGTCACCACTGCATCAAGAACATGGGACTGAGGGAAGGAGAGCATGATTCTGTATGTCTTGTTTTTGTTTGTCTGTTTTACTCATCTGATTGGTTGGGGTCCTTATATTTTTTTTTAAATGGAAACCCTTCTTTAATTTATGTCGAGGAAACGGAGAAAAATTGGTATATTTTAATTGACATGTTACACTCCTGACACTTCTGCCTTGGTTCATGTTTTCACTCTGCCTGGGGCTCTTCCTCTGTTATTCCTTCCAGAAATGTGTGAATAAATTAGCACATTGGGGACCGATCTAGATCTCTCTAAAAGAAACTTTGTTGCCCTTAGCAACCAATCACCACACACTTCTCATTGTTCGAGAGCAGGATATAAAATGCAAGCTGTGCTGTAATTGGTTGCTTTGAGCAACAAAGACAGGACTTTTTTTTTTTAGACTAGATCTGCCCCACTGGGTGTAAGGCTATGTGCCCACGTACAGGATTTTTAGCATTTTTTCCTTTTGGTTTTCCGCTGCAAAAACGCTTACATTAAGCATCCCATTATTAGAATGCATTCTGCAATTTTTGTGCCCATGCTGCATTTTTTCTGCGAAAAAAAAACGCAGCATGTTCATTAAATTTGCTGGAAATCTGCAGATTTGTCGCTATACTACTGTATTGGGATGCTCCGGAAAAAATGCCAAATAAAAGCGAGAAAAACGCAAGCCGATTTCCTGCGAAAGGAGACCGGTTTTGTTCAGGAAAATTCTGCGAACAATCCTGAACATGGGCACATAGCCTTACCGTTTTCCTTTTCCATAGGGTCGGTCACTACACACTCGGTGTCAAGAATTAAGAGACCACTGCAAAATGTTCAGTTTGATTTTTCTCTTTATAGGTATATTTTTGAGTAAAATGTAAATTGTTCTTTTAGTCTATAAATTTCTGACATGTCTTAGAATTTCCAAGCAATACAGTTTTGTTTTTTTTTGAAAAGGAGAAATGGTCAAAATTAAAAGAAACGAAAAACCCAGTGCTTTCAGACCTCAAATAATGCAAAGAAAACAAGTTCATAATGATTTAGAAACAACAACACTAATGTTTTAACTGAGGAAGAGTTCAGAAATCATTATTTTGTGGAATAACCATGATTTTTAATCACAGCTTTCATGCGTCTTGGCATGCTTTCCACCAGTCTTTCACACTGCTTCTGGCGCAAACATTTAAGCAGTTCTTCTTTGTTTGATGGCTTGTGACTATCCATCATCCTCTTTATTACATTCCAGAAGTTTTCAATGAGGTTCAGGTCTGGAGATAGGGCTACCCATGACAGGGTTTTGATGTGGTGGTCTCTTAATTTTTGACAGAGCTGTATTTATGCCTACGTTTACAGGAGGAATAACAGAGTAATGACCCAGTTTATATAAATGGATGCCAGAATTATTATTTCACAAGGGTGTGAGCAGACCGATGCGTAATCATTGACCCTCCTGTTCCAGTAGATTTGGCTATTACAGTGTCCCATAGTACAGGATCCATACAATTTACCTACATCCTTAGGCCAGTCTCACACGTCCAGATAATTCCGGTACTGGAGTCATCCGTGTCCGTGTGCTCACGTGGCACACGTGCGGCAGCCGTGTGCCGACTGAGCACCACATGGACAGTGCAGGAGACAGCGTTACAGTTAAGCGCTGTCCCCTGCTTTTGGTGCTGAAGCCGGCATTCAGGCTACTGTCACACTAGCAGTATTTGGTCAGTATTTTACATCAGTATTTGTAACCAAAACCAGGAGTGGGTGATAAATACAGAAGTGGTGCATATGTTTCTGTTATACTTTTCCTCTATTTGTTCCACTCCTTGTTTTGGCTACAAATACTGATGTAAAATACTGACCAAATACTGCTAGTGTGACGGCAGCCTCATTCCTTCTCCCCTGCAGCGTTCGCTGGAGAGCAGGAATGAAAAATCAAGTTTTGGGTTTTTTTTTTGTTAAAAATAAAGTTTGGGGTCACCTCCCGCCTCCCACCCCCCGTGCGCCCGCCCGCTTGCAGAGAAATACCCAGCTCCCGCGATGCCTCCTCTCAGCGCCGGCAGCCTGTCCTGTGTGAGCGGTCACGTGGTACTACTCATTACAGTGATGAGTATGCGGCTCCACCCCTATGGGAGGTGAAGCCGAATATTCATCACTGTAATGAGCGGTACCACGTGACGCTCACACAGGACAAGCTGCGGCGATGAGAGGAGGCATCGCGGGAGCTGGGTGTGTATTTCTCTGCTAGGGGGCGTGCGCGCAGGGGGTGGGGAGGGGTGAGAGGCATTAGATGACCCCCAAACATTATTTTTAACAAAAAAAACTTGATTTTTCATCCCTTCTCTCCTGCAAGCGCTGCTTTCAGCCGAGCAGCACAGAAGGGATGAATGGCGGCTTCAGCACCACACACAGGGGACAGCACTTACTGTAGCGCTGTTCCGTGTGGTCCTCAGTTGGCACACGGATGGCACATGGACAGCATCCGTGTGCGGTACGTGTTTACATGGACCCATTGACTTTAATGGGTCCATGTGATCCGTGCGCTCCCACGAACACTGACATGTCTCCGTGTTTTGCAAACGGACACACGGTCCGTGAAAACACGCTGACATGTGCAGAGACACATTTATTTAATGTGTCAACGTGAGTCAGTGTCTCCGGTACGTGAGGAAACTGTCACCACACGTACCGGAGCCACTGACGTGTGAAAGCGGCCTGATAAGCAGTCCTGCCGAGAGGAGCAGATTAGTTGTGAGCAGGATCTTTTGCTTGCTGTCATAAGGTTTTCAATCCACAATGCTCATAGGCTGGTTTTTGTATTGGTGATGATAAACGGACATGTGTATGGTAACATTCTGGTTATTAAAGATTCTTATTAAATGTTTCCATGGTTTATTTCACAGTTTGCCTAAAATGTGAGATGGCTGGCCAGTGATTTAAAAATAAATAGTATAAGTGCCAATGAACTTCATTCATCATTACGATCTTAGAGATGTGTTCAAACGTTGCAGCCACGTTGAATTTTTATTGTCTCAATTGTTGCAAAAATGCTGCAGTTTCTTAATTAATTCTGAACCTTCTGTAGACTCTATAAATATTTGGGTAGTGCCCACTCTACTCTGTGCTGAGGTTCTAAACCATGAATGCAGTGTAAAAGGCTGGCACATGATCATGCAGCTGTAAGGGTGGAGATGTGGCGTTCAGACATAGCCAGACTTCCCTGTGAGAGGACTGACCTGGATTATTGCCATGTTTGCTTTCTCTATCGCTGTAGACCCAAGCAGTGAATCAGCACTTTGGTATACAAACTAGGAATCACTGACAGTGCTTCATTCTCTGGACCCTGTCATTGCTAGGTGTGTTTATAGTGGTCCTTTACGGTCATCAAACAAAAAAAAATACACATTATCCATAATTTATTTTTTTTTTACATCTTTCCCTGATATTGACAAAAAATAAGTAAATATTACATAAAAATTAAGCTCCAGGTAGAGCAGTCTGAAGCAAAAGAACATCCCGGAAGCTCTCCTGCCTACCAGCTGTCAAACTTTAGCAGCGGCTGGAGGTAAGCGAAACACAAGGCAGAACACCCCATCTGTGCATGTTATTTGGTGGCCACTGCTAAGTACTGCAGTTCATCTCCCATTTGTCCACATCAATATTTGGGTCCCAGGCAACCCTTTTTAGTTACAATGGTAAAATGAACGCTGTACTGTGGTTGTAATGAGCATCAGACAGTTTTTCTTTTAGGGTATGTTCACATGTTCCCTTTTTGCTGCATTTTTTCATGCAAATTTTTAGCTGCGTTTCACAGTACCAGCACAGTCTTGAGATCTCTGAAATCTCATGCGCACACACATTGACACAACAGTCAGGAAAAAAACAAAACAAAGAGCTCCTTTTTGCAAAGTGCAGCATGTCACTTCAGCATTTTTGCAGCGTTTTTCACCCATTGAAAGCAATGGGTAGTGTAACAACGCAGGTATCCGATTTTGCTGCGTTTTTGGTGCCAAAACCTAATGAAGTTTGTATTAGAATTTTTTTTTTTAAACCCTAAACTTATAAGCATGCACAAGAGACTAATGGACCCTGACAAAAACGCAGTAAAACCTAAGCAAAAAAAAATTACCAAAAAGTAAGCAAAGCCTGCTTTTTCTAAGCAGCTTAAACTTGGCATAAGAAAAATACAGCAAAAATGTGTGAACATAGCTTTAGACAGTTTTGATCATCTGCCCCAATGTGCTTTTGAATGTATTAAAGGGATTCTGTACAATGGAGAGAGACAGACCCTGATTCTAGGGATACATCACTTACTGGGCTGCTCAGTGTAGCTTTGATAGAATTCCTGTTATGTATAACCCTGCCTGCAACCCTGATTGGCAGCTTCCTGTGAATTGTCAGCAAACTGCCAATCAGTGGTGGGGGCGGGGTTATACAGAAAAGCTGGACTGGTTTAAAGGGAACCTGTCACCTGAATTTGGCGGGACAGGTTTGCGGTCATAGGGGCGGGGTTTTTGGGTGTTTGATTCACCCTTTCCTTACCCGCTGGCTGCATGCTGGCCTCAATATTGGGTTGAAGTTTATGCTGTGTCCTCCGAAGTACACGCCTACTCAAGGCAAGATTGCCCTGCGCAGGCGTGTACTTCAGAGGACAGCATGAATTTCAACCCAATATTGCGGCCAGCATGCAGCCAGCGGGTAAGGAAAGGGTGAATCAAACACCCGAAAACCCCGCCCATATGACCGCAAACCTGTCCCACCAAATTCAGGTGACAGGTTCCCTTTAAATGAGAGATGTCAGCCTCTAGTGATCGCCTGCTGATAAAACACTGATTGTATTGAAACTACAGCACACAGCCTAATAGGTGACACATCCCAGGAATCAAGCTCTCTGTGCCTTTGTTATGCTGTACTCAGATTAGGTAGCAAAATCTGCTTGGATTTCCTCTAAACAAGCACTACTGGTGAAAAAATGTGTGCAGTTAAAAGCAATCTGCCAGCAGGATTTCATTTCCCCGAAACTATTTATATGTGGATGTAGCTCTTTCAACGACAAGTCCAGCAATACCTTTACATGGCCAGTTTGTTCCTACATTACCAAGAAATCAGCATTTGAATGTATTCCAATGAAGAAAGTTGGATAGGGGATAACTTGCTAACTAGTGATAAGTTAAAGGGACTCTGTCACCTGAATTTGGAGGGAACAATTTTCAGCCATGGAGGCGGGGTTTTCGGGTGTTTGATTTACCCTTTTCTTACCCGCAGGCTGCAATATTGGATTGAAGTTCATTCTCTGTCCTCCGTAGTACATGCCTGCACATGGCAATCTTTCCTTGTGCAGGCGTGTACTATGGAGGACAGAGAATGAACTTCAATCCAATATTGCAGCCAGCGGGTAAGGAAAGGGTGAATCAAACACCCGAAAACCCCGCCCCTATGGCTGAAAATTGTTCCCTCCAAATTCAGGTGACAGAGTCCCTTTAACGTGTTTGGTTAAGGTGTTATCTGAGCATGCTCAGGTGCTAGCTTAACAAACAGGCAATCCCTGCACGTGTTGCAGCTTTTGAACAGCCACAAGATATGCAGGTGCAGGGACCCGAACATTTTTCGAGCACACCGAAGACACAGCACCAGAGCATGCTAGAATAGCACCTTATCCGAGCAGGTTCACTCATCACTATTACTAACCCGAAAGATGGAGTTCTGCAGCCTCGTCCTAAATAAAGTGGAGGTGCGCTAGTTCAGCCTCCACTCTTGTCATTGTCTATGGAACTACTAGAAATAGCAGAGTACAGTACTCTCTGATGGTCCACAGATTATCCTGCAGCTTGTTTATTTGGGGTAATAAACCATTTAACCTTTTTAGGGTAAGTTAAGACGATCTGGAACTAGCAGCGCTTTGGTCGCAGTACATGTCCGCTGCGTCCACAGCACTGCCATCTATTCAACACGGGTGATTCTGCATGTGTTCTGCATGCGGAATCACCGCGACCAACACATTGTATGGGTGATATTTATCTTGCAGAGACTTGCAACTCCGCAAGAGAAATTGACATGCTTTGGTCTGGAGAGATGCGCCGCATGTCCGTCTCCACGAGTAAGCCGCAGGCATCTGTGGACGCATAGTGGACATGGGATTTCTTGAAATCCCATCTGCTATGCTGTAACATTTGGCCGCTGCAAGTTGAACTCTGCACAAGTACGCAGTGCTTATTACCGTATGTTTCGGATTGCAAGACGCACTTTATGAACCCCAAAATTAGAGGGAAAATGGGGCTGCGTCTTATAAATCGAACACTGTTCTTACCAAGGGGTCAATATTGCAGGCCTGGAGCTGGGGGTGATGCGGTGGTGGTACGTTGGCGAGCGGTAGCCCCTGTGGCAGCATATGATGGCCACCATCTTCCGGGGTCCAGCTTCTCACTCGGCGCAGATGGAGGAAAGCTGAGATCTCCATCCGAGCCTACCTCCATGCGATGTCTCCAGGAAAATGGGCGCGGATGCGATGCAGGCGCAGATGGAGATCTCGGCACCAAGATCTTGGTCGATGAGATCTCAGCGCCAAGATTTCCATCTGTGCATGCGCAGTCCCGGCAGCCATTTTCCCGGAGTCCACCGTATAGTAAACTGTGTGGGGGCTCTGGGCTTTCACAAAATGTCGGCGGAGCCCCCGCAGCACCGAACACCCGCAGCACCACTCTTGCCTCATCCAGCATTGACCCTGGGACCCCGCTGCAGCCACCACCTCTGGTAAGCAATAAGACGCCTGGATTGTAATAAGCACCACCATTTTATATATATAAAAAAAATGTTCCTATTTTTCTCAAAATTTGGGGTGCGTCTTATAAACCGCAAGATACGGTAATCGTGTGCACCTACCCTTAGGCAGCCCACTGTTTGTCTATGAAGACTTTAAAGAGGAGATTATTGGTTATATCAGTCAGATACTTCTGTAATGTATTAAATGATGTCTTGTGTGAATTGCACACTAGATGTCACTGTTCATATGTTATTGCTAGGCCTATCTCCCGTGGCTGTAATATGGCTGTATTACTGCCATTTAAACTGCCTAATTGAAATAATGCCATGACCAGGTATCTAAAAGTGTACCTTCCTATTAGAATTGAAATGCCCTATCACAGGACATGCTATGATTTATAATATTATAATGATTCTAAAAACCACTGACTGACACTTACTAATGCATTTAAACCAGATTATAACTAACATAAGACAAATGTCTTATCTGCATCACTTTCAGCATAGAAATGTGCAAAAAATTCAACGAGCCTTACAATTTAGCTTTTCTGCTTGACAGTGGCCATGTCTAGCCAGTATCTAAGTTTCAGGTCATGTTCACACATTCAGTATTTGGTCAGTATTATACCTCAGCATACTAAATGTGTGACCAAGGACTAAGGCTACATTTGTGAATCTGTGGTTGGACTGGAAGACCCTTCCCGACCACGACTCTCCTGACCTAAGCAAATTGCTAAGTATACAAAGCAAGAAACTAAGATAAAGTAATCTTTATTAATAAATAATAAAGTAAGCCAACTAATTAGTAGAGATGAGTGGTGTTCGAGTCGAACTGTTTGCCAATTTCAAATTCGAGCTGTTTTGGGCGGTGTTCGAGTCTTTCGACGAGCTCTAACAATTTGCTTAAAATTCGGCTGTTCGAGTTTCTGTTCGATAACTGTTATTTCACCAAAAGCCTAAAACAATCCACAGCGAGGAGATTGGAACAAAACAAAATCCTCTAAACTGCATGCTCGCAAATGCCAGAAGCCTGACAAACAAGATGGAAGAACTAGAAGCAGAAATATCTACAGGTAACTTTGACATAGTGGGAATAACCGAGACATGGTTAGATGAAAGCTATGACTGGGCAGTTAACTTACAGGGTTACAGTCTGTTTAGAAAGGATCGTAAAAATCGGAGAGGAGGAGGGGTTTGTCTCTATGTAAAGTCTTGTCTAAAGTCCACTTTAAGGGAGGATATTAGCGAAGGGAATGAGGATGTCGAGTCCATATGGGTCGAATTTCATGGAGGGAAAAATGGTAACAAAATTCTCATTGGGGTCTGTTACAAACCCCCAAATATAACAGAATTCATGGAAAGTCTACTTCTAAAGCAGATAGATGAAGCTGCAACCCATAATGAGGTCCTGGTTATGGGGGACTTTAACTACCCGGATATTAACTGGGAAACAGAAACCTGTGAAACCCATAAAGGCAACAGGTTTCTGCTAATAACCAAGAAAAATTATCTTTCACAATTGGTGCAGAATCCAACCAGAGGAGCAGCACTTTTAGACCTAATACTATCTAATAGACCTGACAGAATAACAAATCTGCAGGTGGTCGGGCATCTAGGAAATAGCGACCACAATATTGTACAGTTTCACCTGTCTTTCACTAGGGGGACTTGTCAGGGAGTCACAAAAACACTAAACTTTAGGAAGGCAAAGTTTGACCAGCTTAGAGATGCCCTTAATCTGGTAGACTGGGACAATATCCTCAGAAATAAGAATACAGATAATAAATGGAAAATGTTTAAGAACATCCTAAATAGGCACTGTAAGCGGTTTATACCTTGTGGGAATAAAAGGACTAGAAATAGGAAAAACCCAATGTGACTAAACAAAGAAGTAAGACAGGCAATTAACAGTAAAAAGAAAGCATTTGCACTACTAAAGCAGGATGGCACCATTGAAGCTCTAAAAAACTATAGGGAGAAAAATACTTTATCTAAAAAACTAATTAAAGCTGCCAAAAAGGAAACAGAGAAGCACATTGCTAAGGAGAGTGAAACTAATCCCAAACTGTTCTTCAACTATATCAATAGTAAAAGAATAAAAACTGAAAATTAAGGCCCCTTAAAAATAGTGAGGAAAGAATGGTTGTAGATGACGAGGAAAAAGCTAACATATTAAGCACCTTCTTCTCCACGGTATTCACGGTGGAAAATCAAATGCTAGGTGAAATCCCAAGAAACAATGAAAACCCTATATTAAGGGTCACCAATCTAACCCAAGAAGAGGTGCGAAACTGGCTAAATAAGATTAAAATAGATAAATCTCCGGGTCTGGATGGCATACACCCACGAGTACTAAGAGAACTAAGTAATGTAATAGATAAACCATTATTTCTTATTTTTTTGCGCATAGCAAATGTGGTGCCAATATTCAAAAAAGGCTCTAAAAGTGAACCTGGAAATTATAGGCCAGTAAGTCTAACCTCTATTGTTGGTAAAATATTTGAAGGGTTTCTGAGGGATGTTATTCTGGATTATCTCAATGAGAATAACTGTTTAACTCCATATCAGCATGGGTTTATGAGAAATCGCTCCTGTCAAACCAATCTAATCAGTTTTTACGAAGAGGTAAGCTATAGGCTGGACCACGGTGAGTCATTGGAGGTGGTATATCTCGATTTTTCCAAAGCGTTTGATACCGTGCCACACAAGAGGTTGGTACACAAAATGAGAATGCTTGGTCTGGGGGAAAATGTGTGTAAATGGGTTAGTAACTGGCTTAGTGATAGAAAGCAGAGGGTGGTTATAAATGGTATAGTCTCTAACTGGGTCGCTGTGACCAGTGGGGTACCGCAGGGTCAGTATTGGGACCTGTTCTCTTCAACATATTCATTAATGATCTGGTAGAAGGTTTACACAGTAAAATATCGATATTTGCAGATGATACAAAACTATGTAAAGCAGTTAATACAAGAGAAGATAGTATTCTGCTACAGATGGATCTGGGTAAGTTGGAAACTTGGGCTGAAAGGTGGCAGATGAGGTTTAACAATGATAAATGTAAAGGTACCTCGACACTAAACGATATCGCTAGCGATCCGTGACGTTGCAGCGTCCTGGCTAGCGATATCGTTGAGTTTGACAGGCAGCAGCGATCAGAATCCTGCTGTGATGTCGTTGGTCGGGGCTAGAAGGCCAGAACTTTATTTGGTCGCTGGCTCTCCCGCTGACATCGCTGAATCGGCGTGTGTGAAGCCGATTCAGCGATGTCTTCGCTGGTAACCAGGGTAAACATCGGGTTACTAAGCGCAGGGCCGCGCTTAGTAACCCGACGTTTACCCTGGTTACCATCCTAAAAGTAAAAAAAACCAAACGCTTCATACTTACCTTCCGCTGTCTGTCCTCCGGCGCTGTGCTTTCCTGCACTCACTGTGAGCACAGCGGCCGGAAAGCACAGCGGTGACGTCACCGCTCTGCTTTCCGGCCGCTGTGCTCACAGCCAGTACAGAGAAGCACAGCGCCAGGGACAGACAGCGGAAGGTAAGTATGAAGCGTTTGTTTTTTTTACTTTTATGATGGTAACCAGGGTAAACATCGGGTTACTAAGCGCGGCCCTGTGCTTAGTAACCCGATGTTTACCCTGGTTACCGGCATCGTTGGTCGCTGGAGAGCTGTCTGTGTGACAGCTCTCCAGTGACCAAACAGCGACGCTGCAGCGATCCGGATCGTTGTCTGGATTGCTGCAGCGTCGTTTAGTGTGAAGGTACCTTAAGGTTATACACATGGGAAGAAGGAATCAATATCACCATTACACACTGAACGGGAAACCACTGGGTAAAAGTGCTCTGATAAGGGTATACCCTGAAGATTGGTAGAGCAGCTTAGTATACATTTTTTGCAAAAAACGTATCAACCAAATACCCTGTTTTTTACATCTTTTACTAGCACTTGCGGATTACTGCAACATTTTTTCAAACTGAGTGTTTTTGGTTTTACTATTCTCTTTTGTGTCTTCAGGTTTCTTGGTGGTGTGTGAACATGATCATACAGACTTGTTCACTGTGCAAGTAGCCCATGTGTTCCTGTTTCCATAATTGTTCTCTTGTGTCTACAAGACTGGGGAGTTCCACCACTCCTCTTGGGCTATCTGCACAAAAGCTGTTCTACCCTGTATGCACACATGGATTTTTCCTCTCTGAACCCTGTTCACACAGGTTATATACAGATGATCAGGTTTTTAAATACATCAGATAGGGATTGCATACATTAGTTATGCTCTGATAAGGGTATACCGTGAAGATTGGTAGAGCAGCTTAGTATACATTTTTTGCAAAAAACGTATCAACCAAATACCCTGTTTTTTACATCTTTTACTAGCACTTGCGGATTACTGCAACATTTTTTCAAACTGAGTGTTTTTGGTTTTACTATTCTCTTTTGTGTCTTCAGGTTTCTTGGTGGTGTGTGAACATGATCATACAGACTTGTTCACTGTGCAAGTAGCCCATGTGTTCCTGTTTCCATAATTGTTCTCTTGTGTCTACAAGACTGGGGAGTTCCACCACTCCTCTTGGGCTATCTGCACAAAAGCTGTTCTACCCTGTATGCACACATGGATTTTTCCTCTCTGAACCCTGTTCACACAGGTTATATACAGATGATCAGGTTTTTAAATACATCAGATAGGGATTGCATACATTAGTTGCTCTGATAAGGGTATACCGTGAAGATTGGTAGAGCAGCTTAGTATACATTTTTTGCAAAAAACGTATCAACCAAATACCCTGTTTTTTACATCTTTTACTAGCACTTGCGGATTACTGCAACATTTTTTCAAACTGAGTGTTTTTGGTTTTACTATTCTCTTTTGTGTCTTCAGGTTTCTTGGTGGTGTGTGAACATGATCATACAGACTTGTTAACTGTGCAAGTAGCCCATGTGTTCCTGTTTCCATAATTGTTCTCTTGTGTCTACAAGACTGGGGAGTTCCACCACTCCTCTTGGGCTATCTGCACAAAAGCTGTTCTACCCTGTATGCACACATGGATTTTTCCTCTCTGAACCCTGTTCACACAGGTTATATACAGATGATCAGGTTTTTAAATACATCAGATAGGGATTGCATACATTAGTTAGGACTGCTCTGATAAGGGTATACCGTGAAGATTGGTAGAGCAGCTTAGTATACATTTTTTGCAAAAAACGTATCAACCAAATACCCTGTTTTTTACATCTTTTACTAGCACTTGCGGATTACTGCAACATTTTTTCAAACTGAGTGTTTTTGGTTTTACTATTCTCTTTTGTGTCTTCAGGTTTCTTGGTGGTGTGTGAACATGATCATACAGACTTGTTCACTGTGCAAGTAGCCCATGTGTTCCTGTTTCCATAATTGTTCTCTTGTGTCTACAAGACTGGGGAGTTCCACCACTCCTCTTGGGCTATCTGCACAAAAGCTGTTCTACCCTGTATGCACACATGGATTTTTCCTCTCTGAACCCTGTTCACACAGGTTATATACAGATGATCAGGTTTTTAAATACATCAGATAGGGATTGCATACATTAGTTATGCTCTGATAAGGGTATACCGTGAAGATTGGTAGAGCAGCTTAGTATACATTTTTTGCAAAAAACGTATCAACCAAATACCCTGTTTTTTACATCTTTTACTAGCACTTGCGGATTACTGCAACATTTTTTCAAACTGAGTGTTTTTGGTTTTACTATTCTCTTTTGTGTCTTCAGGTTTCTTGGTGGTGTGTGAACATGATCATACAGACTTGTTCACTGTGCAAGTAGCCCATGTGTTCCTGTTTCCATAATTGTTCTCTTGTGTCTACAAGACTGGGGAGTTCCACCACTCCTCTTGGGCTATCTGCACAAAAGCTGTTCTACCCTGTATGCACACATGGATTTTTCCTCTCTGAACCCTGTTCACACAGGTTATATACAGATGATCAGGTTTTTAAATACATCAGATAGGGATTGCATACATTAGTTGCTCTGATAAGGGTATACCGTGAAGATTGGTAGAGCAGCTTAGTATACATTTTTTGCAAAAAACGTATCAACCAAATACCCTGTTTTTTACATCTTTTACTAGCACTTGCGGATTACTGCAACATTTTTTCAAACTGAGTGTTTTTGGTTTTACTATTCTCTTTTGTGTCTTCAGGTTTCTTGGTGGTGTGTGAACATGATCATACAGACTTGTTCACTGTGCAAGTAGCCCATGTGTTCCTGTTTCAATACCCAGATAGATTAGCGAAATTAGGATTATTTAGTCTAGAAAAAAGACGACTGAGGGGCGATCTAATAACCATGTATAAGTATATAAGGGGACAATACAAATATCTCGCTGAGGATCTGTTTATACCAAGGAAGGTGACGGGCACAAGGGGGCATTCTTTGCGTCTGGAGGAGAGAAGGTTTTTCCACCAACATAGAAGAGGATTCTTTACTGTTAGGGTAGTGAGAATCTGGAATTGCTTGCCTGAGGAGGTGGTGATGGCGAACTCAGTTGAGGGGTTCAAGAGAGGCCTGGATGTCTTCCTGGAGTAGAACAATATTGTATCATACAATTATTAGGTTCTGTAGAAGGACGTAGATCTGGGGATTTATTATGATGGAATATAGGCTGAACTGGATGGACAAATGTCTTTTTTCGGCCTTACTATGTTACTATGTTACTATGATTTGCACATTAAAACTGTTTATCATTGTTAATAGACTGTATCAGTGTATAGTGGGCGGGGGATAGATCTGTGCTGAAATAACGCCGATCTCCATGTTTTTTTCCTTTCCCGCGTTTACAGTGGGGCGGTGCAGTCTCTCAGCCTATCAGCAGTGCACACACACACAGCAATGTGCATGTGATGCACACAAGCAAGGGCATGTGTCATTGGCTGTGAATGTCACATGTCCTTGCCCTATAAGAACCAGCCATTTTCCCTGTCGCCACCATTTCCTCACTGCTGCGGCTTAGTGTTAGACGGCACCTGTTATGAACAGGTAATTCAGAACCACAATGGACATAGAAGTTCAGAGCACACAAAGTGACCTGACAAATACCAAAAATAAGGACGAGCTCTGAGACGTGGGAACTCTGCTGACCGCAATCCCTAATCCTAACACACCACACTAGAGGTAGCCGTGGATTGCGCCTAACGCTCCCTATGCAACTCGGCACAGCCTGAGAAACTAACTAGCCCTGAAGATAGAAAAATAAGCCTACCTTGCCTCAGAGAAATTCCCCAAAGGAAAAGGCAGCCCCCCACATATAATGACTGTGAGTAAGATGAAAATACAAACACAGAGATGAAATAGATTTAGCAAAGTGAGGCCCGACTTACTGAATAGACCGAGGATAGGAAAGATAGCTTTGCGGTCAACACAAAAACCTACAAACAACCACGCAGAGGGGCAAAAAGACCCTCCGCACCGACTAACGGTACGGAGGTGCTCCCTCTGCGTCTCAGAGCTTCCAGCAAGCAAGAAAAACCAATAAAGCAAGCTGGACAGAAAAAATAGCAAACAAAAATAACACAAGTAAAACTTAGCTTATGCAGGATAGACAGGCCACAGGAACGATCCAGGAGGAAGCAAGACCAATACTAGAACATTGACTGGAGGCCAGGATCAAAGCACCAGGTGGAGTTAAATAGAGCAGCACCTAACGACTTAACCTCATCACCTGAGGAAGGAAACTCAGAAGCCGCAGTACCTGTTGTGAGTTCTGTTTTTGGGCTCCCTCTGGTGGTTACTGATGGTACTGGGTGACTTGTCTTTCCTGGGTTTCTGGGTTCCACCTGTTCCATCAGCATATGGGAGTTTCCTATTTAACCTGGCCTTGCTGGCATTTCCTCGCCGGTTATCAATGTATCCAGTGTGTCTTGTTACCTCTGCTCCCTGCTCCTAGAACCTTCTGGTCAAGCTAAGTTTGGATTTTCCTGTTTTGGTGTTTTGCTTTATTTGGTTTTTAGTCCAGCCTGCAGATATGTGATTCTTGCTGCTGGTTGCTCTAGTGGGCTGAAATTGCTCCTCATGTACCATGAGTTGGCACATGAGTTCAAGTAATTTCAGGATGGTTTTTTGAAGGGTTTTTCGCTGACCGCGCAGTTCACTTTTGTATCCTCTGCTATCTAGCTTTAGCGGGCCTCATTTTGCTGAAACTGTTTTCATACTGCGTATGTGCTTTCCTCTCATTTCACCGTCATTATATGTGGGGGGCTGCTATTTCTGTGGAGGATTTCTCTGGAGGCAAGAGAGGTCTGTGTTTCTACTAATAGGGGAAGTTAGATCTTCGGCTGGAGCGAGACGTCTAGGATCATCGTAGGCACGTTCCCCGGCTACTTTTATTTGTGTGTTAGGTTCAGGGTCGCGGTCAGCTCAGGTTCCATCGCCCTAGAGCTTGTTTATATCTGTGCTTGTCCTTTGGTGATCCCCTGCCATTGGGATCATGACAGTATAACCGGCCCACAAAGTGTTAATTGTATTGGCTGAAGTAGGAGGATAAGTAGTCTGAGGAA